>NC_139723.1:66188277-66684948 GCF_964211835.1 Anser anser | reverse complement strand
AAATAATCACACTTGTACCCAGGATATTGCCAGCACGTCAGCTGCCACACAAGGAGTAACCAGCCCTCATTCTCCGCTGGCCACAAAGCAGAAACGGTGTGACAGCACTGCAACCAGTGGAAAAGGCTGGGATTTCAAATATTTTTGTTTGACTTGGTTGCAGAAATCAAATTTCAGAAAAATGGAAAGAACATTTTATTTCATCTTCATTTTATATAATTTGATTTTGATAAGACTGAAATTGTTTCATTTTGAAGAGGTCAGAGTGTTACCTTTGGATTGGCTTTTCCATTGCATTGCCTTTCAGGTGGCACATGGCAGCTACTGGCTTATCATTACGTCACAGGCATTGCACGCCCTGCATAACTATTTAAAGTTGTTGCTGAGTGCCTCACTGTATGTAACACCTGGTCCTTAAAGAGCAATCCACAGCCGAAGCGATCTCCAAGAACGCCCCCAGGACTGGAGTTGCTCTGGGCATTGAGGTGCTAGGGCAACCTGCTCCTCACCCACCAGCTCTTCTTCTACCTCTGCAGCCAAAGATGGGGTCTTCCTTTCCATCCTTGAGGCCTGGGTGACACTGACACCACATGTGGAGGGTGAAATAACATTGTAGGGATATGGCTGGAGCCTGCTGTTTTGAGTTGTTTTATTTGTAATGCTGGTGGCATATATCGTGGGTCAGACACTTCAAGTTTTTTTAATTTCTGTGGAGGGAAACCATGGGCACTGAGAGAACCCATGATTCCTTGCACAGAAATTAAAAAAGGCTTAAAGTGTGGCCATGTTGGCTTTTCCATTGCATTGCCTTTCAGGCGGCACATTCACTTACACCTTTGCTGAAGGCGTGGACTCCACCTGCTCTATGTTTCCCAATGAAAAACAAGTCTACTGGAACATTGTGAACAAACTTTGCTGGACAGGAAACGTGTGTTCAAGATTAAACTCACGATATAGTGAAGAAGGAAGAATTTATCTCTACTAGTATCTATCCATGGCAGGAGTATTTCAGTGTGCACGAGGGATTTTAACCTGACTGCCAGGACAATATCAGAATTAGAATAGTTCAGTTGGACGGGACCTGCAAAGACCATCTAGTCCATCTGCCTGACCTCTCCAGGGGCAACCAAAAGTTAAAGCATGTTATCAAGGACATTGCCAAATGCCTCTGGAACACTGACAGGCACAGGGCATCAACCACCTCACCAGAAAGCCTGTTCCAGTATTTGACCACTCTCATGGTAAAGATATTTTTCCTAATATCCAGTCTGATCTAGTTAGGAGAGAAACAAATGGCAATAAAAGACGTGGAAAACATATATCGGTGTGGCTCCTACTCATGAAGGTGACAGTAGGGAAATTGTTTGTTGGGGAATACTCAGTTCAGCTTGCAAGTTGTGATTTGATCAGTGGAGGGTCAGGCTGGGCGTTAGGAAAAGGTTCTTCACCCTGAGGGTGGTCAGGCACTGAGACAGGTTCCTCAGGGCAGCAGTCACAGAACCAAGCCTGCTGGAGTTCAAGAAGCATTTGGACAATGCTCTCAGACACGCGGTCTGATTTTGGGTGGTCCTGTGTGTAGCCAGGAGTTGGACTCAATGATCCTTGTGGGTCCCTTCCAACTCAGGATATTCTGTGGTTCTTTTCTATGATTCCATGATTATATCCTCACCAGCAGTGAAGTACATTAAACTTTTTAAAATGCTTCTTTTGGGGAGTTCGAGGGTGAAGCAGTGGGCAGTAGCTGGACATGAGGCTCAAAAAGAGAGGAAAAGCCATTACTGTAGATGACTGTGTAAAGCAAGCAGTGCCTGGGAATGTTCTGAGGCGCTGGGATGGGATCATCTGCACTGTGAAAGTCCTCACAATGGCCCCAGCCACTGGTGTTCCCTCCTGCCTAGTAGGATTGTCTAGGCTGTAATAATTAAGAAAATACCCTAGCAAGAAGAGAATAAAGTCAGCCAGGTCTTCTGATGTATCATCTAGTGTCTCTGCTTGCCATGCTTAACTTCAAATGACACACAGGTCCTTTGTGTTGATACTTCTGTTTCAGTTGCATTAGTCACCTGGAGATCATCTGGCACCAAATCAGGAGGTCCTGCAATGTGGTTCCTTGGGTACCAAGGGCGTGGGATGGGGTGAGGAAAGGCCAGCTCACTCTGCAAGTGCACACAAGGGAGCAGGGGAAGAGGTTGCAGCCCAGCTCAGCCCCAGCCCATGGCAACAGCCCTCACTGGCACAGCATTAATGGCCATTTGGCTACTCACAGCCATTTTGTTTATTTGTTTTCCCATGAAATAGCCATGGCCCTATTGCAGCCTGAGTTAAAGAGCCAGAGACCTCAACTCAAGTCTAAGGCTGCATGTTGCCCCTGTGAGAAAGCAGCAGCACCCTCTCACAACAGACAGGTTTTCTGGCAAAACACACTGAACATTACTGAGTTTACAATAATATCCTGGAAATTAAAGTTAAAATACCCTGGAACAGGCAGATCAGTACTCGCAGAGGTGCTCTTGGGAGACCAACATAAGGCTCTCTGCCTGGAAGATTGTCATCTTGGGAGCAGCTTTATCAGAGATGGGTTTCATCTCAGAAGTTGTCAGTTCATCAACCCCACATCTGCTTTAGGATACACAGGATCCCACATTGGTGGTGGTAATTTCTCTCATTTCTTTGCTAGGGGTCCTTAGGGTGACTAGTCCACCTGCAGGTATCTGTGTTTGACCACATTAATATCAACCCACACCTCTGACCTCAATGAAGCCTCACTGCTACACTCACTGCTGTAAGTTAATAGAAAAGAGGAAAGAAAATGACTACAGAAATTTTCATTTATAAGTGAGAAGAAGCAGTGTGTGCTATGCCTGTTACAAAGGACTTCTGTCAGTATTGCAATGCTCAGCGCCCTAAAAATACTTAATATAGAACTGATTCAAGACCTGTTTAAGTTAGTGGAAGATTTCCATTTTGAAAGGCTTTGGCTGAGGTCATAGGTGGGAATTACTGAATAACTGACCCACAGAGACAGACGAGGGTGGTAAAGGATATGCTCCTGATGAGGGAGCATGGAAGGCTGTGCCATAGCACCAGAGCATCCAGGGACAGAAGCTCATGTCTGAGGCATGTGAAAGCAGCAACAGACAGAATGGAGTCAGAAAGGAGCAGAGCTTGGTCACTGTGCTTCAGTGAAGGAGGAAGGGTCTTGATGTGGCCTCATTGCTGGGCAGTGGTCTAGGGGCTGGTAGGGTCATTGGCTGCCTTCTTACCCACAGAAAGACTAATGAAAGTCTGGAGCACTCTGGTTAGCAATCATCTTCCTGCAGATTCCCCTAAGCCTAACAAACCATGTCAAACTGTGTGGGTGAGCTAGACCCCATGGAAGTGGGGAAAGCAGAACCAGCTACCTATCCTGAATTTGTGCTGTTTTTCATGACACGAGAAGGTGTTCCCTGCTCACACCCCATACATGTGAAACTTTCATCTGAACATCTCTGCCCAACTGCAAATTGTCTTGCTTCATGAGAGTCTAAAAGGCATGACCTCCATGCCACAAATGTCTGAATGAGATGGCATGTCTGCAGATCAGTCCTTCATGGATGTCTTCCTGCTTATCTCATTTCCTTGAGCTTTACTTTAGAAAGGATGAACCAACCCTGCTCAGGAAAACTTATGGTTTGTGCTCTGACAGCAGATGATGTTTTTTAATGGATTCAGTCTACTTTACAGCAGGGTCAGTAGTAAAAAATTCACCTGTATCATGAATTATATATAAGCCTTTGGTTTATATCAGTTTGTTTAGAGCAGAATGGTGGACAGAGAATTGCAAATTTGCCCAGCCTGAAGAAGACAGGTTTGTAACTACAAGGACAGCAGTCCCTAGAGCCTGCTTCTGCTTACATGAGGGGAAAGGACTGTCTCATTTTAGGGAAAAGGACATGAAGAAGAAGGATTAAATCATTTTGTGCCAAGTCTTAAGGCAGGAGTGAGAGAGTAAGAGGCTGAAAGTGATGTTTTCATTTCACAGGGAGATGGAAGCTTCCTTCATCTCTTAACCCAAAATGTTGAGGTTTCTTCTGGTTAAGGTGGTATCTACCTCTTTAATAGGACTGTGACTCAGAGAGCAGGTGACGGCTGTTTCTTTCTGTGTATAGAACTATAATCCTTCTCAATTATCAAAGACATAAATTACTATTATTTCCTTACCAGATCGAACATCTTCCTTAAATATGTGAAAGAAAAATTGTAGGTTGTCTAGAGAATTTTCCTCTTGGAAAAACTGCCTATTCTTAATATACAAGTTCAATGAAAGTTCAAAAGTTTATCAGTGCAAAGACTGCATTCTAATAATTTATCCTCCAGCTTCTTAGCTCACATTTTGATACTATACTTTGAATTAGAAGACATTTTTGTACTGCCTTCATGTAAAAGTAATCAAACAGCACTTTTCACAGGCGTATCATAATATCCATTGATCATAATCAAACTACAGATAGCTTTAGCATTACAAGGCTCCTGTGTAGGAGAATTTGTCAATCACCAGTACAAATAGATGCTGACTGTCATAGGATGTTGTTTTCCTCGGCCCATATAACTCCACCAGTTTTCCGCCTATGAGGAACTGCCAATGAGGAAGTTTGCAAGTAAATCAGATAATTTTTTTTTTCCTTTTTTTTTTTTTTCAGGTGAATAAGATGTTTTCACACTTGCTGGGCTCAATGACCTACACAGGTTAATATAAGGGCTATCAGATGAAGTCTCAGTGCTATTATTAGTATCTTTAACAGCCTGCTCTGGAAAAGTGAGGTATCAAAGAGTGGGAAAGAATAAAGCACACTCTTTTGTGAAGTGGGTTGAAAAATAGAGTGGTTCAGTATTATGGACCTGCCAGGTTATCCATAGTACCAGGAAAAGGTTGAAAAGATTAACAAAAACTGATTTTTGTGAGAAAACATGAAGGCTAGTAGAAGCAAGGATAGATTTGTCACAAATAGGTAATGTCAGTCAATCTAACACCATTGAATGAATAGTTTCCAGAAAAAGAAACAAGAGTGATCCAAAATTTTGATTTTTGGGAGATTTTCATGCTATTTCATGTAACTCTTATATAAGCAAATTACAAGTGGCCTGGATGGAGCAGTCTCTAAGATGAGAGGCAATATTATTTGAGTGACAAGAAACAACCAGGATCCTCTACTAAAGGAAATTTTAGGGGATGATGTTCTGTAGAAGTCTGTCCTCAGTCCTCTTCAGTGTTTTCAATATCAAGTAACATGGGAAATAATTAAGCATGCTTATAAATTTTCAATACGTCAGTCACTGAGACTGACCACAGATAATTTAGAAGATAAAGTTAAAATTAAAAATCATCCTGACAGTTGGTGAAGATGCTCTGAAAAACAGTGTCAATAATGTAAAATGCAAGGTACTATTCTTGGGGAAGCTTCATCAAATAAACATAGCATATAGAACAGCTGGCAAAATACAGGTTCTTCATGAAAGCATCTGGGGACTGTTGTGAATCATGAGCTGAGGAAGAGGAAATAATTGCAAAGCAGCAAAAGTTATAGTAGTGTAAACAGAAATACAGAATGTGTGAGAATCATTCCACTCTGTTCAGCCCCAGTGAACCCAAACTGCCTTGGACAGCTGAAGGGTTGTTTCCCGTGCTGGGTAATGTCTTTTGGAAAACATGTGGATCAACAGTAGAAAGTCCAGAGGAGACCACTAAAACTGACGAGGAGTCTAGAAAGGAAGTGAACAAACCACTTGGCATTATTTTAGCCTATGTTGCAAGAGACTGAGGGAGGAACCAACCCTAACAATCAGCAATACACAATTGCAGAAGAGAATGATTTGTTTACCACATGCATGATAGTCAAGACAAGTCTTATGCTTAAACTGGAACAACTTAAATTTATGTGAGATGTTAGGAAAAGAATGCTACTGGGAAAGATAAAGAAGGACTGGAATAGAAAGACTGAGTTATAAGGAAGATAAAGAAGGACTGGGGTAGAAAGACTTTGTTATAAAGAAGTTCATCCCTAAAAAAGATGCATAATGAAAATTGCTGTTAATTGGGAAACAGATTTATATTTGAACAGAGACAATGTCATATGATATGAATAAACAAAAATGATACATATATCATTTTTTAATGTCACAGCATAGAAAATAGACACAATTTTCTGGAAATCTGTCAAAATATTTCTTCTGTGACCTGTTAGTCTGGTGTGTTCCCGCAAGGTAGGAAGAGGACATGGTGCTCAGCAGGACATAGTCATTCTTACAACAATGTGTCCTCCTGTTTGGAGCCAGTAGATGGTGAGGAACCACCTTCCTCACCAGGGTCAGAAACTGTTGAAAAGTCCAGGAGAGACTGGTACAGCTCTAAGCAGCTGCTGAAAAGTTTAGGGAACCTTCAGCGAAGATGGTTCTGCAGCAACTGTGCATCCCATGCCCTCCCTATGGGCTAATGGCTGGTGGAGTTGTGCACTTAGAGAAGGAAGAAAGATGTCACATAGTGGCAGCAGCTACTCCGTAAGCAAAAACACAGAAAAATCTCCACTATAAGCTGAACTATATTTGTTCCTCTACTGGCCTTAGTGATCTCAAGCCTGACAGATTTTTCTAACTCCTATCTACAAAATCTGTGAAAAATCAGACATGCTATCCTGAAATGGAATTTAAAAAAACTTGAAGCTGATCAAAGAACATAACTGAAGAAGTGGGTCCAGCATGGGTCCCCCACGGGCGGCAGCTCCCCCCAGACCCCCTGCTCCTGCGTGGGCTCCTCTCCACGGGCTGCAGCTCCGGCCCGGGGCCTGCTCCTGCGGGGGCTCTCCATGGGCCGCAGCCTCCTCCAGGCCACATCCACCTGCTCCACCGGGGGCTCCTCCACGGGCTGCAGCGTGGAGATCTGCTCCGGGTGGGACCCGTGGGCTGCAGGGGGACAGCCTGCTCCACCGGGGGCCTCTCCACAGGCCGCAGGGGAACTGCTGCTGCCTGCCTGGAGCACCTCCTGCCCTCCTGCTGCACTCACCTGGGGGGCTGCAGGGCTGGTTATCACTCCTCTCTCCCAGCTGCTGGTGTGCAAAATTTTTTTTATTTATTTTTTTCCTTTCTTAAATCTGCTCTCCCAGAGGCCTAACCAGTCATCTTAGAATCATAGAATCATTAAGGTTGGAAAAGACCTCCAGGATCTGGTCCAACCATCAGCCTACTACCAATGTCACCCACTAAACCATGTCCCTAAGCACCACATATAAACTTTCCTTAAACACCCCCAGGGACGGTGACTCCACCACCTCCCTGGGTAACCCGTTCCAATGCCTGACTGCTCTTTCTGAGAAGAAATGTCTCCTCATTTCCAACCTGAACCTCCCCTGGCACAACTTGAGGCCATTCCCTCTAGTCCTATCACTAATTATCTGTGAGAAGAGGCCGACCCCCAGCTCCCCACACCTTCCTTTCAGGGAGTTGTGGAGAGCAATAAGGTCTCCCCTGAGCCTCCTCTTCTCCAGACTAAACAACCCCAGTTCCCTCGGCCGCTCCTCACAGGACTTGTGTTCCAGGCCCTTCACCAGCTTCGTAGCCCTTCTCTGGACTCACTCCAGGGCCTCAATGTCCTTCTGGTAGTGAGGGGCCTGAAACTGAACACAGTACTCGAGGTGTGGCCTCACCAGAGCAGAGTACAGGGGGACGATCATCTCCCTGGTCCTGCTGGCTACACTGTTCCTGATACAAGCCAGGATGCTGTTGTCCTTCTTGGGCACCTGGGCACACTGCTGGCTCATGTTCAGGCAAGTATCGACGATCACCCCCAGATCCTTTTCATCTGCACAGCTCTTGAGACACTCTCCCCCAGGCCTGTAGTACTGCATGGCGTTGTGGCCAAAGTGCAGGACCCAGCACTTAGCCATCTTGCACCTCCTCCCCTTGGCTTCTTCTCATCGACCCATCCTGTCCTAGTCCCTCTGCAGGGCCTTCCTACCCTCCAGCAGATCAACATTTCTCCCCACCTTGGTCTCATCTGCAAACTTACTTGCACTGAATTACCTCATCCAAATCATCAATAAAGATATTAAAGAGGATGGGCCCCAACACTGACCCCTGAGGAACACCACTGGTGACCAGTCACCAGCTGGATTTCACTATGTTCACCACTACTCTCTGGGGCCCAACCATCCAGCCAGTTTTTAAGCCAGCAAAGAGTGTACCTGTCCAAGCCCTGGGCTGCCAGCTTCTCCAGGAGAAGTCTGTGGGAGACCGTGTCAAAAGCCTTGCTGAAGTCTAGGTAGATTACAACAACCTTTCCCTCATCCACCAGGTGGGTTACCTGGTCACAGAAGAAGATGAGGTTGGTCAGACAGGACTTGCCTTTCATGAACCCATGCTGGCTGGGCCTGATCCTTTGGTTGTCTTGCACATGTTGTGTGATTGCACTCAAGATGATCTCTTCCATAAAATGTTGCTTACTGGTTCAGCTCTGGCCAGCGACAGGTCCATTTTGGAGCTGGCTGGATCTGGCTCTGTTCTGACATGGGGCAGCTGCTGGGCTCTGCTCACAGAAGCCACCCCTGCAGTCTCCCTGCTACCAAAACCTTACTAAGAAAAACCCAATACAGGGATAAAACATTCATTGGCTTTCTTGAGTTGTGATTTAATAATACCTGGGACCAAAATATAATTGCTTACACAAGCTTTTTTTGCTAAGACTTTGACATCAGAATGATGATTACAGCATGATGGATAGCTGAAGGAAACCTAAGCTTTGGGATGTTGTTGAGAAGGGGTTGGTCTTGTTTGCCTGTTACTGAAGTAAATTTCTTTGTTTTTATTCTGCAAAAACAATGATCAGAGTATAAATTGTTCAATCTGGAGGGACATCTGCAATCCTGTGAGGAGTTTTTCTAAACTCTCTCAAGACACTCTTTCACAGCTCATCTATAACCAACACCTTTTCTCAGGACAGACGCCTTGGAGTGAACTCAGCAGGGTCACGCTGATGTAGACTTTGGGTAAGTGAGAGCAGCGTGACTTGCATTTCTTTCTCTGACTCATACATCAATAGAAAAGATATAAATGTGCTTGCAGTATATAGCTCCCCCAAACTGAGCACAAATTACGTTGCTTTCTATATTGTCACACAATTGTGGAACAGTTTTCAATGTGACAATTATAAATAAAGAAGAAATACATTTTTTGAAATAGGTTTCTCAGTTTGAAGCATAGTAATTCGTCTCACCTTTCCAGACTAGTACTAGAAACATGAACAAAATTGGCACAGTTCTCTGGTTCAGCATTGGTGAATGGTGTAAGAAATACTGCCATTTACTGTGGAGAAAAGTCTGTTCATTTTTATCATATGCAGTAACATGGGACAACATTATGTAGCAAGTTCATTGCCTCTTACCTCATGCTTGCTAAATGGCATCTATAAATACTGAACATGCCTGTGACATATTTTTGGTATCTCGGATTACACATTTCTAGAGGTTAAGGAATGACTGACCAGGGATGAACTTCACTGGCACATCATCTTTTTCCAGAACGTATTGTTCTTGGATCTATCCCAAAACATACACAGGGATGGTCCAATGTTTCTCTGGACAGTCTTTTTCTCTGTACAGTTAAACTTTTGTTATGGATGCATGTTAGGCCTTAACAATATCAATCTAAATCAGTTTACTATTTATATCTAATACATCAAGAAAAATAAAAAATGTTCTAGAAAAATCCAAGCAATTCTAGCAGAATCATCCAATGGTAAGCAAGGTCATTTGTTTTGGATACTTAATTGTTTCTATTACCTTTTATTCAGATTTTCGTGAAATGCCAAAACACACTTAAGAACACACCTTTTCTGTGTCCCTTACTAATTTATTACTGTTTTCTGAAGGCACCATCCTGTTATCCCTGCAGACAAGTGAAAAACTCCCCTCAACTTCAATATCAGCAGAAAATTACCCTAAGTGAACAGTTTTGTCAACTGGAAATTATTTATTCCTTGAAGGGCTTAACCCTGTGAGTTACTGAATATCTTCTAGAAAGTCCTGACAACATTCAGCTTCCACTGATTTCAGTGTGGGCTGAGAGCACTCAGTAACTTGCAGTTACTAGATCAAAATTAACACAGAAAACTAATTTTAAGTAAAGTGTAAAACACAAATTAACATCTTTTCTGGCATCTGTATTTCTTTATCACATAATATAACCTGAATGCCATGTGGAAATTACACCTTTCCAGCTATAACAACTTTTTCCAAAGTTTAGACACATTCTTAAACTGAGAAATGTTTGCCATATTCTGTTCATGCTCATAAGGTCGTGACTAAGATAAATAGATTTTAGAGAAACATTAGAGTGGGAGTATGTGGGAGGAATTTCATATTACTAGCTCATTTTTTAGCAGATAGAATTTTAAAAGCTGGTTGAATTTTGTACTTGATTCCATTAGAAGGGAATATGACAAAGATTCCTATAGAATATATATTCTTATAGAATAGCACAACTTAATTTGGTATGAAATTGAATATATAATGAAAATCTACTAAATAATACCTAAAGAAAACAACTTTAAAACCTGACATTTAGAAATGTGACAAAGGGATGTCTGCGGTGACAAGACTTTAAATAACTTTAAAAGGGTGTAAGATTTGGCCCTGTTTCTCTCTGAGCTAGTGACAGGACTCCCATTGCGTGTTAATATGAACTGGATGAGGCACCAAATCCCAAAGCCTTTATTTGGCATACTCTAAATCCCCACACTGGCACAAGTCTGGGGCTCTGTCCTGGGCTTTCCGTGCCTCTGCACATGGCACTGCCATTCCCACAGACCTCTGTGAGGTTGCTTCAGAGATGTGTAGCTGAGTCAGTGCAAGACTATTTAATGTGTATTTCAGCTGCAATGATAAATATTTTTAAGCAAAGGTAAAGATTATATTTGGAAACCAAGAGCAAGACCTATCCCAGTGAGATTTCCATAGGAAGGAGGGTGGAGAGTGACTGTACATGAGAATGGGCCAGGGAGCAACAGTATGTGAAGAAGATGAAATTAGGCCTTGTCTCCAAGACTTACCGGTCATATATGTATAATCTAATCCATAGATAACCATGGTGTTCTTGGTAACAGAGGGACAAATACAAACAGAAGGGAATATAGGAACAGTCAAAAGTACAGCTCTTGAGACTCAGCAAGAGTTGAACTTCAGCAAATGACAGACAGGAAAAAGGACTGCCTTAGCATGGGGGAGAATGAGAGGAGTTGAGGATAAGTCCCAAGATGAGGAAGGCTGTAGATGTTATCAACAGCCATGGAAATCAAAAGATGAAAAGGGTATTGATAGAAAGAATTCAGATTTATGAGTCACCATCCTTTGTTGGCTTCATCCTGTCTTCCTCTCTCCTGCATCCTGTAATGAAAGAATAAAGCTAGATTTGTGACATATCTTTGCAGGAGAGTGAATATTACAGCCACAGAATCATGACTTTACTGGAGAATGAACTCAGAAAGAAATCTGTTATTCTAGATCAAATATCTATCTAAATCATAAAAGCGATCGGACCATCTGGTCCAATCCCTCCTCTCAAGCAGGGACCCCCAGATCAGGATGCCCATGACCATATTCAGGCAGCTTTTGAAGCTCACCAAGCAGATTCCACAACTTCTCTGGGCAACCTGTGCCAGAGCTCCCTGACTCACACACTGAAGAAATGCTTCCTGATGTTCGGATGGAACCTCCTGTGTTCCAGTTTGTGCACTTTACCTCTTGTCCTGGCACTGGGTACTACCGCAAAGAGGCTGGCTGTCTTGGTAACTTCCCTTCAGGTATTTATAGACATTGAAAAGATCCCCTCTGAGACTCCATTTCTCCAGACTGTCAAAGGCAGGTGGTTGTTTCTGGTTTCCAGGCTAAGCATGCATCAGCTGCCAGGGCAGGAACTTGTATGACACAGTGCATGGCATGACACACTGGCAGCACAGCCAGTGGGACCCCCATGGCAGCTATTGTGGCTTGGGTGCTGCTGTTTGCACTGGAAGACTGAACAGAGGGATGGTTTCCAGAAGTACCAGGACATTGAGGTAACTCTTCCAAACATGCTGCCTAGTACCTCTCTTCCCTAGAGCATGAGGCAAGCAAGCAAGGTCATAATGTTGGTTTATAGGCCCAATGAATATATTCAACAAGGAAAAAATGCTTTGCCATCCATTGCTAGTTACATGCCAATGCCAAGTCCCGTTCACCAACTGTGGTTAAAGGTTTTCCCATGCAATCTGGAGATGCAGCCAACCTGCATCTACAGCAATTCTTAAGGCTGTTCAACCCATCTCTGCTGTTTCTGCTTTCAACCTCCTGTTCCTTTAACTGGGATGCTTGCAGTCACTCCAAGATCACTAAGCAAGAATACTTGTCAAGAAGTAATGAATATTTGTCAAGCAACCATGTTAATCACCTCATTTCAGTCTGCTCGTATATTTACAGCCAACGCGACTGCATGACTTGCCTTGCCTGGTATTCATGCAAAACTTGCACGAGCCATGGTATGAATGGAAAAGCAACCAGATTCAGCCTCTGAGCACAACTAGGCACTGGGCTGGTGTGCACCAGTGTGACCTCTTCTCCTGAGCATCGATTTGTTTGGCAAACTAAGCCATTTACCTACGTGAACATTTCCAGAATGGGCTTGGGTGAAGAATGAAGGACATTTAGGAGAGAATGAAGGATAATTAGGAGAGTGGTTTGCAGCCTCTAAATGGATTATTGTTTTCTGAGAAAAACAACATCAATTTTCTGGATTAACTGTGGAAATTCTGTTCCCAGTTATCTGTCCTGTGTAGAATACCCTCCACGTAGGGGGAGGGTCCAAAAGCAATAAGCAGTTCCAGAGATGTGGGGCTGTGAGCTTTGGTGGCGTTATTTGTAAGGAACCTGCTGCAGTGGGCAAAACCCTATTTAGCATCCCTAGAAATGGAAAGTGAGAAGCGGATTGCTGTGGTTGGCCATGATGAAGCACCGTGCCTGAGAAGAGCTGCATCGTGGGAGGGACATCGTGCCGTCACCTCCAGGAGCAGGTGGCAGGAGGCTGCCAGGAAGCAGGTTTCCTCTCTGGAGGGGTTTTGTTGGTGTGCATTGGCTTTGTCTGGTTAATTAGATAGACACCGCATCTTCATCCTTATAGACAGTGGTGAGTCACTCTAAAGCAAGGGCTGAGGAGTCAGGAAAGGGACAGAATAAAGAAAATCTGCAGTAGGGTGTTTACTATGCTCCGGCTCCTCTGTGTTTAATTCTCCTTCACCAAAGTTTTTTAATCCTTGTGCTTAGCTTTTCCATCACACATTCATTTCAGATGCAGGCACAGTGTTTTGAAGGGCACTTTGCAATGGTTTTATCCAGATTCAGATTATTTGCAATCCAGGGGGAAAGCATGCATTCTTTTCAAGGCAAGTAGAAAACATATCTGAACACAAATCAGAATGATGATTACGGCACGCACGCTCTGTACCCATTACTGAATCCCCAAGGCTCTTTCTGTTTGTTTAGGCTCTTTTTCTTCTGCTGCCTCTGGTTGGACTGGGTGTAAACTCAGCAATGAATGAGAATGGTTAAAATGGATAACATAAAAAGATGTGACATTCTTGAAAGATCCCATGTTTCAAACTTAGATTCAAGTGAAAGCTACCAAAGGAAAACCTCCCAGTGGTCTCAAGTAGATCTTTCTTCAGCACATCAGAGGTTTGCATATCCATCTGTCATAGGGTGCTCTTCTGATCTCATTTCAATCCCAAGCAAACTCAGATTCACTGTGTAATGAAATATGGCATTTGCACAAAGTGGAGAGCAAAAGCATTGTTTCTACAGCACATTATGTTTTACACTGCTCATGAGACAGTGTTTCATATCCCTTAAAAAAGCATTATCTGTAACCTGGTTGTGCCAGAAAAAAAAGAGTCATTGTGCCTTTAAAAGAGATGTCTTTTTTTTTTTTTTTCTGAAAACATCTCTCACATTTCCCTACCCACAAAGTAACCTGTGTTTATAAGCAAATCCACTCAACCCCCTAATAATGACCTAGAGTAAACATCTGACATGCATTTCTTTCAAGCTCCTCTTTGTTTAGGCATGAATTGTTCATTTTTATGTCTTTTGTATACTGCCTAAAGGAAAGACAAATGATACAAGGGATGTTTTACATTATCAATTGTGGCAGAGGTTATGCCTGTGTTTATCTGATCCTCCTTTATTGCATTACAAATGGTAAGATAAACTGCTGGGCATACAATGGTCATTAATTTCAGGGCACATTTTCACATTGGATTTTTAATTTAAAATGTATTAGATGCAAGCTAGCTAGTTGTGAAGTTTCCTAGTTGTTTGCAAAACCTGTGGCAATCTTATGTAATACAAATTTTCTTCCCAGCTCTGGGACTGAACTCATTTTAAAATATGAGTGCCTACTATGTTTGCATGAGGAAACAACTTTTTTTTTTTTCCCCCCATCTTTTTACATCTATTTTTGCATCTATTTTGCACCTATTTTCTGCAGCTATGGGGTGTCTCATCTCAGACAAGTGCACCCTCTTCCTCGTTCTACCAGTGCCAAATGAAAGAGCAACATCAAAATCTGTTAAATATGAGACTGCACAGGGAAAAAGAGGGGGGGGGGAAGAAAAAAGAGCATGGTGGATACATTCCTCTAAAATACTGATCTGTCTGAATGCACCCTCTACACTTGTTGCAGTTTACTGTTTTGGGACAGTTTGATAAAATCACTACACAACTTTGGAGGGGGAAATAACACTGAAAGTGTGTGTATTTTTTTGTTCTGGGCTTAAGGTATCCTTGCTACTCTACAAGATTCGCTGTCATATACACTACTTGCTCTATCTGAAAGTAGTTGAAGATCCAAACATAAATCTATCAACAAAGGAACTTGCTGGCTTGCTCTTCAGATATGGGATCTTGCAAACAACAGACAGTTTTCAAAGTTTCCAGAGGAAAACAACAACAACGAACAAACCAAACAGCACAAAACAAACAGAAAAGAACAACAACAACAAAGCACTAGAAAAATGTCTACACCAGGTACAGCGATACCCTGAAAGACCAAGCGTAGATGGAACTGGTAGTGAGGTCCATGGATGAAGTTGTCCAATGTTTCCTAGAGGAGGTACCCATTTTCAGCTTCCCACAACCTTGCTGTGGCTTGGTCTTGTGTTCCTCTGCTGCAAGAGAAAGTAAATATTCTTTGGTCTTTCAGCAAAAGCATTCAGCAAGCTCTGAGTTTGAGGCCAATGATCAATGGGCAGTTTTGTTGACAGCCCCAGGTTTTGTTTATTGTGCGTCTTTACAGCCTCTAGCAGCCTAAGATTTGGCAAAGGAGTCATCCAGTGACTGGGCAGGTGACCTTTGCTGTTCTCATGAAACACCACTAAGGTGCAGCTGGATTATAAGGCTGCAGGCTGGTCTGTTGAATGCTGAAACAATAAAAGAATCAGATCTAGCCCAAACTTTTCTCCGTGCAGTCTGTTGGTGGTTTTTTTGTTTGTTTGTTTGTTGGTTTGGTTTGGTTGGCTTTGCTTTGGTTGTTTTGTTTTGTTTTGTTTGTTTGTTTGTTTTTCAGAGCTGTTACCTACCTGACTGGGAAGATGCTACTTCAAGTAAATACTGTCCTCCCCATACAATGCAGAGGCATCTAGGAGCAATTTCCCATCTGGAAAAAACCACTTACTCCTTGAAAGATGGTGAAGATGAAGGGATATGAGGGTGAAGCTTCTTCAGTTTTGGGTGACAGCTCACACTAAACAACTGCACTTCTTTTGAAATCCAAGTGAAACATTTATTTGGTGGTCAATAATTTATTTGATCTTTGTTGCTTCCTTCCCCTCTGCTCTATAAACTCAAACAGAGTCCCTTTCATCTGGTGCTGATGTACCCCAGACAAACTCAGCATCACACGGTGGGAGGCAAAGTCCAAGACAGACGCTAAGTTTTAGATGCAGATCCCATGTCCCCTTCCAGAGGTGAGTCACACAAGACTTATTTACAGGGTAAGACTGGCTCATGTGACTGAATCTGGGTCCTCTTGGCAGCAAGAAGTAGTCATCTTCACGCCTACCACGCTCTCATGCCCCGCAGCTGCTATTTCTAAGTGAGCCAGAAAGGCTGTATTTTCTGTCCTAGAGGTTGACACACTTTGCAGCATTGCTGCACTCTTTGCAAAGATGACACATCTTAACATGAGTGGAAGAAATCCCTGCGTAGAGCTGGGGAATTGGTATAGGTTTATAAAACAGGTTGAGGTCCTCTGGGAGGAGAGGCACCACAGAGAGATGTTAAGATCATCACAATTACCTCCATGAAATATAAAAAGCAAGAAAATTAATATTCCCCCCCATATAATAAAATCACTCTTTTGTGGTGACGTGTTGCAGCCCCTCTCACAAAGAGTATTGCACTAATCAGTTTATTAGACAGGCAGAGGAGCAAGAAGGCAGTGAAGGTACAGAGAGGAAGACTTTCTTTTGTCTCTTGCTTGTAGGGAGGAGGGAAAAGTGGGGTGGGGAAATTAGGAAAAACTCTTCTTTTACTGCAGCAGCTCTCCATTTATTAAAAAGAAAGAACCAGGAATTTGTGCTGAAGAGAAACCAGTGTCCATATTCATCCTAAAGCACAGAGGGGACGACTGCAGCTGTCTTCTCTGTTTCCCCAGGGCAATAGGACAGACCAAGTTTCCTCTCAGCTGCCTGCATTGATCAGCAAAGTGCAGGAAAGGTGGGAGCTCGGAGGAGAGGAGCAGTAGCTTCCCCGGCTAGTACCTCCCCAGCCCCGCACACGGCTGCACAGGAGCCAAGGGAATTGAAGGCTTTCTGCCAGCTTTAGCAGGCTTTGTGGCAGGCCCTACAAAAAAACACCTCCTGGCATCAGATCCTAATTGTCTTGGGGCTTATTAGGCAAATGCATATCTGAAAGTACGAAAAAAAAAAAAAAAAGAAAAAAAAAAGAAATGTTTCTCTTCCTCCCTACTGTTTCTCTTCCCACTCTCAAATTTCTGAACTTGAGATATGTTTTTTTTTTTTACCTCGTATTGTAAATTATGACTGACAATGCCATGTAAGAACACGAGGAAAATAAATTAAAAGGAAAAGATCACCCTAACGTCAAAACCCACTAGTAAAACAGCGTTTTAAAAAACAGCTTTTTCATGTATATGGATTAGCACACCAAGGTAATGGCAGATATTAACTGATGATAAATGTTTATGAACATATAAAAGTATTTGATTGGGTAGCTGTTGAGTCATGTCTGATGGGATTGCTCACTGCTAACATGGAAAAAAGGCTGAAAATTTTTCTGGTAATCTTTCACTTAAGTAAAAGCTATATAACTGAAAGCTGTCCATGGCTCATTTAAATGTAAGTTCCTTAATTTTTCTATTTTCTCTAACAGTAATCAGCACACAGAACGATTTTAAGGTGGGAAAGTTATTTTCTCGATAATTCTTGATCCACTGAAATAAATTCAAAACATTCCCCATGAAGAGAAGTAGGCTTGATGCCTTGAATTAGCATTATGACAAGCAAAGAGCTGGCTTTTATTTTCTTCTTCATTTTTCTCCCAGTTCCTTTCTTGCGGTGTGCTAAGTGCAAGGGGCTTGCTCTGGTGAAAGACCTGGTCGTGTGCACAAACATTTCATCACATATGTGCATGTCAAACACTTTATGAAGGCTGACAGTAATCCCATTGAAAAGAAATGGTTTCATCAGTGGCTGCATAAAAGCCAAAGGACTTGATCTGCACAACAGGCAGGAATAATCTCAGATATATGTCAGTTGTACAGACTCCTTTAACATTGCGAAGTGTTGCTTATTACAAGTGTTGCTTCTAAACATGTTTGATATTGCTTATTTACAAAGTGATTGACATGATACGAGGGATACAAATCTGTGGTCACTCTTCTGCTCTCAGTGTCATCTAAGTCAGTGGATCATCAACAAACAAATGACAAAGATGACAAACAAACAAATCCTCAGTGCAAGAGTGTGCAAGCCACAAGCCCTGCCAGCCTCCTTGATATTGCATCTATTCTTCTACCAGGGCAATCACACTGTGATGTGATCAGTGCCAAGAAAATCTTCCTGCTAGAAACACTGAAAGACCTATCACAAAAATGTATGAGACCAAGGTATAGCTCTCCTTTAATTCAATAGTTTCAGTATTTGTGACCCCAAAGGAACAGTGTAGATGGAGGACTGCAAAAGGTAAAAAGGCTTTCTTGGAACGAGATAGAGGAGTGATAATTCATAGTGACAATGGACGCCATGTCTCTGCTCCTATGGAGGACACGACTGCTCCACAGTCTTCTGCTCCTCATCAGCTGGTGGCACAATTCTTTGATAAGAGATTGCCAAAAATCAATCTCAGTGCTCCTCATAAGCACCTGTATGAGGTAACAATTAAATTGTGTCTGTTCCTGCCCCTGTTATGTACTGTCTACTGTAAAAGCTGTGTAATTGTTTTCCACAGATGTTAACAAGCAGACAGGAGTGTGCATATTTTTACAGTTATAAAATAATGAAATAAATTTAAAAACTCTGACTGGATTGTATAGGCAATTCAGCCTGTCACCTCCTCACCTGACTGCCTGGGCACTTACACAGGCGCAGAGTAAGACATGCTCTCAGGTTACTGCACTAGTTTTGAAAGTGATGAGACTAGATGATTTCCCATCTTAACTTCTTATAATTCCATTATATTTCTATAATTTGCTGGTTAATTTTTATTTTGCTCACAGGTTTCCCATGACACTTAGAAGGAGCCCCCTCTAAACTTAGAATCATAAAATCGCAGAATCACAGAATGGTTTGCGTTGAAAGGACATTAAAGACCATCTAATTCCAACCCCCTGCCACGGGCAGGGACACCTCCCACCAGACCAGGTTGCCTTGGACAATTCCAGGGATGGGGCAACCAGAGCTTCTCTGGGCAACCTGTGCCAGTGCCTCACCACCTTCTGAGTGAAGAATTTCCTCCTAACATCTTATCTAAACCTACCTTCTTTTAGTTTAAAACCATTCCCCCTTGTCCTGTCACTCCACTTCCTGACAAAGGGTCTCTCCCCAGCTTTCCTGTAGGCCCCCTTTAGGTACTGGAAGGCCACAATAAGGTCTCTCCAGAGCCTCCAGGCTGAACAACGCCAACCCGCTCAACTTCTCCTCTGATCATCTTTGTGGCCCTCCTCTGAACATCTATGTCATTCATGTCATGTCATGTACATGTCACTGGGGGCCCCACAGCTGATCACAGTATACGGACAGGTGGGGTCTCATGAGAGCAGAGCAGAGGGGCAGAATCACCTCCCTCACCCTGCTGGCCATGATGCTTTTGATGCAGCCCAGGATATGGTTGGTTTTCTGGGCTGCAAGCACACATTGCCAGTTCATGTCGAGCTTCTTGTCAACCAACACCCCCAGGTCCTTCTCTTCAGGACTGCTCTCAATCCGTTCTCCACCCAGCCTGTGTTTGTGTTTAGGATTGCCCTGGCCCAGATGCAGGACCTTGCACTTGGCCTTGTTGAACCTGATGAGGTTTGCACATTCTCACCTCTCAGGCCTGCCCAGGTCCCTCAGGATAGCATCCCTTCCCTCCAGTGTGCTGACTGCACCACACAGCTTGGTGTCATCGGCAAACTTGGTGAGGGTGCACTCAATCTCACTGTCCATGTCACTGACAAAGATGTTAAATATTGCTGGTCCCAATACTGTCCCCTGAGGAACACCACTCATCACTGATCTCTGGACATTGAGTAGTTGACCACAACTCTTTGAGAGTGACCGTCCAGCAAATTCCTTACCCACCCATTAGTGGAACATCTTTCAAATCCATGTCTCCAAATCAATTCAGAGACAAGGATATAGTGTGGGACAGTGTCAAATGCTTTGCACAAGTCCCGGTAGGTGGTGTCAGTTCCTCTTTCCCTATCCACCAAAGCTGTGACCCCATTGTAGAGGGCCACCAGATTTGTCAGGCATTACGAATCTGGTGGCCTATTACAAGACACCCTCCTTACTGTCTTACTGTCTCCCTACTAAATTGTAACTTGCTAACTTCTAAATTACTAACTACTTACTAACTTCTAACTTCCTTACTAACTTCCTAACTTCTGCAAGGCACTCTCCTTACTATCTTCACATGTCGCTCACCACATCTTTTCTACAGTGACTACAGAAAGCCCACCAATGATGAGGCTGCCTATTTGCTATGACTGTCCCTACCCTCCTGAAAACCAGCACTGGACAACATGACACCAGAGCTCAGTTAATTCATATGAAAGCCGGAAGTATCTGAAATCTGGATAGCCAAAATTGATCTATCAAATTTTCTTTATGCCAGCTTCCACAAAAAAAAAAATAAATAAATAAAAGGTCAAGTTTTTCTCACTCAGAAAACAAATGATTTTAAGAATGATGTGTTGTTGGAGGTACAGGTGTCCTAGAAAACTTGATACTGAAGTAAGGTGATAAATTGTAAGGTGTAAGTCTTCTTGTTCAGTGGAAGGCACCCCTCAGACATGGAAGGTTTAAGGATGACATGACTGAGCTGAAAAAACACAACCTTGCAAAACTTGGCAAATTTGTATGAATTTTTTTGCATGCCAAATGTTGCGTTTACACGCATAAGTGAATGACCTGGAAAATCTGGCATGTCCACTATTTGAATCATTGGAATTATAATTCAAACAATAAAAACACATGAAAGATCATGATGGAGTCTAATTAGTATATTTTCTTCAAGGGAAAATGGTGCCTCTTTCATCTCCTAGAGTCCACCAATAAATGAATAGCAGATAACATTCTTTGTATTTTCAATAGCTTTTAGTACAGCCCACTAAGAAAAGATACAAAAGAAACAAAGTAGTCAAGTTCACAGAGGAAAAATCTCCCACTTCAGAAACTGGCAAAGGGATGCAAAAGAAGAAGAATAGGCAGTAAATTAACGAAATGGCAAAGGTTAACAGTGGGAACCTTTGAATGTTTTTAATAGAAAAGTTTTCTGCTTAAAAAAAGAAAAAGAAAATTCATTTAAATCACATTGTCTCACAGGAACATGTTGATTTCAATGAAATTTGCTATAGAAAAGGTCAAAATGAGTCATCTGAACTTTACAGTTTTAATTATGTTGCAATATTTTGTTATGACTAGAATTTCATTTCATGACATGAAAATATAATGTTAGTATTTTACTCATATTTACAATTTTCTATAAAAATCAAAATTCTGAAGCAAAAATGTTTAGACAATGTTGAAATTAAACACAACAAAATTACAGAGGAAATAGTATTCAAACAGTTTTAAATCCATTTCTTACCAGAAACTTTTTTCTGCATGAAATTCAAATTTTATTCCCGGACAAGAATTAAGGAAAACAAACAAACAAACGAACAAACAAAAAACAACTTTCAAAGTTGTGACATTTTCTTTAGGGTGATATTTTGTTTTATTTCTGACTGGCTTTGCTAACAAAAGTAATTGACTGAGTCCCAGTCTACATTTAGCATCCCCTAACCTATTCGTTAAAAATCAGAAAAGCTGAGAAGGTGAGTTAGAGCTCTTTCAATAACCTCACATTAATGCTATCCAAACATTGGAAAGATTTAGAGGAAATTCCCACGCTCAGGCAAGCAGGATGAACATGTGGCAGCAGTTTGGCAGGTGAAGCTCATAGTTGCTAGCTGAACTGTGAGAGGGAACAGGCTGTACCACTCATGCATTATTTTTCACATGCTAAGGGCATGTCTACAGGGCACATCTGCAAGGAGTATACTTATTTCAGTGCCCGACAGAGCTCATTCATTGTTCTCGCAAAGAGTGCTGTGTGGAGATATCAGTAATTAAGTGCATATATTCAGAAAATAGACCTAGTGTATAATTTTCCAAAGCACGTTAAGTCACCTGGGAGTCATCACTGCGGACAAAGGGATAAAGACCTGAGCTCAGCAACAGCAGCAGTCAGCAACACTGCCAGGGTGTACGGATCCATCACGAACCAATTAAAGAACAACACATGAGAGACCCCAATGCAATCACAGAATCCCAGAATGGCTGAGGATGGAAGGGACCTCTGGAGCACATCTGGTCCAACACAACCAGGGATATCCACAGCAGGGTGCCCAGGAACAGGTCCAGATAGATTTTGAAGACCTACAGGGAGGGAGATATGATTTCAGTGCTCCAACACCAGCACAGTGAAGAAGTGCTTTCTGATGTTCAGAGGGAACCTCTCATGTTTCAGTTTGTGCCCATTGCCTCTTGTCCTGGCACTGGGCACCATCAAAAAGAGCTTGACTCCATCCTCTTTGCACCCTCCCTTCAGGTATTTATACACATTGATAAGATCCCCCTCAGCCTCTTCTTCTCTGGGCTGAGCAGTCCCAGCTCTCTCAGCCTCCCCTCACAGGATGAAGACTCCTCCTCCAAGCCCTTCATTATATTTGTGGCCCTTTGCTGGATGCTGTCCAGTATGTCCAGGTCTCTCTTTTATTAGGGGGCCCACAACTGGACTCAATGCTCCAGGTGCGGCCTCACCAGTGCTGAACGGAGAGGAAGGATCACTTCTCTTGACCTGCTGGCAGCACTCTACCTAATGCAGCCAAGAATATCGTTAGCCTCTTTAGCAGCAAGAGCACATTGCTGAGTCATTATGCAAATCGAGTGTATGGTCCCTCTGAAGGCTGTGTTCAGGTCTCATCAGTCCCTCCCACATAACAGTGAAATTTCAGGGACAACTTCAGGCACAAGGTTTAGAGGGATGAAAAAGCTCTGGTGCCGTGAGATACAGATTCACAGATTCACAGATTTCTCTAGGTTGGAAGAGACCTCAAGATCATCGAGTCCAACCTCCGACCTAACACTAAGTACTCCACTAAACCATATCCCTAAGCTCTACATCTAAACGTCTTTTAAAGACCTCCAGGGATGGTGACTCCACCACCTCCCTGGGCAGCCCGTTCCAATGCTTAATAACCCTTTCGGTAAAGAAGTACTTCCTAACATCCAACCTAAAACTCCCCTGTTGCAACTTTAGCCCATTCCCCCTCGTCCTGTCACCAGGCACGTGGGAGAACAGACCAACCCCCACCTCTCTACAGCCTCCTTTCAGGTAACTGTAGAGAGCGATGAGGTCGCCCCTGAGCCTCCTCTTCTCCAGGCTGAACAAGCCCAGCTCCCTCAGCCGCTCCTCGTAAGACTTGTTCTCCAGACCCCTCACCAGCTTGGTCGCCCTTCTCTGGACTCGCTCGAGCACGTCCATGTCCTTCCTGTAGCGAGGGGCCCAAAACTGAACACAGTACTCGAGGTGCGGCCTCACCAGAGCCGAGTACAGGGGCACAATCACTTCCCTCGACCTGCTGGCCACACTGCTTCTTATACAGGCCAGGATGCCGTTGGCCTTCTTGGCCACCTGAGCACACTGCTGGCTCATATTCAGCCGACTATCCACCAATACTCCCAGGTCCTTCTCGGCCAGGCAGCTTTCCAGCCACTCATCTCCCAGCCTGTAGCTCTGCTTGGGGTTGTTGCAGCCCAGGTGCAGGACCCGGCACTTGGCCTTGTTGAACTTCATGCAGTTGACCAACATACGGAAAAGACCAGAAGCACTTCTGGATGTGTTTTACCCTGCAAGGAGCATCCCAAGGTCAATAGGATGCCAAACTCTGTCCCTTGGGAGAACACCGGTAGTGAGTTGTGTACCTACACAAACACATGTGAAGAACATGCATGGCTCCTGGTCTCTCAGTGATTCTTCTGGTCTTGCACAAAAGAGAAAGGGACACAATGAACGCATGTCCAATAAGAAAATGTGCATGAAGGATGGATAAAACCTTACTTATTTAAGCTAAAATTTTCACATCAAAAATGAAATAATTGTTTTGTCACAAATCACATAAAAGAGATTACAGAACTTTTTGCCACCGTGCAGACCCAATCCAGATGTAGCAGAGTCCAAAACAGAATGAGGAGCTCCAGGAATGTGCAGTAGTAAAATGGTAAGTAGTTTTCGGCAGAACTCTGTAATCACTTATGGTCTTGAATGAGGTTATATATTGTAGTCTTTCTGTAAGGAGGATCAGACTGAAAAAATAAGACCTCTAAGACTCTAAGATTTTTTTAGGTAGTACTGAGAGTTTTTGGACTTTTGGACTTTTCTTTGGACTTTTGTGGAACTTTGGAAATCATGGAAAATACCTAGTTCATAGAGAATATTATACCCCATGTATAATTGCTAGATCAGTTTAGGGAATGCCCTTGAGAGAATAATACCGTCTGAAGAATTCTGCAAATGTCCTTTTAAATTATATTAAATTCTAATCATAAGTTACACTTTTTGACTTAAGGCCTGTAAGTGTTTTCTGTATGGATAAGAATACAGATTAATGGTTTCTCTTTGAAAGCAGGTTGATTGACACAAACACTCCATGGAGAAGACTTCATCCCATCATGGATTCTCCTCATCCCAGCTGCAGATCTCTCACATTAGAACAGGAAAGGGTCTTAAAACCTTGGGGTTTTGCTGAGGGCATCTTCTACACAGCAGCAGAAGAGAATTCAGTCCCTGCATGGCTGCAGAGATCAGGACTAGGTGTTGTGGGCCTCTCTGTGTGACTCCAGGGTGGGAGAAGATGTGATGCTCTAGCTCCAGCCTCGGTCTGGCAGTGCACAGGGCTGCTTTCCCTCCTGCTGGCCCAGATCCTCACCACAAAACCTCATCCTGCAGCTTTTTAGAGTGATTTCTAGACAGCCCCCATGGTCCTGCCCCTGTTAAGCACATCCTAATGCTTTTTTTTTCTATAAGGTTAAGCGTGTTTTTTTTTTTTAAAAAAAAATCTTTCACATGACTTGAAACAACCACCAAAACCACAGTGGTTTTGTGCAACTACACCAACCAACTCAAAGCCAAATTGAAAGGAGCAGCAGCAAAATAATACCCATGGGCATCTGGGAAGCTCCTTGACTTGTTGGGTGACATTGCTTTTAAATTCTTCTTTGATCTGATGCCTGGGCAGCTCTATTGGTTTCTAAAAAAAGCACTTCTGCTTCATGAATATCTTTTTAGCTAGCTGCAAAGTGCTCCTGTATTTGTTTAAGTGAAATGAGGTGTTCTGCAAACGTCCATGTATGCCTTGTGCAAATTTAGTCTCTGCTTGGAGGCCTAAAGACATCCCAAACCACTGCCTATTCATGTCAGTTTTTCTTTGTGGATTAGAAAAAGTCCACAGCCTCTTCCTATGAAATAATAACAGTAATAATAAAAATTACATAATTTCTTCTGCTCTGTTGTATACAGAGTCTTTTTTGAGCATATAGTAGATATTCATGTGATTTAAGTGAAGCTGCCTATTTTTAACACAATATGAAATCTATCTGAACATAAATACATTCTGTGTGGCACTTTGTGATATTATCTTGAAAATATTGTAATAATTAGTGGAGAGCCACAATAGAAAACGTTGTAATTCTGCACTGTTATCCTCCCATTCCGTGGTACCACAGATGAAACAGAATGGGTCACATCTGCAGTATTATGTGGGGTTTTGTTTGATATACAGTACTGCATTATACACATATTCAAAACTGTAATAACAGTAAAGCATGAAATAGCTTACTCCTGAAAATTTTCATGGCAGGATGTAGATGCAGCTCCTTGCTCCTGAGCCAGCATATACGTCTGGATCAATGACCAGAACTGGCAGGGGTCTGTTGGAAGGAATCCATTACCAGGGTCTGCCACGCCGCACTTCTGTGCAGAGAAGCTGAACGGTGGGATAGGAGTAATCAAAAGACATATACGATAAATCATCAGCAAAATTTTGCTATGTGCAGTTTCCACAACATTTTCCCTCCATCGTCACCTTCTATTACAACTGACTTTTTTTTTTTTTTTTCATAGAGCAGAACAATGATAAGGAAAATGTTTTGCTGGAGTTTATGCCATTTCTATTGTACTGCTGCCCTTGAAATCTGTTTCTTCATTCTTAACCTGACCTTGGTATCCATTTTCCTCTGTATTCAATTCAGCTGTAAAATCTTGAACTTCTTTAGACCTTCCCCCATCCCTCAGATACACGGTGCAAGGGACATTTGTACAAGGAAACTGAAAGGCTCTTGCAAAGAAAAATCGTAACTAGATAAACAGACCTGAATGCACTCAATCTAACGTGTGCCTCATTTACACAAAACACTATTAGCCTGATCCTGTTTACTCAGAGTACAGCGGAGGCAACTTAGCTTGAACATCTGAATAGGGTGCTTTAGATAATACCATGTATCTTCAGACATGCAAGAAGCATTTCCATAATATATAAGGAAAAATACGTTGTATTTAATCCATCAGCAGTGGGTTCACAGAGCGTAAGGATTGGATTTCTTTTTTCATGTTCTTACGTTGCTGCCTGCATTAATATTAGGCTAGGATTGAAGTGAAAATGAAGTGCCAATTTCAGCATACAAGCTAAGGAAGACAAGCAACAAACAAAACAGAAAAGAAACCATCTTACCAGCCAAAGAAATAAAAACACATTTCAAATGATTAATCTACCTTGCAGAAGCTCTTGCTCGCATGCTGCACCCACCAGGACGCCGCACCCCGGGCACCAGTCCTTAGCAGAGGGGGATGGAGAGGGGCAGGCGGAGGACCAGGACCAGGGGGATGCTGCAGGGTGCTTAACAGGGCCTGCAAGCTGGACAACACAGGCCTGTGCTAGAGGGCCTTCACCTTGCAAACAGTATCATTCCCACAATATCTGTGCATGCTGGGAGCTGAGTAAAATGAGCAAAACCCAAGCAGTAATGGAAACAGGCCAGGGAAGGTGCTGGATGCCCCTTTCTGGCTCAGTTGTGTTATCACTTCAAATGGCCCAGTCCAAACAGAACCATCCAAGGGGGGCTATGAGACTGTGACTGGGACATTTGTTGGTTTTGCAGGGGACGCAGCGTAGTGTACCAGCATGGGATGCTCTGACACCATGCCGGCCCCCAGCGTTCCTTCCAGGCAGGTTTCTGCTGGGGCGAGCATCATGAGTGAGAGGCAGGTGCAGAAGGCACCTGGGGCATCCATCTGGAAAGATGCTCATGTTTTTACTGAAGGTGAGTGAGGTCTAGCTGTAGGGCTTCAAAGTTTCTTATGTGTGCATTTGTGTGTCAGGAAGAACAGCACCGGCTTATATGAGTGGGCTGGTGTCCAGGGATACCTCCCCGCCACAGCCCCAAGTCAGGGCTGGCTGGCTGCCAGCATGGTGATGACTTTGGCTCTGGGGCAAATGTGGGGGTAAAAACTCAAGGGAGGGCCTGTGGAAATGTTACGTCCTGTAGTAGCATGAGGTTTTGAAAGAAAAGGATTATTGCTGGTGTGACCAGGAGCGTAGCTGTACCAACAATGCAGAGACACCCTGTGCCTGGCCGGGACTTGTGGCCCTCAGGAATGTGCGATTTTTCATTCCCATTCTTCACAGCAAAGAAGACAAAAACTTGGCAGAGGGGACGGCTCCACTCCCCAGCTGCACTGCCTGTGCTTTCCCCGGGGACAGGAGCGCCATCTCCTTGGGGCTGCCCGCTGAAGAGCAAATTAACGACCAGAAAACGAGACAGAAATGGGATCTGGAGGGGTCTCGGCGCTTCAATGTCGTGGCATCACGGGAGGGTAAAGGTTTCTTCCTGTCCTTGCACTTACTGCTGTCTGTGCATCGACTTGCTTCCTGACACGCGAGCCATGACTTGAAAGGAATTCGGGCTCTGGCTAATTTTGCATCGTGCTTCGATGCGGCCTCTGGGACCGAATAAGGGCAAATCTATTATGCTGTTGCCATGGTGACCCTGGCACAGCCACCAAGGAGGGGCGCCCGGTGCCGGAGCAGCGCGCAGGCGGCACAGCCGGGTGCAGGCACCCCCACGGGGCGCAGCACAGCCGGGTAGGGGGCACCACGGGCACCGTGTCCCCCCTCTCTCTGCTGGCACCCAGGGAAGCGACCCGGCCCTTCTTCGTGGGGACAGCGATCGGCGAAGGGAGACGGGTGCCCTTCACCCCAGGGTGGGCTGAGTCCCAATGCCTAGCCATTTGGGCACCCATGGATGGCCTGCTCAGACGGCCCATGCTTGCTACGGAGGGCGATCACAGCCATGGGTTTTAATCACTGAGATGATTTTATATCAAAGAAACAAAGGAAGCTGATCTTTCTTTTCTGCTCCTCTTCCTTGTGGGCTTCGCAGATATTGATTCTTCTTCCTCTGCCTGACTATATTTATTTTCTATTGTGGACGTGGATGTTTAATTTTGGTAAATTCCGTTCCAGCCTTTTTACTTTCCTCTCTTTGCCTTTTAAATGGTCAGTGATTGAAGTTCATATTTCCCCTTTTTGCTCAGCAATGACTGTACAGTTTGTCATCAGCCACAATCATGACAATAGTTTGATTCAAAGCATCTCAGCTTCATACAGTAACTAAGCCCAGGAGTGAAAAGCACTAACAATGGGAGACTAAAACCTGCCTCTGACACTTGATAAGATTATTATTATAGAGCGCAGAAAGCTTTTGCTTTCTTTTCTTCTGCTTTGCAGACCTCATAAGGCCCTGCTCAGATTTCTGCATAGTTAATTTGTCAGTTTATAAATTACCACATTATGTTAACGCTGAATGCTTCAAAACACAAATATATGCACAGAGGGCTTGAATATTTGAAGTGTTTTAGTACTATAGGGAAATAATTTTGTTGTCAAGCTGTGGCAGATATAGAAGTGCTAGGGGATACATGACCATTTCATCAGGACGGTGTCGATGATGGCCTATGAACATCCAAGGGGGAAAATCATCTTTTATCACTATTGTGTACCGTGCAGGTCCAGATGGAGGATAAAACATGCATGAGTTGCCCGCAGCTCTGAAAATAATTATACTCATTTGCCAGAAATGGAGAAAGTGCATCCAACCAAGTTACCACCCATCATAGTGACACTCCGTTTGCATACTGATGAAGTTTAAAGCCAGAGACAATGGTGTTGGTATCAATAGCAGAGGGGGCTGGGAATCACCGGTGCTATAGGATTAATAGCGCCATCATTTTACATTATGCAGCATTTCACTTATGCTGCATATCAAAAACTCCTGGCGCTGATGCTCACCTAGCTGTTTACAAGATTGGTTTGGTTTAAGACTCCAGACATTGCAAGAGAATCTGGGGAGTAGGAAACGAAGACTACTATATCCATCCCCTGCAAAGGGCTTCTCTGCAATTATGTGCGATGCGCTATGAATGTATACGTAGACCAATGTGTGCGCGTGTGTAAGGCAGTGGAGTCACACATGATATGCACACTCACAGTCTCTCTCTTCCTCTCCAGAAGACCACACTGGAATACGAGCAAAAGATAATATGCACATGCTAAGCTCTGGTGCCACTGCAGAGTAATTGATGAATGGGTTTTTAAAGTGTAGAATGAGAATGAATACAAGTAGGACCCAGGAGAATAATTCTTTATATTGCAATCAGCACTGCTTATACGTAGTTGGTTTAATAGTAGGAATCAGCAATAAAGAATACTGTCTTTGTTATTTAATCCTTACCAAGTGAAAAAGAAAATGATTTTGGAATACCTCTTCCACGATTAGATTTATTATTTTAAAATTGAATTATTTTGAGGCATTATTCAGTTTTAGAAAATCATCAAGAAAGATAACCAATCAATGCTATCGTAAAATGAGGCAATTTCCACAATTTCTTTAAATAATTAATTCAAGAGATATATACATATGTAGACACCATGATGTATGCAAAATATGCATAGCTGCCATTTTGACTATTCCAGTATTCTTTGCATTCCTTAAAATATTCGAGGTAAAGTACCGTCTCAATATGCTCTTGCATATGTGCTTGTTAACACATTGCTACTTAAACCGTGCCTTCAAAAATAAAATAAACCTCGAAATTGTTATTTTTGTTCATCGGTTTAGGTAGGACCTTTTCATATTCCAATGAACAACCTTAGGTAACACTGCAAATATGATGGCAAATTATAAGAAAAGAGTGTTAATATAGCAAGTTCCAGAGTGTAGGCAGAAGAACATCTTGCTTATCTATAAAATGTGTCTTCTATATTTTTTTCCTGTCTACTCTATAGTATACTGCAAGCCAGAGAACACATCTAATGAAAATACGTAAAACAATTATGCTTTATAAAAATATAGTTTAGCTTTCCAATTTTATTTTTGTTCTGGTAAAACTAGTATGTAATCACCATAATGACACAAGGACCCAAGATGATCTCTGATGTAATTCCATAGATCATTTATATGACACCAGCAATGAATCAGGCCCATGTATTTTGATAGAATCTCAACAGTTTGATACTTTATGCTTTCAAGGCTTTAAAAAATATCTTTGGAAGAAAAATGGATGATGGAGTAATGAGAGTTGGCTTGCTCAACACTGTAGCAAATTGATCTGGGTCTGGGTATACGACTATGCAAAATTAATTCTTGTCTTGTACAAACAAAAAAGAGCAGAGGATCTATGGAGTTTGCAGTCTCACTGCTTGTGGGCCCATCTCCTTTTCTTGATCACACATTTCACTAAACAGTAATGCAGTTTTTATAAAGTCCAGCTGTCATCAGAGGCTGCAGGACAGCATACACTAATGCTGTCATTAGTGTAAACTGTCTTATTACCATGTGCTGTATGCTGGTCGTAGGGAGACTCCTGGCATTCAGCTGGGTAATGAATCAAAGGAAATATCTTCCAGTTAGTTGACTAGGCTAGCAAAAATCAAAGATGACAATTCAAACAAGGGAAAATCTAGGAAATAAAACGCACCGAGATCAGACCTGTATGGTAAACTCCAGGGCCAAAAGGTTTTAAAAAGTACTTGACTGAAATAAGGAAAGTAAAAGTCAATTAAAGCTTCAAAAAGAGACAATTCCACCAGAAAACGCCTCAAAAGCCAAGGTATTATTTCAGAACTAATTTGACAACGTAATCTGTTATCTAAATGAAACAACAACACCAACAACGAAAACACAACTCTAAACCATGACTTTACACAGTGTTTGCACAGCCTCAATTACACAGGTACCCGGGTGAGTATAAGGGTAAGGCAGTTGTTGTTGAAGCCAGGTTTAATAATGCAACTTTCTGAAACATGGAGGATGCTCAGGTCTCCTCCCTGGAGGTCTCTTTCTTCTTTCAGAAGCCTGGCTGTCAGGGGACTTCGCCAGTTGTTGGATGTTCCTAAACTTATTTTCTTTAGGAAAACTACTGTGAAGTTGGTGAAAGTACAAGCTCAGCTGCAGCCTGCCTTGTGGGGTACTTCCCTGTGGGAATCAGTGCCTCCAAAAGGCTCTGAAATCTGGTGGGACCAGCTCCTGTGTCATGTGCTGGGCCAAATGAAGCAAATGTCTGTAGATGCCTTCATTCAGTCTAGCTGTTGAACAATACCTGCTGCTGCCTATAAAATGAACCTAAGAGAAGCTCCCAAGTGACAGAAGTGAGCAGACAAAAATGGCACATGAAATTGCTGCATGTGACAAGGACAACTGGAGATGACCTAAACAGGATTTTTCCCTGTTACTGTGACCTGCAGCCACCAACAAGATGTAGTAGTTTATGTAGTGGGGTTATGTGCCAAGGTTTGGGTAGCGGGGGGCTATAAGCGTGGCTTCTGTTAGAAGAATTCAGAAGCCGCCCCATGTTAGATAAGGGGCCCACCGCTGGCCAGAGCCAAGCCAGTAAGTGATGTTGTTTGTGCCCCTATGAGGGCATATTTAAGAAAGGGGAAAACAAAACAAAACAAAACAAACAAACAAAAAAAAACCTGCTGGTCAACGGCATTTGGGAGAGAGAAGAGAGATAACCAGCCCTGCAGCCCCCCAGGTCAATGCAGCAGGAGGGCAGGAGGTGCTCCAGGCAGGCAGCAGCAGTTCCCCTGCGGCCTGTGGAGAGGCCCCTGGTGGAGCAGGCTGTCCCCCTGCAGCCCATGGGTCCCACACGGAGCAGATCTCCACGCTGCAGCCCGTGGAGGAGCCCCCGGTGGAGCAGGTGGATGTGGCCTGGAGGAGGCTGCGGCCCATGGAGAGCCCCCGCAGGAGCAGGCCCCGGGCCGGAGCTGCAGCCCGTGGAGAGGAGCCCACGCAGGAGCAGGGGGCCTGGGGGGAGCTGCCGCCCGTGGGGGACCCGTGCTGGAGCAGTTTGCTCCTGGGGGATGGACCCCGTGGTACGGAGCCGTGTGGGAGCAGTTCTTGAAGAGCTGCTGCCTGTGGGCAGCCCCCGCAGGCTCAGTTCGGGAAGGACGGCATCCCGTGGGAGGGACCCCGCGTGGAGCAGGGGCAGGGAGTGACCGTGAGGGAGCGTCAGAGATGAAGTGACAGGGACTGACTGCAGCTCCCATTCCCCCTTTCCCCTGCACTGCTCAGGGGGAGGAGGTGGAAGAGGGTGGATGAGGGGAAGGTGTTTTTGGTTTCTTTCCTTTGTTTCTCACTTCTCTAGCTTTGTAGTTATAAGCAAGAAATTTTAGTATCTCCCTACTCTGAGTCTGTTTTGCCCGTGACGATAATTGTTGAGCGATCTCCCCATCCTTATCTCAAACCTTGAGCCCTTTGTATAGTATTTTCTACCTTTCTCTTTGAGGAGGGGGAGTGAGAGAGTGGTTGTGGTGGAGCTTGGCTGCCCACCTGAGTAAAACCACCACACAAAGGGACATTATCAGAATGCAGCTTTATTTCTGTCAGTCAGTGGTTCTCAGACTGTTTGTGCTCTCTGTAATTCTCAGTTAACTCATGAAGAGAGGGTTAACTAGGAAAATATCATAGATAAATTTATAAATATATAAATGCATTAGCTTTCATATGACTCATCAGCATACAGTTTATAAGTTTTTAAATAGAGATAATGGGAAGAAAGGGAGAAAACTGAAGTCAAACCCCGAGGAGACAATCTTGCTGTCTGGCTGGAGAGGTTATCCACTTCCCTGATTACGGATGAGGTTCTTGTGCCAGACACTGTGGGGAACAACTGGAAAACCCAGAAATAACTTTTGACCAGACAGTTTGAATTTGCCAAGCAAATGTTGGCTGCTTCCATATGAAGCTGAGGGAAAGCAGAGAGTGCAAAGAAAGCAAAGGGATCCAAAAGAACACAAAAATAGACAAGTGGCAGAAAGAGTCACCAGGGTCAAAGCTGGAATCAATAAAAGCTAGCACTGTGCTGAATACACCATGGCAAACTACACAAGTCAAGACAGTGACCAGCATTTAAATATAAATATGTTACAATAGTTTATACAGCTTCAAAAATCTTAAAGGGTTTGCATGATGCACTGCTTAGATGAAGAGAATAACAAGAGAGGAATTAGCTCACAGAAGGTCTTCTGCAGACTGTTGGCCAGCATCACAGCCCAGGGCGAATGGACCATTAACTCACACTAGATATACAGAAGTGCTGGCTGGGAGGAAGCACCTAGTCCAGCCTTCTGCTCAGAGCAGGACTGTCACCAGCACCAGATCAGGTCTGCTATGTCTTTGTTTACTCAAATGTTGAAAATCTACAAGGATAGAGGTTCATGAGTAGTTCTCATCAGCCTTTCTCAGGGCTACACTGTACTCCTTGTCAGACTGATCTCAGATGGATCAATAAGAAATAAAAAGATGGGAACATGTGACCATGGTGTTAGAAACTGTGATGTGAGCACGGCAAAAAAAAGACAGCAAAGGTGACTAATAAAACTAAAGACATAAAGTGTCTTTTTTGTTTGTTTGTTTGTTCATTTGTTTTAAAATCAAGGTTTTTCTGAACAGAGATATCAAAGAGTCATGAAGGCAAACATTAACAATAATTTGCAACACTGTGATTGAGACTGAGGTTCCACTCTGAGCTAGTCTCTTGTTCACAGATGCTTCTGAAGAGCATGCTGGTGTCATTCTCATTTTTCTTATCTGGGAATTTTAACATATATGCTGTAGGTTTCAATAAAAACTGGAAGCCATTATGCTTAGATAGACAAGGATGCTTAGTCCTCACATGTAAAAGGTTTCAGAACTTTATTTCTGAGAGGCCAGTTTCAGTAGGTAGGGATCATGTACAATTCATCATGATGACCAAAATGAGCTTCACAAGTGGTATTCAAGACTGAAGGGATTTAATTTTTTCTGAAGATTAATAATTTGCTGTTTGAACACAATCCTAAGAGAGATCTTGCTATTGCAAAAGCTCTTTGTAGAGCATTTGACAATAGTAGTAGAAAAAAATCCAGGGAAAGACTTCATATATGTATCAATGAGCCTAATAAATCTAAAATGAAATGTGGATTTTGACTACCACAGATTCAGCTGGAAATGAGACCAAACTGGTGGTGGTATGTGAAAAACTGAGTTGCTGTAGATGTGTTTATGTATCTTGGAAAAAGCTAAATGACATAGACTTGTCACAGATGATTGTTTCCACCATAAAAGGCAATATAACTAAAGATGTGATCATGCATATCATAGCTATTATTACTAGACATAGAAACCGTGACATTGTAATGTCTGACAAAGACTGCTTTCATATGTAGGGCAGGATTTTCAAGCAAGAAAGGCCTTGTTTAGACAAGGTAATCACTAGTCCCTGTTATAATTCAATTGGATTTGTTGAAAATGGTACCAAAATATTAAATATATATTTTCTTGTCATGATCATTTACTGCTTCTATTATAGAACATTATCCAAGAAGTACAAGTTTTTCCATACTGTTATTTTAGTAAAACAAAAAACAAAACAAAACAAAAACACCTGGGAAAAAAACAAAACAACAACAACAAAAAAATCAGTTGCTGAAAGTTAATCTTAGTCTCACTGAAGATTTGCAGGTATTTAAAAAGACAGAAGAGACAAACAAGACAAAACAATACAATGATGGATTGGGATCTAAGAAACTAACTCTGTCCACTGGAAAAAAGTGGTGCTATTTGAAACTCCATATGAAGGCTACAAAAGGAAGAGCTGCTGTTTTGCAAGGGTGTCTGCTAAAATGGACAGAGTGTAGCTGAATCCCAGAAACCACACAGATAAGGTATACAGAATTATGTGTTTTGATAAGGAAAGGTGTCACACAAATTTCAATTGTTCTTGCACCACACAGCTGCAAACAAGAGAATGGTTTGGACAGGACTGGTGGGTTTACTACTATCCAAGCTAGTATCTTCAGTTAGCTTAGTTAATACATGGTTTATAAGAATGTAATAAGTTATAAAAAGTGTTGTATCAGATTGATCATTAACTACCAGTTAGTTCATGTTTAATTGAAAGATATAGTGTGGGGACTTGAATCTTGAAAGGTTCCAACAACGCCTGGTTGAGACAGGGGACAGAAACATTGCACAAATTTGATAGATTTGATGAGCTAGGTCTGAGAGAGTAAGCAGAGGAAGATTAGTCAGGCTCTAGATCCTGAGCAGGTAATGAATAATGTGGCTATCTAAATACTGCAGAGATATAATGCTGAATTTTCTAGTAGATTTGGTAATTTGGGGGGAAGTGTCAATTTGCAAGAAGGTAAGAAAGCCCTGCAGAGAGACCTGGACAGGATGGGTCGATTGGCAAAGGCCAAGGGGATGAGGTTCAACATGGCTAAGTGCTGGGTCCTGCACTTTGGCCACAACAACCCCATGCAGTGCTACAGGCTTGGGGCAGAGTGGCTGGAAAGCTGCGCAGAGGAAAAGGCTCTGGGGGTGCTGATTGATGCTCGCCTGAACATGAGCCAGCAGTGTGCCCAGGTGGCCAAGAAGGACAACAGCATCCTGGCTTATATCAGGAACAGTGTAGCCAGCAGGACCAGGGAGGTGATCGTCCCCCTGTACTCTGCTCTGGTGAGGCCTCACCTCGAGTACTGTGTTCAGTTTTGGGCCCCTCACTACACGAAGGACATCGAGGCCCTGGAGCATGTCCAGAGAAGGGCCATGAAGCTGGTGAAGGGCCTGGAACACAAGTCCTATGGGGAGCGGCTGAGGGAACTGGGGTTGTTTAGTCTGGGGAAGAGGAGGTGAAGGGGAGACCTTACTGCTCTCTACAGCTACCTGAAAGGAAGGTGTGGGGAGCTGGGGGTCGGCCTCTTCTCGCAGAGAGCTAGTGATAGGACTAGAGGGAATGGCCTCAAGTTGTGCCGGGGGAAGTTTTGGTTAGAAATCAGGAAACATTTCTTCTCAGAAAGAGCAGTCAGGCATTGGAACAGGTTGCCCAGGGAGGTGGTGGAGTCACCGTCCCTGGGGGTGTTTAAGGAAAGTTTATATGTGGTGCTTAGGGACATGGTTTAGTGGGTGACATTGGTGGTAGGGTGATGGCTGGACCAGATCCTGGAGGTCTTTTCCAACCTTAATGATTCTATGATTTAAAGCGATAATATGGTTAATATCTCCCCAGAAGTTAAAACCAGCAGCAAGGACTGGTGTAGTGTATCTAAAAGGTCTTTGTCTGGAATGAGTAAAACCAAGTCTCACGTCTCTATCCAGAAGCATATTCTAGCCCTGGTTTCCACAATTAATCAAAGAGATCATGTTTTTGTAATGACCCATTTCTTTCCACTCAGAAATATGAGTGGAATCCTGGGAATGTGAATCCTAAATTTAATATAACTGGAGAAACAAACAAAAAAGTCATAAATAAATATGTCATATAATAAAATGACATCAGAAATCATATGTAAGAGTATTGGCTTGCTTTTTGAGGAGTAAAATATTATAATCTCCCAGTATAAAGAAAGCATGTACATGAGAAGTATAACGTAATTTATAATTCTCAGTGAATATGGTAAAATGCGTACCAGTGCTGCAAGTTACTCATTCCTAGAAGCAATGGGAAAAGTGTTAAAGTCTGAAGCTGACTAGAACGAGGGAGGTGTCTTTATGCGGGATTGTGGAAGTGGGGTTCTTTTTATTTGGCTTCCTCAAGAGTGGTGGAGAGGTTGGTAATAATGAGGATGTGAGGTATTAGCATATTTCAGTTTTTGTAATTCCAACTTTGGGCAAATAAATCGTTATATAATCAACAAGCAAAAACCTCCAAATAATCATTTTTAAGACACATGTTTTTCCATATGCATGCAATGAACAATAAACCAAAGAAATCTAGAAACCACTGCAGAGAAATTTTTTAAGAGAGACTACAAACTATATCATGTCCAAACCTTAATTCAGATTTTACACAGAGTTCTGTGCATGCAGATGAACTGCTCACTTGAAAAATGTCGACCCAACTACAGCACACAGTGAGAAAACAAAACTGAGATTTTAAAGCAATGCATTCAAGCCTGTGTCAGCCCAATTTACTTCAAGGAACCTCCAAGTAAGTACACACAAAAGAAAATTCCACCAGTGCAAACCTCATTATTCTCAACCGTTTGATCGTTCATTTCAAACATTTACAAATACTTTTCAAACACCATTCGGTTGTCCAAAGCCCTCAGACACTAAACTGTCAGACAAATGTGGCCCACCTGAAAGCTGGGGGTATGCCACCCCCACCACTGGTCCCATGAGCGACTGCAGATGTACGTCTGGGGAGCTGTATCTTCCCGTGACCCTGGTGTGGCAGCATGCCTGGGGAGTTATTTCGACTGACACAAATCAATATCACTGCCAGGCATCAGTATATCTCACAGCAATCCTTTCCCTGGATGAGATGTAAATAACACTGGCTGCTTCTATAGTGACAGATCAGCCTACACTCAGATGCTAGAAAGTGTCTTAAAAAACCTTCTGTCCACATCTTTAAGCTCCTGGTTTCATTTCAGAGATCAGGCTCTGCCTCTATGGGTGCATGGAGCAAGTGGCCAAGAGCAGACACCCTGGCAGTCCATATTGTGCCAGAAAGGTACAAGAAGTAGCCAGGACTCAGGTCATGCATATGAACATCTTCTAAACACATGTGAAAGCCTACTCTGGAAGCCAGGTTTGTTTACTTGCTCCACCATGTTCCCTTTGTGTTGCTACCTTACCAGCTTTAGAGATAAACCAAGCCTCCAGACCAAAATGAAGCTTTCTTTATTCTTCTTAACTCTAACTTCTGCTCTTAACTCTAATTTCCCCTCTCCCATTGAGTGCACCCTCAGCAAGTTTGCAGGTGACACCAAGCTGAGTGGTGCAGTTGATACAACAGAAGGAAGGGATGCCATCCAAAGGGACCTGGACAGGCTGGAGAAGTCAGCCCACCTGAACCTCATGAGGTTCAACAAGACCAAGTGCAAGATGCTGCACCTGGGCCGGGGCAATCCCAGACATGAGCACAGACTGGGAGAAGAGCTCACTGAGAGCAGCTCTGCAGAGAAGGATCTCAGGGTTCTGGTGGACAAAAAGCTCGACACGAGCCAGCAGTGTAAGCTTGCAGCCCACAAGGCCAACTGCGTCCTGGGCTGCATCAAGAGGGGTGGGCAGCAGGTTGAGGGAGGGGATTGTGCCCCTCTGCTCTGCCCTAGTGAGGCCCCACCTGCAGTGCTGCGTCCTGGTCTGGGGGCCCCAGCACAAGAAGGATGTGGGGCTGTTAGAACAGGTCCAAAGGAGGGTTACAATAATGATCAGAGGGCTGGAGCACCTCTCCTACAAAGAAAGGCTGAGAGAGCTGGGGATGTTCAGTCTACAGAATAGAAGGCTCCAGGGTGACCTCATTGCAACCTTTCAGTACTTGAAGGGGACTTATAAAAAAGATGGAGAGCAACTCTTTCCTCCATCATATAATGGCAGGATGAAGGGGAATGGTGTTAAACTAAAAGAGGGGAGATTTAGATCATAGGTTAGGAGGAAATTCTTCACTCAGAGAGTGGTAAGGCACTGGCACAGGCTGCCCAGAGAAGCTGTGGATGCCCCATCCCTAGAGTTGTTCAAGGCCAGGTTAGATGAGGCCCTGGGCATCCTGATCTAGTGGGCGGTGTCCCTGCCATGGCAGGGAGGTTTGAACTAGATCATCTTTACGGTCCCTTCCAACCCAAGCCATTCTATGATTCTCTTTTGAGAAGTGTTTTCCTCTCATCTACCCAATTTAAAGCAGCACCTCAAAATGCAAGGGTATGCATCAAAACTTTGACAGCAAACAGCAGCTCCTTATGAAGTCTCACTACACTGGCATATGCAGTGCGAAATTTCCTAGAGAGCCTGCATAGGCATGGTTTGCTTTCCAATATCTCTGAGCTGTAGTATGAGAAACATTGAGTAAATGTAAGAGATTGGGTGGAAGGACACCTTAATTTCTATTTAGTCCAAAAGTCTTACCAACGAATTACTTGAAGGAGTTAGGAAATATGATTAAGTATCACAGCTGGAGAGTCACTTTCTTTCAGCTTGGTGGGGACTGTTGATTAGGGCTTTAGTATAGCACTGCACATAATAACAACCTACAACACTGTTGTCAGTCCTAGAGAAATCTCTTGCCAAGTGGTTGGGTTTAACATTGAAAGAGAGAGCCATATGGTCTGGACACAAATATAGTATATCTGAAAATGAAAAAAAAAATAAAATGTGCCCAGGAGCTATATAAATTTTCCACGAATACATACCTGGCTTCTCTACTGTGAAACAAAAATATAGATGTCATGCTACCAATAACGTACTTCTGAAACAAAACAAACAAACAAACAAACAAAACCTTCAAAACCAAAGCATCTCTAAGCCATTGAAACTCTATATCTCAGCTCTACTACCCTCTCAAAATTCTCACCTTATCCTGGCCAGCAGTCTATATCGAATTTTGGAAGGGAAGGGATGTATATAGATACATATTTCTCAGTACACTGTAAAAAGGCACCCCTGGAACTGAGCAATTTTTGTGATCTGAGTTTAAAGTTTGTGGTCTGTCAGCTGCAAATTGCACTTGGCTAAATTTGCCCAGCAGAAAATGAGAACTTGAGCCAGAATACCTAGAGTCCCAGAACCTGTTTTATTTCTCTCCCTGACAGAGAGATTATTGGTGGTGGTCTTTTTCATTCTTACATTTCTTTTTACCTATGACTAGATTTTTATCCTCTTAGCTGAGTTTGTTTTCTGCTTGCATGTTCAAATTTTATCTAATGCTGATTTTGTCCTTCTCTGTCTCAGATGTTATTTGTTTGTTTTGTTTTGTTTTCCTTTTAGAAGACCACATCTATAATTTGGTTTTACTGTCTGGTTCTATCATTGCTGAAGGTAGGCGCTTACATGCAGTGATGGTGATGCAGTGACCGTGGAGAAATGCATAGCTCATTCTCCCTGCCTGGGCAGAGTTGAGGAGAAGTTGCTATATGGTGTTGCTCTTCCAGTCCAGGGTGACCTCATTGCTTAAAGTGACATGGTTAGTGGTTAATCTGAGACAAGAGCCCTGCTGTTGATCTTGATATTGTCCCTCACACTCAGCATTTTTGTGTTCATATTACATGTCTAGTCTTAGCCCCAGGGAGGTACTGAGGGGCCTTCCCCACATGCCTGTTGGACACTGGACCATGTTTGTCCCTAGTGCAATTGCACTGGTTTAATTGAAATTTCAACTACAACAGAGCAGCTAGGAGCTTCGTTGGTTGTTTCATTTATAGTGTTTTAGTTATCTTAAGTTTTTGTGTGGATCATGTCTTTTTTTTTCTGTTATTATTTGTGGTAGTATTAGCCCAGCCATGCTTACAATCTATGATGTCAGATACTGCACTCCACTGTCTCTAAGCACTGCACAAGTTCATGAAAAGGTGCACCTTGTACCTAGGAAAGCAAAATGTATAACAAGATACAGGTGGTGGGTGAAGACTGACAGGTAAGGAAATACAAAGGAACCACTACCCAGGGCAGACCCAGGCCTGACATGGACCGGAAAGACTGGGAAATTATGTAGCATCACAGCCCCAGATGCCTCAAACCGGATGCACCAAGCCAAGAACAACATCAGCAGGAAGGTTGCAGTTCTGCAGTGCTGCGCTCTCCTCTGTACCTCTGCACCTGGATGTCCAGTATGGCTCTTCACAGACCATAGCACTACCTTCAGCGCAAGCCAGTCACAGAGAAGGAGAGACTCCAAGGAGAAAAAGGGATATGTGAAGGGAGTCTCTTACCAGCAGCACCAGGAACAGACTGACGGAACATACCTAGCTGTTTGCTTTAAAATGAAAAGAAGGATGATTTCAGCAGGTAGCTATGGCAAAGGCAAGGTGATCACCCGCTGCCTTTGTAGAGGATGTGGGGAAGGTCTGATATGACGGAGAAAGGTATGATGTTTTTACTCAGCTGGGCATCTGAAATCCACCACACTGCTGTCTCACACCCCTTCCTCAAAGAAAAAGGGGGGAGAAAACGCAATGCAAGGGCTCAAGAGATAAGGTTTAGATAAGGACAGGACGATCATTTAACAATTATCATTACAGACAAAATAGACTCAGCATAGGGAGGCTAATAAAATGTATTGTCTATCACTGGGCAGAGTAGAACAGTGAGAAACGAAAAGCAAACTGGAAACACCTTTGCCTCATCCACCCTCTTCCACCTCCTCCCCCTAAGCAGCGCAGGGGAACGTCCATTTTGGGTCCCTCCCACAGGATGCCTTCTCTCCCAAAATGAGCCTGCTGGAGCTGCCCACAGGCAGCAGCTCTTCAAGAACTGCTCCCACACGGCTCCATACCACGGGGTCCATCCCCCAGGAGCAAACTGCTCCAGCACGGGTCCCCCACGGGCGGCAGCTCCCCCCAGGCCCCCTGCTCCTGCGTGGGCTCCTCTCCACGGGCTGCAGCTCCGGCCCGGGGCCTGCTCCTGCGGGGGCTCTCCATGGGCCGCAGCCTCCTCCAGGCCACATCCACCTGCTCCACCGGGGGCTCCTCCACGGGCTGCAGCGTGGAGATCTGCTCCGTGTGGGACCCGTGGGCTGCAGGGGGACAGCCTGCTCCACCAGGGGCCTCTCCACAGGCCGCAGGGGAACTGCTGCTGCCTGCCTGGAGCACCTCCTGCCCTCCTGCTGCACTGACCTGGGGGGCTGCCGGGCTGCTTCTCACTCCTCTCTCTGTGCTGCTTTAGCACAGCAGTATTTTTTTCTTTCTTCAATCTGCTCTCCCAGAGACCCAACCAGCGCTGGTCCCTGGCTCAGCACTGGCCAGCGATGGAGCCTTTTGGAGCCGGCTGGAGCTCGCTCTGCTCTGACATGGGGCAGCTGCTGGGCTCTGCTCACAGAGGCCACCCCTGCAGACCATGTGCTACCAAGCCCTTGCCACTGAAATCCAATACAAAAGGTCAGGCAGTGGATGCACACAAATTGGCCCTGCAAGATATTACCCTGACAGTGTGATATGTGCCAGAGAAACTTTAGTGGCATCGCTACTGTGTGCATCAAGGCTGGGAGTACAGAGGTACCTAAATGAACAGGATTTTCAAGGGGGTTTGGCTGTCTAATACAATCTGGAAAACACATGCCAGCTTCAATAGCGTGCATTCAAGACCATTGAAGAGCTCTGATTGTGAGGGTGCTTGAAAGGCCTGTTTTTTTGTAACTGAGAAAGGTGACTAAGAAGGGGCAAGATAACAGTGTAGGAGTCAGGGACTGGTTTACAGAAAGAAGATAAGAACGCCTGTGCTCTCTGCAACCTCCCGGAAGAAGAAGAGATATTCTGCTAATATTCAGCAAGAGTGAAGGTGGAAATGTGACTAAGGAAACCTCCGAGGAAAGTATTTTTAAAGGTACCTGTATTTCTGAGGATATCAAGAATTTCCATGGATATCAGTTATCTAAAATAATGGCAGAAAATGTCTTGGGAGGGGCATTTAATCCAATAGAAAAGTGCATGTAATGACACCTTTATAAACATCATTGCATCAGATGAAAGAAACTACTGCTTGATCTAGCATGCCAGCCCTGGGTTCTGAGCATTACAGGGCTTTTGTAGCTTTGTTGCAAGTTCTTGGTCATGTTGGTTTCTATATCTCATTAACTTCACATAGTCCACAGATACCTTTCATGGAGAATGCTTGTCATCCCTTCCCTTTCAGAGAGCTGGTAAAGTGTCATGTTCCTTTAATTATTAGATGAGAGTCTTGTAAAAAAAAAAAAAAAAAAAAAAAAAAAGTGTTTTAAGATGAAGAATCTTTCTTGTTTATTTTGTATTTGATTACCTCCCTTGTTTTTTGTGTAGCGTCTCTCCACCAGAGTAGATTACAGCACTGCAATGACAGAACCCAATGTTAATAATATTTTCCCAGTATAAAACAAACAAAGAACCAAAACCTGAAAACCTGCCTTCCCACCACCACCCCCCCCCCAAATAAAAAAAGCACACCCACCCCTGAAACTAAAAACAGGCGTATAATTTTAACATAAAATGGTTTAAGTACTTTTATAGTATCTGATAAACTGTTACAGATCTGGATGATGCCACTGGTAATGAAGAATTCACATGTGTTTTGAATGCACAACTTATATTCAGAGGACCATAGATGACTGGAGATCAAAAATTACTATGAAACCTTTAGATTGCCATTTTGGAATTACATTGATTAGTAGGCCAGAACAATTAAACCAATTTTAAAGAACAAGAAATCTGCCAAGATATATACATTTACATTTGCACATACAGTATATGAAGTTGGGTTGAATATAATAATTTTCTCTCAACAGCATGTATAGATACACAGTTCCTACATTCATTTGTGAAGATGTCTTTGAAATGTATTCATTGAAACTAATTATAGAGGTCTTACACTTCTCTTCATTTAATGGTATAAAATTAATGGCCCTTCATTTTTACCTCCAATGCAAATGATCATGTCATCTCCAACTGCATGAGGCTTTTTTTCTCAGATGCTGAATATGATTAGTTTTCTTTAAGCAGAATTAGAGCATGTGATTCTCTGAGGTTAGGCAAGAGCGATGTTTCTTGGTGTTGTTTCAAAGGTTTTGTTATGATGTAGTATGCTTAACAAACAGGACTTCAGAAACGCACACTGCAAAAATGTTGGACAAGTGAGCTCTAGAGGTTGCGGCCTTAGGAAAGCACAGACAAAAACAAAAATGGCAACTCATAAATCTCCAGCATCTTCAAGTGAGATTAGACAGACATTACAAAAAACACTTGGAAGAACAGAGGGATATAGCTGCTTCTGAAAGAATATGCCATGCAGTTTCAAAATGTTTCTGTAGAGCTCCAAACAGCTCCAACAGAAGTGAACGGCTTTAATGATTTTAATGGGAACTGGTTAAAGCCTGTAACACACACACACACACGTATATATATATATATATTATTTTTTTCAAACAGTATTCTATATTTGCCTATGAGATAATTTCTTAAAAACCAGACAGGCATCACCTAATTTTCTAGCAGCTAGACCTCCAGGCTCAAATCAGACAGATGTGAGTGCTCACAGCATATATTCACTTTCCTCCATTTTGGTTGTCAATCAACCGCTGGTGCATGAGGGGACAGAGCAGACACCTACCATTTGAGAGTGAAAACCAGACATAATTTTTAGCATGTGTTTCTAGCTGTCAGATCTTCTGCTTGCAAACATGGCAGACAAATGCTACAGTCATCAAAATAATTTGTGATTGAATGATTTAAGATATATTCTCTCTAGGAGTGAACTTAGAGTAACTACTTTCTTCAGATAAGAGGGCTGCTGACTGAAGGGTGTTGTTGAGAAGGATACAAAACAAAAACAGCAACAAAAGTAGAGCTGAAATAATGAAAGAAGATGCATATTTTAAACACCCACAATCAGGTGTTGTGATCCCAGGGTTACTGACACAGTACTTGCTAGCCCCAGAACAAGAGATAGCCTGAGGTCTGTGCAGTTTGCTTGGTGATGTCTCCCCTTGAAATTTTAGGCCTTTGGCCACTGTAGCAGAGAGCAAGGAAGAGCTACCCTTGTGGCACAACCTCCTAAACTCTCTACAAAGTCAGAGGAGTAAAGGAGACATTGTTCATATCTGGAGAAGAATGACCAGGGATTTGAGTGATTCTCCATTGGCTCTCTGGGAGACTTTGGTGTCTCCAGAAGATAACCTGGGCTTCAGAGGTTGGTTGTCTACCTTTTTAGCTACCTATGTTATTTGCCCATTGAGACTCATAGGAAACTTGAAGTTCTTCCAGCTATTAAGGACCCAATGTTTTTACCCTTTTGTTAGAGCAGGTGGTTGACAGCAGGTGACCTGCTCCATGGCTGGCCAAAGTTAGCTCAGTAACCCCAGTCCCTCAAAGGGCCCCTTTTCAGCATTCAGAGGCTGGCCCTGTTTTTCCTTTCTGAGTGGAATACCATAACCACCAAGCCACCAGGAAATCTGGATGAATGCATTCCTTGTCCTGTAGCCTGGAGCTATGACAGGAACACAAGTCTTAGGTGATCGGGGGGGACCTGGAGTTAGGGTAGTGGTTGACACACTCAGCTGTTAGAGAAGAATTGGGAAACCGGGACAAGAATAAAACCCACTTGAGCCTTTTACTGAGATTTCAGTGAGCAACTTCTAAGTTTCTACATAGGAGTACTAAAATATGAACAAAATGTCTTGGAGAAGTATGAAAAGTTTTCTGCCATATTATAGCCAATAGATTAAAGAGATAATGTCAACCATCATTGCATTGAGTTAAAGAATACGAGGCAAACCAGAACTACAAAACAGTTTGTGACCAACCTGGGAGCATGTGCCAGCTACCTTAGCAAGGTTTGTGTTCAGCTGATATCCTCCGAAAACCACTGCATATTCCCAATGCAGAGTGAAAGCAAAGGGTTTTGGTTATACTCAGAGTCTGGGCAATTATCATAGAAATTTAAGCACAGCAAGTTGCCACAAACAAGTGCTTTGTATAAGCAGAGCTAATCACAAAGCTTATTCTTTTCTTATTCAAGCAAGATGGGAACTTGAGATCACCCATTTAAAACATAATAAGATTAGAAAAAAGACAGTGCTTCTAAATTGTGCCTTGCAGGTTTCACCTAACAATTTTTAGCTTCTTTTTCAAACTGGGGTGTTGAAAACAAGTAGTTTGGGAGCAGGGTATGTCCATTTGCTAGGTTTGCTAGAGCAATGGTTTTTGTCTGAAAGGTTATGCAAGAGAAGACGATTTTCTGTTTCTTATTCCCTAGCACGCCTGTCCGACAGAAGTGTCCTTTTGCTGTCAGGAGTGATTCTGAGCCAAACCAAAGGCTGTCCACACAGACAAAGCACCGAAGATCATGAGGAAAAACTCCCACCACTGCTCCATGGGTAGATATATTTCTTGTGGAGCATGGGTGTCCGTTTGAAAGTTCAAAGGATATGCTCTGTGAGTAGAAGGAGATTTCAAATTTCAGCCCTACATGTTACTGTGCTGGCATGGTCCACAGGCAGTCAAATTCACTTTGCCTTCATCTTCAGGGAAAGATGCTACAATTTCCCCTTGCAGCCAGTCCTTTCAGAGACCGTCTCAGTGTCCGTGTTTGAAATTGCAGGTGAGTGTTTGGGGAACATTTCTGCCACCTCAGAATAGGAGTTCACACACTCTTCCATGGAAAGCCGGACTTGAGGTCTGACATCTTCCCAGGACAGCTACAGTTTTGGCCTTTCTGGGATGTTTTCATTACTTTAGCAAGGCATGCTATATATAGCGTGCTACTGTGTGAACACAGTACCGACCTCTCCCTATTAGGTCAACTTCTGTCCTAACCAAATACTGGTAAGTATTTTTATCTCATCCCCAGTAACGTTTTGTTTGACTCTTAGTTAAAGAACACCTGTAGCAGCTGGTGACTCTTCACGATTGGTCGGTTGCTGAGAAGGCTTCACCTGTGTCCCTTTCTGCTTTGGTACACCTCTCTCCATTTCCTTCAGCTATCAAAACTCAAACTAGTACTGTCACTTATTTTGCCTCTCCACAAGCCACTAGACAGTGGAGGTGCTTAGCTCTAAGTCTCTACACCATGTACCTTGAATAGTTTTTAATTGCCTTTTTGTTAAAATTAAAGGTACATTTTAAAGCATCGACATCAACTTTTACACTTCTGCACCTATGCAAGTCTTCTTTGCTGCTGATCCTTTCTCTGCTTTCTCAGTTCCTGCTATCACATCTCTTAGGATCATTGCAGTCTCCATGTATTAGTCCCAGACTTCTCAAAACTGAGTTATTTCATTCTGCCTAGGTCTTGTTTGTAAAAATGACATGTTTCTTCTCTTATCCTTACCTGCCTGCTTCTTATACATGTTCTAAAATATGTATATATCTCTACATATGTGCATGGCAATCCTGCAGGCAATTATTATATTCCAAGCAGAAGAAATTAATAGAGTAAATACCTGGGTAGAAACAGAAGTCAATTCTCAATGGCTTATGTTAGGAGTGAAAAGCCTGCCAAACCAGAAGTCCAAGAACAGATATCTATTTTGCATGTGGTTTTATTTATTATAAAGAAACAAACCTTTGAATCTCAGCATCTGTGTGTACTTTGGGGAAGTACACACAGGATCTTGGTCTATCCTTTATAAAGCCCTCCTGAATGCCATATCATATGCAAGGAATATATAGTTTTCTAAATTACTCATGGTTTGTATTAAGTGCCTGTGCATTCTCAGTCTGTGTGGTGTGTACTCAGAATACTGAGCTTCGATTTAAGTTGCAGATCTACAAAACCCCAGAAAATTAAAAGTATTTTGTACCCAAACTATTGAGGTCAGCTGATTTCATATGAGCCATGTGAAGATGACAATTTAGCTTTTTTTTTTTTTTAATTTTTATCTATTTATTTATTTATTTTCCCAGAGAATTGTAGACCTGTCCATATTCACTTGGAAAGGCTACAGTCCTTCAGTGAATTAGACTACAAATCTGTGCAGGATTTGAAGTGTGACGCAAAACTTGAACTCAGGAGAGCAGAATAGAGGTGGAGACACTATTACACATGCACTACACTCCTTGTTAGACAGGACTTATGAGAGTGTACCAGGTGCTGTACCAGGGCATTCATTTTAACCAGAAAGAAGACTGCACAAAAATGGTGATTCTGAGAATGACACTAACACCCTGTGTAGGACAGCTTCAGGTCCAAAGCTCAGCACAAGAGATCATTTTAGAATGTACTGGAAGGCAAGCCATGTGGATAACTTCTTCTGAATCTCTTTGTAGAGCATAGAATAAGGGAAAAAAAGCAGTGAACTGTTTTCAACATAATTTTAAAATCATCTGGGAGCTGCCGTTTTGTATTAACATTAGGCAAACCCACCTGTCTCATGCCTTTGTCCTTTCTGCTCCCCATGGAACAGACTCTACTAAATTGCTAAGTTTCAAGTCCCAGATGATCCAGTTCTTATTTCTCTTCTTATTTGACTATGCTGATGGTTATACAGCAAAAGGCACAGATTTTGAATCCTCTGTGACTATCTCAGTCCTCTCAGACCTTTTGTAGTGCTCGATTGTTGCTGCACTCTCTACTAGAGACAAACAGGTATTCCCATGGGCCTAGAAACATTTTAGCAGTACCAGCAGTAAGGTGCTATCCTGAGTAAATCACCATGAAGCATCCTGTAACACTGCACATACAGCCTTTGGAAGAGAAAAATAGTCTGGAATATGCGGTAGCAATGTCTTTTCTGAAATTGCGCTGGTTTTGGAACTGCATCCATCCAACAACACAGATTATTTGACATGTCACAGATTGTTTTATTTTGTCTTGTTCCCTAACAATTCTGGAGAAACCCATGATGAGAGAGGAGCACACCCCAGTCTGAGGAGCACCTCCCTGTAGAAATCTGTGGCCATACCGTGAGAGCATCTCTAGCTTCATTCAGTACTGCTGTGCTGCTTTTCAAGTAGTCATAGCAAAGCTCAGGAGAGTCATGACACCTCAAAAAGAGCCTGGAGTCAGGGTGATGATGGACTTACACCTTCCCTTTCCTCCTTGTGGCTTCAGTGGAGGATTTGGCTAAAGCAAGGGAGTTATGGCTGAGGTTACTTTGTCTTGTTCCTTTTGCTCTTCCTCCACTTTGAGGGTCAACACGTAGGACTCTGTAATAAAACCCACTCTGCCTACCAGCTCATGTGTTTGATATCCCAAAGAGCTTCCACTGTGCACAGTCAGCAAGCACTTGGTGACAAGCTTGAAGCAGTTTGTTAGCCCAACGTTTGGTTTTGTGTCAGAGAGACCCCTGGGATCCTCCCCTTGCCATTTGCCACTTGCAGCTTTTCTTTCCAGTGGTTCTTACTCGGTTTATAGGAAAATTCCTCTGATTTTTATAAGTTTATAGAGCTAGTGGGATGGACTAGCCAAAAATAAATCAAACAGAACTGTTCAAAACCATTTAAAAATCACTCTCTTCTCTGGAATTAATTCTAGCAAAGACCTAATCCTGCTTCCACTGAACTCAGGGAGAATTATCTGTCAGCAAATGAAAGCAGAGATGGTTTGACAAGAAGATGTTCGTGTCAATTCATCTTCTCTTACAATCTGTCAGGCTTCCCGGTGATGCCAAAGGACCTGTCTGACCCCAGGTAATATCTTGACCCTTGCAAGCTTCCTGTACAGCAATGCAAATGGTGGGGTAGGAGTGGGAAGGCTCTTCTGAGCAGGACCCATGTGCACACCTGCCTGTATCTGCTAGCAAGAAAGATTTTGAACAAATCTGCATTCATTTACATACATTAGCAGTAACTATCTTCTCATTCCACAATTACACAGAAACAAAATTCCATGAAAAAGGAAATAAATAGGTCTTATAAGTAAAATCAAAGTATCTCCAGTATTATTTTGGTCGTCATAAATTCCTTGGAGGGGGGTGAGGCATACCTATTGCCCATTTACTACTTGCTGCTTGCCAGCCTATCAAAGGTAATTGGAAAGGCAAATTGTTTTCAACATTAGCTGTTTTAATGCAGGTGTTCTGACTCTTTTTTTTTTTTTCTTCTAAAAAAGCCACAATAGTGACCTAAGTTTGCAGATACCTCCTGTCTACTTGAACATCGGTACTATCCTAGTGCTGGTGAGAAGGCCATTAAGCATTAATCCTGAATGCTACTGAACTATCTGACCCAATCCAGCAAAATATTTAATAGAATCACTTAGTTCTTTGAGCACATATAGATACATTGCATAACTAAATTTTTACGGAAAGACTTTTTTATTTTCTAGGTGGATTTTTACTCTATAAAATGAAGATTTGGCTTTACTGAAACTGTTTACTTGAACTCAGCACCAAAAGATACACCTTGAAAATTGAAAAGTTTTACTTCTTTTCTAACTTGAAAACACAACCATATGTTGACCATTAAAAATATATATATATTATATATATATATAATATATATTTAGGGGATTGACATAATCTTTATATTACACTGGAAATATTTTAACACCTATCTGTCTTGCTCTGATCAATGTTTCTCTCCTCACTCTAGAAACAGTTCAGCCACGAAAAATATGCAGATAAAAGGAGATGTGTTATAAAGTAAAAGCAAGTGAAGAGCCTTAATACTTTCAGATTGGTGAATTTTAATTTATTCGTATTACTAAATGTTACAGTAGTACCCTGGCCCACATCTGTAGCACTGTTTCCTTGAGTACAAAGGTCTAAAAATTTTCTTGCTGGGTTGAGTTTTATTGTTTCATTCTGAAGTCCAAAATAGTGGACAGCTGCCAGTTTCTTCATGTATGTTGATTTGGGCCTGGTTACTCTCTGGGAATCTTTCTAGAAAGGTTCCTTTTTTTCTTTTTTTCTTTTTTTTTTTCCTTTTTTTTTTTCCTTTTTTTTTTTCCCCTTAAGTATCTGTTTTAAGGTTTAGATATTTTTTTTTCTCTTTTAACTGTGTAGACATCTCAGACAGTAAGCACAGAGGTATATACCTATGCAATGTGATCTATATCTACCTCCTACCTAAGGAAGTGCATACATTCATTTTACCTAACTGTTCTAATGGTCCCGTACAGTCCCTTACTTATTCCAAAGAACTGAAGTGATATCTTTCAAATGTATCTCCCCAGCTAGAAAACAAAGCAGCATGGAGAGATTTTTTCATCTGTGTGGGGTTTTCAGTAAGGGAAAGAAGAGGAGAAGTCTGTCCAACAGGCAAACCAGCAGAGCTGCTGCCCACTGGGGGACTTTGGAGCCCGGAGGAGTGGCAGAGCAGGCCAATAGCCATACCAGCACCACCTCCAACCATCCCGTCTCTAGGTCTAACTTTACTGACCCTTTAGGAAGCATTAATTTTAAGCGGCATGGGTCAAAACAGATTCTTTTGCATTATAGTGTTTATTCAAAATAAGCAAATACCAGTTGCAGGTACTGCAGTTTAAAAGGTACATGAGGTTGAAATGACAGTGTAGCACTGAGAAAAACCAATCACAATGGTATAAAATCACATTCCTGTGATTTCAGGATAAAAGTTACCTAAGCAAGTTAAAAATATCTGTGTATGAAAGAATCACCACTTTCAGGTCGTTTTACGAGCACATTTACACCATCAGCACCTCATCACTGATGTCTCTTCTGGGATTTGTACAATTTCCAGGTACATTCATCAACATGTGTGCAGAGATGATGACATCTGAACAGTTCCACTGCTTCCCTCCCTGTCCAACGAGTGGCTCACCCAGGATTTCTTCAAAACCACCTTACACAGCATAGCTTGAAAAAGTGACACTGATATCAGCAGACATAGGTTTCTGCTGTGAAATACTGACATCCAAATAAGTTTAAAACTTCTTCTGTCTCTGCAGCCATCTTGGTGATGGTGCAAGTTGTGACTGAAGTAATAATTGACAGGTTTGGGCAAATGCAGCTTTTAAGTACCTATTGAGGACAATGATGCCATAAATAGCTTTCTAATACAATAAATATGAAATAGTTAAAAGAGGTATCAAATGAGTCATACTTTTGTCTTCTATAGGAAGAGATAAAAAATGTTCATTTTTGCAGACATTTCATATCTTATGAAGCAGGGACATGCAGAAACTTACATGTCGTATTCTGTCATCAGTTAGTGGGGAAAGCAGCTGTCTTCAGTGGGGATACGTGGGTATAACTGAGGGCAGTACTGAGGTCTGTATCTCCAATCTCACTGAAAAATGTATTAATTTAAAAATAAAACAAGGCTCTGGGAATTTTTCAGGATCCTATTAATTCATTTCAAAAGTTCCATTAGTTTGATGGAAGAAAGGCCATACACTATGATCATCTGCCAGCTGCTGACTTGTGATTTTGAAGTAGATTAGGGACCTCTGCATGTTGCCTCTATCTCATTTGTTTTACTGAGGCAGCGCAGAGCAACCAGAGAGGATAAAGTATCTTCCAAAGGCCCTCACGTGTATTGGCTTGGGTGTTTTCCACTGGCTATGCACTCCTGTCCTCAACTCTCAATGGAAAGGGCACATCAGATCTCAGTGGTGGGTTCTGCAGCACTGGGCCAGCATGGTAAGACACATCCTTTAGAGAAGTCCATCATCTGGTGTAGGCTACATCATGTTGCTTCAGCCACAGGAAAGGTCAATCAGAGGGAAATAGGAAAATGATCTTTTTCATCTGCTCAGTTGCCCAGAGCAACACCTTTGTTTGGCTGGGGACCCAATATCACTAAGATTTCTTCCAAAACAGCACCATAAAAACAGTGTTACTGGTTCCTGGGTTTACCACATGCAAATATTTCCCAGATGCAATTCACTCAGTTCACAAGTAGAGCCCTGTCTTCCCTCAGTCCTAAAGTCAAAATGTCAAAGTCAAAGTAAAGTCAAAATTTGAAAAGTCAAATGAGTTTGACAGCCAGTCTAGGCTCTTTTTTCTTCACTCTGGTGATGATGTGAAAGTGAAAATTCAGAAGTTTCCGTGGAAATTCTATCTTAACATATTTAGAGACATAGCTGAACATGGAAGTTTCCTGAGACTGTCCACCGCAGGGAGGACAGGGAGCCACCAGCACCAGGGACCAGGACTTTGGAGGTGCACAGATAAGGCAGGAGGGAGCAGTGGCTGCCGTTGCTCTGGTTCCTGATCCTGCTGAAGCCACTAGCCAAAGCACGGTGATGCCAGGCCCAGCACTGGGAGAAATGGGGGCAGTCAGAATGGGGAGTTGAGGTGAGCCAGCACTGGTGGTAGGATATGAGAAGCTGAGTTGCTAAAGGTGGTAGTGGAAAAGGAACTACAAAAAAAGCAGAGAACAGAAGATCTTGAAGGTGCCCACACTCGTGCTGACTCCTGGGAGAAATGAAACCATGGAGACAAGAGCTGCAGAGGACAGAGGCTGCTCACAGCTTTTGAGGAGGAAGGGGAGTCCTTCAACTGTGTGGGACCTTGCAAACCTTTCTGAGAGTATAGAGAGCAGATGGTATGCCAAGGGACACCAGCATGTCAGCTGCAGTAGGACAAATACGGGGACAGAGGTTGCAGGGTCTCTGACAGCATGGATTGTAGAGACAGACATTCCTGTCTTCAGGACTGGTGATGGAGGATGAAAATTGAAGTATGCACAGGTGGGATTCAACTTCACAAATCTAGCTGCAGCTCAGCTACAGGCAGGAAGAAACTCTGACATCATCTTGATTTAATTTAAAAATAGGACATCTTTACCCAAGTGTCAACATTATCTAAAATATATCTGATATATCTTAGCAAATCTTTGCACTTAAGAGGTTAAGATGAGTTGTGTCCTCAAAAATTAAGAGTGTCTTAGATATATTGCTTTCCAGAGAAAGAGGACTTCTGGCTGATAGCCATTTGTTAGCAAAATTTACCTCTAGATTCAGGAGTTTTCTAGTCACCAGCTATGTAATGACCTCTTAGTTTAATGGGTTATATAGAGGGTCCAGAGCCAGTTTAGTGACAGATCACAACCACTCAATAGATAAAATAAAAAATAATAAAATCCAATATTTATTCTCTTCACATATATCTTTAAAATCCCCAATTAATCAATAGCAATGAACATAGTGACTACCTCAGGAATTACATGGGAGTCCATTCATTTTAACACTTGCCAGCGAACTCTGAAACAATATCACCAAAGCTATTTCATCAAGTATATGTGTATATTTCACTAAGGCAGCTCGATAAGAGAACAGCCAGGAAAGAAAGAGGTGCACCAATTTTCCTAAGTAAGACCCATTAAATAATAAAGACACCTGCAATACTCCTCTTGGAGACTTTTCAAAGGATGTAGGCCACTGCCTTCCAAGACACCACTGCCATAATTAATTTTATATGTGCCCATGTCCTACATTAGACAGCACTACCTAAGTATTTTAAATTATATGTCTCCCTTGAATTCAGTGAAGGTACAATGATTCTGGGTTGAGGGAGATCAGTGCCCTAAGGTGCTTGCAGCGGTGGGTGCACCCACCTGCTCTGCTGTGCCTGCTTGCCTGAGGCCTTCCAAATCACCCTTCTCTGTTGGGGTATGGGCTAGATGCTCAGTTTGGTAAGATATATTTTCCTTGGGTTGATAATTTCATGCTGCCTACAGAACTACCTCTTGTGATATTACTGCAGCCTGCAAACCTTGTTTCCCATTCCAGATGCTGGCAGAGCCATTTTGAAAAGTCAGATTCTTAATATGTGTGATGAGTTTTTTAAAGCAAATGTACCCTTATGTGTTTGCTAGTTCTCAGGGACTCTCACCTGAGCTTCAAAGTACTCCAGCATTCCAGGTCTGGGTATTTTGTGGGACAAAATGTTAGTGTGAGGCACCAATGCTCACTGCTCAATGCAACATGCAGACTAGACTCCAGCTTTGCAGCCTGCTTTTTGGGAGCTACATAATTTTGACCCTGTTCTTTGTCCCTTCCTCACGTGTTAGTCTGAGATGCATGAGGGCGGCTGAGTGTCAAATCCTGTGGTCTCAAATGCTCTTCAGGAATCTGGATCTGGGGGTGGAAGCACGCATTCTGTGTAGTCTGCTGTGAACAGGAGGGGGGAGTCCATACACTGTACCTGTGTGAGTGAGTGAGAGAGGAGCAGCTGCCATCCCTGTCATGCAGTGCCTCAGCCTGGCAGGGTGCAGGGACCATGCTTCTCCAGGATCATTCGGACTGCACTCCTCGGGTCTCCCATCCTGCTTGCGAGATGCCAGCTACTCATCACCCCCAAAGACATCCTGGTGTGGTCCACCAGAGAGCCCCTTGGGTGGGAGTCATTGCAGAGCTCTCCCGAAGGCTTCCCTGTGCCCTGATTTCACCTCGTCCCCAGGGTCTACAGCACTGCTGAGCGCTTAGGAGGATTTCTTCCCTCTGGGACATTGCTGAGAGTCATAAACAGAAAGTGTAGAGAAGGCTCCTGCTGTGTTCAGCTAAATTAGAAAATTGAAGTACAGAAGGACAAGGAGCTTCCTGATTGCTTGGTTAATTCAAAGGTCTGTGCACTTGGGGATTTTCTTTTCCAGAATCAATGTAGGCTATTTTTAAACATTTCTCTTTCCTTTGAACCTTTAAGCAAGCAGTGCCTATACTGTTTGGACACACTATTATTTAAAAAATTCTTCTGTGATTCTGGGGACACAGGAATTATTAAGGAAATAAAATTGTCCCTTTTAACTATCATTACTAATCAGGCAGGAGAAAACCTCATCCCTCTGCTGATTTAGATTGGTCCCTTAGTTTCCGTATTATTAATTACACAAGTTATTGTACAACAGTTTAGTGGCAGACTCTTCTCCCTGGTTCTTTGAGTTAACTCTTTCATTTGCAATTTCCCATGGGAGATCTGAAGTCAAGTCACTAACTTTGAATGCAAATAGGCTCCACAGGCACTTTCTGCAAACCAGGATGAAGTTATTAAAAGGAACTAGTGGTTTCATTTTGATCTGCATGTGCATCTCTTCCCTGGAAGGAAATCAGAAGACTCTTAAGATTGCATATACATAATAACACCCCAAACTAGGGTTCTGACTTGCACATATTGCATGGAAAATAAAAGGGTTAACATAGCACTCTAATCTATTGTTATAAGCCTAATTATTTTACATGTCTTCATTTCATTAATGAATTGCTGCTTTTTACATGCATCTCCTTCCCCATTGCTTTTGTTTAAACCTCCTGGTGGGAAGGGATAGATTAATTTTGTTGTGCCTTAATGAAACTGTATGCTACATTAGATTTAACCATTTGGCATGCACTGCCAACATCACCATTATGCATAATGAATTACTTTTTGTGAGTCCCAAACTAACACAGACCTTCGATGTTCCTCCATAGATGCTGCAGCAATGCAGCTGGCAGACATATCAAGTTCAATCATTACCTTGAACTTACATGGAAACCTTAGAGAGCTTGTTCTGTGCTTGACACGAGAACGCAGAATTTGAAAACTTTTCATAAAGACCTGGGAAGTTGACTTAGAAAAATGCAGATGCCTTCAAGAGAAGATGGGGCTAGCTCACCAAGCTTTACTGTTATCTGCCATTAACTGTGTTTGATATGCATATGCATGTGAGTGGATATGAGTGCTGGGTCTGCAGCTGTATGCAGAACCCCAGTGAGGCAGTGCATGTTTTGTGCTGGGACCAGCCAGCCTTCCTGTCCTCTGCACACCTTACCTGTGCGTGCATGTGTAACACAGATTAACATGAGTTTCAGCTGCTAAAGCTTTTAACATATGAACTCTTTTCCTCAGCAGCCAACCTGCTGATCCTGACATCGTTTCTCTTGTCCACCTTGCTACCAGTGAGGTGACAGAGGGAAATAATTGATTAAACATTAATCATTAACATTAATTGATTAAACATTAAGCAAACCAAGCTTTCTTCTTCCAAGTCCAGTGTCCTATCACCTTTGGTTTCTTTGTTTTCCGTTCATCAGAGATGTTCAGCCTGTTCAGCACTGGGCAGGGATATTGCAGCTCTTCAAGAGTCAAACTCTCAGTGGCTCCTTTCATCATTCCTCCAGACACCTAGCTACACCTGAGGATGTGGGGGTCCCAGCTGCAACAGAACCCTTTCCCAGGAGCATAATATTTGAGTTATCTAAGTAAAAGAGAAATAAAAGTGGTCCTGTGCACCTACTCCTACACCTTGTGCCAGGGCCAGTTGAAGTCTGGACCTTGCAGCACAATTTCCATCACACCCACCTGTCTTCTCATCCCTCACTTTCAGACCTGGAGTAACAGAAGTTGTTTTAACTTCGGGAGACAAATGTAGCATACCATGGTGTGTGTCTGTTAATTACTAACAGGCTAGTGTGCCAAGGAACCTCTAATGCAGTGGCAACACCTGCCTTGCTGAAATGCCTCCTCCACCACTGTTTGCCTCCAACCTCTGTGCTCCCAGCTCTGAGCACTGGGCTCTGTCTCTTTCAAGGGTCCCCTCTGAGCTCTGCTCACCATCCTGTCCTTTCCAGGCAGAACAAAATTATCCACAGAGCAACACTGAACCCTGGGGTAGAATGCAGCCACTCTGTTTATTGGTTATGTACTCGTGAAAAGCTTGATATACCTGTCGGAGGAGTTTGTGTTTCTGAGTAAGATAAGCAGCTTTTGGATCGGTGTTTCTGAGGTGGTTTGAATCTGAGAATGATAATAATGCTTTTACGGAACAAAGAGACTTTCTTTCCTTCCGGTAATAGGAGATGCTTTTAGATTCACCTCAGTTGACTGTTGTCCTAACCTATCTTTGTACATTTTTAACCTTAAAACTTCCTCAAAGTTCTATATCTGCAGAAAACCATCTCTGCCTCAACAGGGTTTAGTTAGTTGTATCTCACTTTGTTGCTGACCCTACACTGAGCAAAGCCTTGGTAGACTCTGGAGGGTTCTTGCAGTTGTGCAGCCCCTGTGATCTCCAGGGACAATATCCTCTAGACGTCCTAGACTTCTGACCTGTAGAGCTGGTTTCCACATACACATAAAGTCAGTTTCTACTTCACAAAACACCCAGAGGACGGAGTTGCTTCTTCTTTTCCTCTACTCTCAGCAGAGTGATTAGTTCATTCTCCCAAGACTCAGTTAAAATTTCCAGTTCTACCTCAGAGGATTCATTTATTTTAGAGAAGTGAGCCCTACCTACCACAGCCTACGTTCAAAATGTCAAAGGTTAAGAAGAGAGGGCTACTATAATGAACAACTACAGGAAATGCATGGTCACTAACAAGAATATCTTGCATTTCTATTCCTTTTCTCTCTCTACTTACTTATTTCATGCAGCCAGTGCACAAAGTCCTTGCGCAGCCTTTAAAAGAGGACTGGGCATCAGGCCACCACACCCCTACCTGTGTCATCCATTCTGGCCACAAGCCTTCATGCCTCTTTGCTCCCTTTATCCTGCTGAGAGTGCTGATTCTCAGCAGAGGTGCCTGTTCTCACCAAGAGTCCTGAAATAGACAAGTTTGATACTTCTTGCAGCTGCAAGATGCCTAAAATGAAGAAAGTGCCTCACCTTTCAGCGTCAACAAAATCTTTCTTAACCACATAACTATATTGAAATGTAAGTCTCTCTAAATATGTACACACACGCATACACACAAATATATATATATATGTATATGAATGTGACCATGCATAGCATTTCCAAAGTTTTTCCTTTGTAACCAATGACAGTGCCTTTCTAACTGGGGGATATTTTTCTCCTTTCTGAGCAGATGTGTGCTGGTTCACTCTTGCAGATGCCATCCATTGCTTCTGAACATGTGTGGGTAAGACAGCCTTTTTAATTTTCTCCTGTAATCAGCTCCCAGGAGCCCAGGATCTGAATTTGTGAGACATACAAGTATTGTACATTGAACCAATGCACAGGACTCTGAAATTCTGTAAGTGCCAATATAGCTGTTATAAATACCAATGTGTACAAAAAGCAAATAAGATTCTCTGACAAAATCCAATAGTAGGCAAAACAAAGCACAGGGAAAGCCAATTCTCTGAACCCTTTAATGATAAGTGATTAGAACTCATCAATAAAAATTAGCAGCTATTAATCCTGCACATATTCCCTGCAATTTGTAATTACAGCCTTTGAAACTAATAGGCATAGTGCAAGACTACAAGCAGGGACACTGGATATGGAATTAAATTTGCAGAGGTATATTTCTTTTGTTGTTGCTGTTGCTGTTTTTCAAATGTCCTTGAAAAATGCAAACAAAAGTGCTTGGCAACACCAAGACGAGTTAAACATTTTCCTCAGCTGGCAAGGTTCTCTTTTAAGAAATCCTTCTTTGTTTGCCAATAGACAATATTAATGAACAAGGACTGGACCTGAAGGGAATTAATGCACAAAAACTACATTAAAGTTACATTAAGGGGTACATTGTAAAGTGTGATTTATTTTAGATCCATGAAAACAGGGAAATTTATTGTCAAAGCTGAGTCTCTAGGCTGACACTCTGTTTAGCGCACCCTGGACTGCTCTGTCACTGAAGAGTAGGGGATATGTAACTTTTCTACGCCCTTTCCTAAGTGCCCTGTGGTGCTCAGCCCCAGATAAGCAGCAGCCTGCTGCCTTCACTGATCAGAAGGGTGGTCTGCCAAACTTTGTGCAGATCCATATATGATGTCTTATACATATGACTCAAGAAGCTAACTCCGATATCTGCAGAAACAGTTACCTCTGCTGTATTTCTCTTTCATCTTTAACTTTACAAGACAATGGTTACCAGCTGAAGAACCGTGAAAGACATCAGCCTCTCTTACCCCAGTGCCAGCTGGAGGGCTTCACAGGACACTCTGTTTCACAGCTGAGCTTCTCATCCTGAGAAGCTGCAGTGGACATTGGTGGACATCCAGTGAGTGCAGGCTGGCCATGTAGATGTGGCAGGCCAAGGAGATTTTAATGAAAGATATTGGTATAACACTCTTGCTGAATGAAGTTCTCAGTCTGAATACAGAGACAGAGGGTTTTGCCCCCATGTTAAGGGTGATTGCTCTGGGGAAATGAGCTTAATTTCCAAGACCCATGTAGTTCTGCTCCATCTGGCAGGAGTAACGGTTTGGACGTGGAGCCTTGAGGAACATGGTAGATACCACACGGAGGAGCACCTAGGTGGTTATGCAGCATGCAGAGCAGTCCTTGGAGACCCACAGAGCATATGTTGCATCCTGGAGGTAATTCAGATATGGGGGAGCTGTGTGTAATGTTGGGTGTCGGGATACCTTGGCTATATTCTCAGTATAGGGATTGGGTTTGGGGTTGCAAATAGTATAATAGGGAAATTCAATTTGGCGTGCAAAGGGAATTGGCTTAGATATGTCACTTTAGAGACCTGGGTTCTCTTCCCTGCCAGAGGAACATAAAACCTAGCTCGATGATGGCAGTGGTGCCTTGTGCAAATATTAGCAACAGTCTTTGGAAGAGATACTCTTAAAGATTCTGGCTTTCGGCCCAGTACAACTTTCCTTAGGTTACAGGGTGTCTCAAACAAGGAAGTTTTCCTCTCACATTTCAGCTAATCTATAATAGGCATAGGCCATTTGAAGGAGATGTGACATTTGAGACTATCTGTGAAGTTAAGGACTTGCACTGAGGTAGATGAAGGGCAAAGTATGGCCAACAGTCTTGATGTGTGGTTATCATTTTATGAATTTTAAACCATCTCACAACATTCATATCAGTTAGGCCAACATTTTTCATGGTGCAATCAGTGCCTGTGGTGAAGAAGCAAGGCCCATGCTCAGGCCTGTGAGGAGGTTTCAGAGGGCATGACTGTTTGCCTTTCTCACTGATTTCTACAAAACAGGGCCTGATGGAATCACTGTGAGGTTCCATATTTCTGTTCAGATGCTTGTGATTGAGCACCAGCTCTGATATCCTTGCAAAGCCTCAGTGAGAGCTGCTGGATGCAAGAGTAGTCCTGATAAGAAGGCCAGAAGCAATCTGGGGAGAAGGGCTCCTGCAGACTTCACTTGGGGATGTCTTACAGCAACAGCACTGAGTTTTCGGCATCTAGATGTACAGATGGACTCAATCTGTCTCTGAGGCAGTACAGTGCCCCTGAGCCACCACCTCTCAGCTTCGTCATTTGCCCTGAAGTCAGTGTGCAGGGTGATCAAGAGAGAGTAAGCCCACATTGCCAAGGCAGAATTGTTCACTATACAAACTGCACAGCCCTGCTGCCTCCAGGCTGTTTCTCTCACAGCCCCAGATCTGTCATTTCCCTCCTGCTCTATCTCAATCACCCCAGACTTATTATCATAAAGAACTGTGGACCACCATCACGTCTGGCTTCAATCAAAAGGCAGTAATGAGTAAAATGAATATACTCCATCTAGATGTTTGTGTCAGATTGTTAATGTACAAACTGATACGGAATTCAGTGGATAAAGATAGTTCATGGTGAAATGCAGACGTTGAGTCACCAGTGTTGGGGGGAGATTTGTCCCTCAAGGAGATGCTAATGGACTGGCCAAGCACCAAACATAACAGCTGAACAACCTCCGCAAGGTGCATCTCCACAGGGGTGAGTTGTTCTAAGGACTGTCATCAGGAGGAGCAATAACTCTCTCCTGAAATATAAGAATAAGGAAGACCTCTGAGCTTTGTTTTATAGGGGTATGCCAATTCAGGGTAGTTTCTTTCATTTCTCCACCTTTACCTTTTTAAAATTCATGCTGAATGGTTTGAAGGTTGGCAGTAAAACCGTTTATTTAAATTTTTATATCAGTTGACTCTTACAAGAGTGGTTGAAATCAAGTTTTTCCTCCCCCTGGCAAATGTGGCAAATCTAAAAGCAGGAGATTGGGACACTCTAAAAGGGCTTTTCTGATTTAAATGCAGGTAGGAAGTGAAGGAGGTATTCTCTCTCTCCTTTCAGCCTGCTCCCCTCTCCTTCCCCTGACACGTGTTCTTACTGCCTGTCTTGCATCAGATTTCACAATCAAATTGTTGTGACGCAGGTTGTGAATTGTTTTGAATCCTGCTGACCAAGTGGAAAGACAGTTTCCAAAATAAAAATTTATGAATTTTCATCTAAATGTGTTGCACTGTGTAAAAACGGTCAGCCTTACCCAAGTGTAGCGTAAGGGTCTAATGTCAATATAATCAAATCAATGGAGAATTTTTGTGGTGCCTAAAACACAAGTCCACAAAAGCATCTTGGCCACATCCAAAGGCAGTAGCTTCAGAGCTGCTCAACTCCCAGAACTTTGCTCAGACCGCTGAGCTACAACATCATCTTTAGTTTCCTAGTTTAATAGCATGACCATTTTTTTAAAGATCATCTGTGTTCTAACTTTAAGGACATGAAAGATATTTCTTGCGGTATAATATTCCTCTTAAGTAGCACAAAATTTAGCAGAGGGCAAGAATAAATTTCTTTTAAAAACATACAAACATTGACATTTATTTATCCAGCAGACCATAGCCAGAAACATGCTTTTATATTCACACTGATCAATTCTGTAAATACAGCAGATAATTCTTAAAACTCATATAATGCACTTTGTAGATTGTAATGCTTTTTTTCTTTTTTCCCATATTTGGTACATGCATGCAACAATATACATAAAAAATACATAATATTTACTTACAGTATACAACAGTCAGTTTACCAGAAACAACAGTTTTATTAAAAAACAAACAAAAAAAAGAGGTAACATGGTAACATAGCACTGTTCATTGCATAATACTTCCTGCCAGATGCTTTGAAGGTATTTTTGTGCTCTTAATACCAAAGGCACAAAGTTTAGAGACTTACCTAGTTATGCAGTTACTATTCCAGAGATCACAGCTTTGAGATTTGAGCTGAAGTATTTCTTCTCACAGTACTGGTCATGAGAATGGGCATTTATAGCAGTTCTTCCACATCCTCTTTTCTTCATGGGCTTTCTCTGCACTGTGCTGAGGGAATGGGTATTTTCCTGGAAATATTCAGTTCTCATATCTTAGGAATGCATGGAATCACCAGGATCCAAGCAGGATGGCTAGTAGTGGCATGAGGGTGTTCATGCAGGGGTTTTATGTCTCCATATTGATGTTGACCAACACCTTGCCCTAATTCACTCCTTGCCTGTTTGCTCACCACATCATTAAACCATGACACCACTCTTCCTACAGTCTGGAGGAGTCCTTGCCCAAAGAATATGATTTACAACAAAAAAAGGTTTACCAAAAAATTCACCTCTCTTTTCCCCCAACAAACAACAACAAAACATGTAAAACTGAATCTGTTTTTTCCCCACATAAATTCTATAGAATGAAATGGGAATAGCATATAATCACACAGTCATGCACCAAGCTCCAGATACTCCTTGACAAATACTTTCTTTTTTCTCTCTGTATAGAAGAAGTAGGGAATTAATTCAGTGAATTAAAAAAGAAAGTCCTGGAAATGAAGCAGCACCACTCTCAAGGATTATCCCATCCAAGGATTATGGGCATAATACTTGTGGAAAAGGGCCATCTCCACTAACTGACAATGCATTTTCAATATAGTCCACCAGTGGCTGCTCCTTCCACCCAAACTAATTTAATTTCTTCTCCATACTTCTGTGGATGTCAGTTTGTTATAACTGACCCTTCTCAGGTCCTACACTGAAGTTTTGAGTGGGTTGTAATTGTCCAGTGAGAGAGTATCTGCACTGGAAAGACACCTCACCTCTCTGTTAGATTGCACTGGGAAGAGGGAGAGCTTAGTACATCTCAAATTATTACCCAAATTTTGGGTCCAATACTTTATAGAAACAATCAATACTTTATAAAAACAAGATATATCACCTCTGTGAGGTTTTTATTTCTCTTTGTTTGTTTTTACCTCTTTGTATTTGGGTCTGATTTGACTGCCACCAAAATAAATATTATTTAGAAGTTAATTCCAGTGGGATCCTTCCTGAATCTTTCCTGATCTGGGATGGAGAAAGATGCAGAAATACTGAAGCAACATCCCACATAGTAGATATGAAGGAAGAGAATGATAAGTGTCCTGGTCCTAGATCCTCCAGGATCTAGACACACCTGTGTAGTGTAGTCCATATAGCTCTACAGCATTTGCTTGTTTTGATGGGACCCAGCACACGTGAGCAAGCAGTAGTGCAACCAACAACCTTCTCATAACCATCATTTAGTGCAGGAGCTGGGATCACTATCTTGCAGCAGGAAAGAGTGGAAAGAAAATGAGAGCTTGAGTCAATTATTTTCTTGGTAGGTTTCAGTGCTGTACAAGCCACATGAATTGGCAATGTATGTAGATATTAACTAAAAGATGTCCTGTGTCAACTGTGTTCTTGCAAATACTTTTCAGGGAACTGTAGTGGTCCTAGTATCCCATGAGATAACTGCCACCACAGAAACATCGGGTGGAAATGTGAGCAAGACATGACTTTCCCTTTCATTTCTTCTATATTCCTTGGAACCAGCTGATTGCTGTTTTTCAGCAGTGCTGTGATGGTAATCCCTGACCCTGGCCAGCAATTTTAAGTAGATGGTTCAACAATTTTAAGTAGATGTGCATGTACATAAATGTTGTTTATGTATATAAATACTATTTATATATGTATATTATTCAGATTTATAAATAAATAAAATTTTTAAAGAAGTTTTAATTTGAATTATCTGTGATTCTTTTTATTGCATGTGCTGGCAAGTCAAAGAATAACAACAACAAAAAACCACCACCAAAAACAACAAAATCCTAAGCCCACACATCTTAAATGTAGAGGAAAAATGTAATTAGAAACAGATGAGAAACCAGTATCTTGTCAGAACTGAAATATTTGCTAAAAAAAAAAAAAAAAATCATTTTTTCTTGTAGGCCAAGTAATTTACTATTATTTACTATTATTTTTCAAATCACCTGATTCACTCTCTGAAAAATATGCTTATTTTTTACTTTAAATGCATTATTGCAAGACTGAAACTTCTGTGATTTCATGGCTAAATTACAGATACCAGAGCAGAGAAATTTGAGGTTGCATTTCTCTGGGCACCTAGATAGCTTTTAGACTGCCATTTAAAACTTTTCTTAGCAAGGAATGGAATTTTCTAAGGCATGCTCATTATTTTAGAATAATGGAATATGTGTTCCCTGACAACTTAGATATTTTGGAACATCCCATCCAAGAATAAACTTAAGAACTTTTTATAGTCACAGATTTCCTCAGGGTATTATAGTCATTGAGTTCCTATTTACTCTGTGCAGTGTATGAAGGGATTTGTATAAAGTTTTTACAAGTTGAAACATTTTAAAAATGTTATATGAAATAGCTTCATATTAGTGTCTATTTATGAACTATGAAGCCAACGATTACTGTGTATATATGAGATTAAGAATGGAAATGTGTATGAGTCACAAGTTCTTCTGATGTGGGGAAGGACAGCAATCATTTAGATGAGACACCTCCTGGGTGGATCAAAAAAATTCCCATTAGCTTTGATTTGGCATTGACCCAACTGCCTTAAAATATGTTTTGTTTTCCTCCGATTCTGTGGCTTAACTAATTCTGCTTCTATTCCAATGTAAGATACATTATTAAAAAATCCCAAATCAAATTATTCATCTGCAACAGTGCAATGCCACTGACGCCAGCCTTCATAGCTGAATGGGAAACAGAACCCATTAACTCAATATTCAAATGGTTTTCAATGTTTTGTAAAACATTTTGAAATTGTTGCTGTACTTAGCTAGGAAGTTTTTATACAGTCCCTCAACTGAACCACAGTACATACTAGATAGATTTGATAACAACTGTAATGACTCAATCTTTTAAAATAAAGTTTTCTAACTGATACGGCATGGAAATTGTTATCCTACATAATAGATATAAGCCTTCATTCACATGTCCTGTACACAATACAGACTTTTGGATCATTGTCCTCATCTTTTCCAGTGAATTTGTAATATGGTTTCTTTTACTAGCCAGAACATAAAGATGCTGTCATTGTCAGAAACAGATTTTATTTTTCTTTCCAAAAACAATCATGGTATTTATACACTTGTTGTTCTTACCATTCAGTAAGAGCCTGATCCAATTACCAATAGTTCTTTTGGTGACTTTGCTGGGTGCAGGACCAAGCCTTTTGCGGGTAATGCTGCACATATTGCTAGTTGCCACTGTGTTTTGGCTTTACCCTTGCACAGAGGGCTCGTCATACCATACAGGAGGGGACCTACATGGTTGCAATGTGGGATGGGTGTTACATGCGGTTGGGATGCAGAGAAGGGGTGGCATCACCCATGACCCCAAGCTTCAGCATTGCCATCCAACCATTTGTTTTCCCATAGCTATGGGCACAACTGCATCCCCAGCAGAGCCACAAACCCTCCACTGAAGGTCATCACTGAATTTACCCTGTCCAAACTACAGCTGGGCAGGGATGCTGCTGGAGGAGGCTGCAGTATTGCTGGACAGCCTGTGCATGTGGATGATGCTCAGAGCAGTCAGCAGTCAAGCAGTGTGGGGAGACCAAAGTTAGAAGTGCAAGGACAGGTGGAGGGATTTGTTCAGTCTGAAGAGTGAAAGAAGATGGAATGAGGAATGAGGGAAGAAAAAAAGGCCTGATTTCAGCTGAAGTCACACTATTCAGCCTTATTCTGAATTACAGTGGTAGATGGCACTGTCCGAAGCAGAGAGGAGTCTGTGGAGTGCAGGATGGGGGAAGTAATAAAAAAGGAGGATGACACAACTGAAGAGAACTTCAGCAACAGGAAAAAGGAACCTGTTCCTTAAAAACATAGGGTGGTGATTGAAAGAGACATAGACTATGTCATTTTCCCAGAAACAGTAAAAATTTGTACAGAACAGCTACTTAAAACTATGGAGACATAGCAGGAGTCTGAAGAGTACTGCAGCTAGTCAAAGACAGCCTCAGGGAAGGGTGTAGTACCATCCTCTGTTGGTTGCTCCGATGTATCTCTGTAATACGGAAAAGAAAGAAAAAAAGAAAAACAAAGACTTTTTTACCATCAGATTCCTCTTCAGATCATTTGAAAAGTCCCTTAGCAACAAGTCCTGAAGTATTTTGACACAGCATTGGCCAATGGGGCCTGTTTCCCTTGTTTTACAGCATCACCAGATTGGGAATAGGAAAACAATTCAGGCAGCATATTTCTGGGGGATATTATCTGATCCTTCCGTTCCTCTATTACATAATCCATAAGTTACATGTTTCTGTATTTTTAGCTATAAATTGGTAAGAGAAAGTTTATGAGAAATCTGCATAATCAAAGAACATGTTCCAGTTTCCACACTTCAAGGCTAGCAAAAGTAACCCCCCCAACAAGAACAACAACAACACCCCACCACCACCACCAAAAAAAAAAAAAAAAAAAAGGAAATAATTTCTCAGTGGAGAAATAGACACAATGCAAGTAAATTACTTTTACAGCTTCTTCTTAAATTGTTAAATTATTAACAAGAACAGAAAATGGAAAGTATCACCTTTACAGAAAGTCTTTGGTGTGTTAAAATAATGTGAACTATAATTTTTAGAGCTGTATACAGTACGGTATGTACAGAAAGGTAATAGTTCTCCCCATTAATTTTTAAATCATTCTCCATCCTAGTCAAGGTGCTATTTTTCCAGCTGTATCCTTTGTATGGAAGCTATAACGTTACCTGCTGAGCAATTGAAAGAGGTGAGAAAAGAGAAGAACAAAGTCAGTAGGGGCCAAGTCATGCTCCCACAAAATTAATGGAAGTTCATTCCATTGTCTTTAATGGAAGAAAAGCACTGCACTGAAACCAAAATGTAATAATTTTACCTTCTGTAAACATTGAGAAAATCAAGTATGACACATGGTTAGGGAATGAGAGATTACTTGCTTGTATTAAAGTAACAAATTTACTTCCATTTAAAAAGATTATTTCAAACCAGCATATATTAAATTTTTTATCATTTCCCCTTCTGTCTGTAATGGTATAGCCTGGTCAAAAGTAATTGACACAGAAAGTTCTGGGCAAAATCTGAAGTTGCTGAAATCAGAGTTTCTGGAGTAAGAAAAAAGTGTGTTTTACAATTGAGACAGATTCTGTATATAATAATTTTGTTTATTTGAACTCAAATAGTTTAATCTGTTAATGTTAAACATTTTTTTAAACAAAACTGTTAGTGGTTGAAAAACACCTGAACATAATTGCAAGTGGGAGGCAACAGAGATCTTTTAATTAACTCTGGTTGTCTTTGTAGCAAAAATCAGACTACTTAGACAAGCTGTACGTATCTTCAAATGTATTTGTTGCAGTGCTTAGACAGGATTGCTCTTACATCCGAAGCTCAGATGAACGCAACTGTGTCGCAGCCCTTCCTTCCTAAATCTTCTGCAGTGGCACAGGCACAGCAAGGATGACTTCCCTGCACAGCCTGCTCCTCTCCCAGCCCAGGCCCTCGCCTTGCCAACCACTGACCTCCACAAAATGACCTCCACCCATGCCAGCATTTAATCCTAGCAAGTTAGAGAGACGCTACTGAGTGAACCCACATTGATACTGTAGTTAAACCTTGACAACAAAGGAAGATGTCCCAGTTTTATTTAGGAGCAATCAGTTCTACTGCAGACATTGCAGCAGCTGTTTATAAAACAATAATTACAAGGAATCAGGAAAAGTCAAAATAAATAAGATGATAATTACACCATATCAACCAAATTCTATTGCAAAATTCAGGCAAAAGTGGTGACCCACATTTGCAAGCACTTCTGTAAACTGGAGTGATTATTTTCCCCACTCAATTAGCATTCTTTACATAAGCAAAATCAAATGATATTCAAACAACACACACAAGCCAGACAAATCTGATAGGTAAGGTTGTAAAATAAATGAGCAAGCAACAGAGGTTGCAGAAAAGTACTGATTAGCACCACTGGCGTTCAAGTGGCTTTTCAGATTTACTTCAGGGAGAGGTGCAAAATTTAAATTTGTTAACAAAAAATGCCTTTCATTATCAAGTGAACATCCTACGCAAGAGGAATATTTAGAGCTGTGTCCCACATATGGCTCCTTAGAAGCCATCCCTTGGAGAGAGGGAATATCCCCCACACTTGAAGAAGCAACAAACACTCCGCATAAATTTTGAAAAGGTTGCTTTAATGTAGATCCTAATTTGATTTGGTTATATTAGTTTTAAAAACATATACAAAGACTAATATTATTCTTCTATACCTGTCAGGGAGCATGTCCTATAATTCTGTGGAAACCTCTGGCAAATACAGAAGGAAAGCTAAATATCTTGTAGGATCCATGCCCATGCTATGGATAGCAGAATAATCAGCCTGCAAGTGAATGTACTTGTCGGATCAGAACAGTCAGAGCTGATTAAATCATTCTTGGTTTATTGGCATTGTCTAAGCATCCCACAGATTAAAGCAGAAACTAGTTTAATAGGACATGTGAACAAGATTTGACGTATTTTTTTAAAACTGATAAAATTGGATGTTTGCAAACAGGGTGTGATTAACCAGACCTGACTGTATTTGACAAACATAATGGTATTTTAGGATTTTTAACAAGGTTCTTGGGGCTTTCAATGTATTTTTATGGTCATGTATCTGTGGTGAAGTTCCATTGAAGGTGATGGCAACATCCTCCCAGGGCAGGAGTTTGCCCCTAATCTGTAAGCAGCCCGGACCAAATGTAACTACCAACAAAGTCAGTGGTGGACACAAGTGTATATATAGGTATATGTTAGCTCCAGAATCACAAACCTTATAAACATGATAGCAAGCATAAACATCAACAACCTAGAATATATTTGACAAGATCTGCTTAACTTCAGAGAGGTAAAGGCAACAGCAGTGTCGTCCTTACGGCTGTGATTCTTCCCTCTCAGAACTGCCCTATCTCTGCATCAGCATTTTTGTCTCTCCAGAACCATAAAGGAAGATGTGAAGTGACTGAGTGAAAAAAAAAAAAAAAAAAGTTTTAAAGAAATATCCAGCTATATAGCAATCAGGAAACAAAACTGTCAAAGTTTTCACAAATGTCATACTCTCTGCTTGAGTTATGGTTCATGGTTCCTTGTCCACAGCACAGAGTTATTCTTCCACCAAATATTTGTATCTGAATCCTTCCTAGACAATTTAGTGGGCTACATGTGGGAGATAGATCTTCTTATCTTCAGATTAAAGATTGAATTCAACCTGGGTCAATGTACTGACAGCATCCGGAAACATACCGAGAGTATAACGTAGCATGTGGCATATGAAATAGAGGATGCCAACAATTCAACAGCGGTGCTGCGGTTGGTCTGCAGCTGGAATAGGACCACGTCTGAAGGGAGAACTAGTATCTTTTCTTAAGCAAGCTAATGCAGTTAAATAAAGTGTGTAAGTTTTAGGGCCAGGTCTGACCCACCAGTAGCAAACACCAAGCCAAAACAGGTCAGAGGCAAAGAGGCAATGATTCAGCGTGAAAGAGACGCTGGCCAAAGGTTCATTAAATACTTCACATTTCCCATGCTCTCCTAAACCTTCTCTGCTGTACAGATTCTCCAAATGTATTTCATTCTATCCTCAGAAGCTACCCATTCTCTCTGCCCTTGCTAACTGTCAGGCCTCCTCTCCCCTCATTACCTTCTCCTCTTTTATCCGTTTCTCCAACTCTGCCTCTGCCCAGCAGAGAGATGGAAACTGGTCAGTGAGGTGGGAAATCTGTTGAGGAGGAGAGAGGAGGGTGCACGCAGAGCATGCCACCAGATCACACAAGACTCGATGCCTTAGAAAATCTTGCTAAGAAATTCAACGTCTGAGGCTTTTTCTTATCAAGTACTTTGTATTCATCTCGTCTAGCATTCACAGTAATTATAGTAACACAGCTGAGGTTGTTGCATCTACTATCTGCCTGAAGAACTGAAGTTTGCCTCTTCCTTAAGAGGCAAACTCATAACAAGCAGTGTTACATGAGCATCTGACTTAGTAAATCAAAGATTTCCGGCTGTACCTTGTACTTTTCTTAAATGACAGTTTCCCAGGTTACACTGAACTGACTTAAGCCAACTGGTGCAAACCTCTGCACAGGCACTGCACTGCAGATCATGTGCTCCAGTTTGAGTTAAGTATAAGATAAAAGAGATGCTCACATAAACCCGCATGGAGAAGTTTTAAGTACTGCCGTCCAGTTGTTTATTACTCCCCTGCAAGTTTAACGATTACATTCCCAAACTGAAGTAGGTGTTGAAGGGAAAAAAGTGCCTCCACACAAATAGATATTCTACCACCTGAGCTACTGCATTTTAGAGGTGTCGTTATCAACATTAATGTGAGGCTGTAGGTGGATAAGACCTGATGCAGACATTGGCTAAATGTGAACTATTATTGTTTAGAAGCTCTCCACATTTCATAGAATCACAGAATGGTTTGTGTTGGAAGGGATCTTAAAGTTCACCTAATTCCAACCCTCCTGTCATGGGCAGGGACATTTGCCAAGCCCAGCTCACTGTGTTTAAATGTGTTACATTTATACTTGCTGAGTAGTGAAGGACGGTTTTGTGAATGCTCTCATGGTGGTTAGCAATCATAGAACACCTTCAGTGTTGTTTTTCTCATCCGCTCTATGTAACATGGTCTAGTCTGTACTTTCACACAAATTACATCATCTTTAATTTGTTGCAACTTCTTTGCCATTTGGTAGTGGGAGATCCCCACATTGCACTTTGTGGCTGCTCAGAAACCTTCAGGGCTCACACACCTACCCTGGCTCCTAAGGGGCTGCCAGTCACCCAGCAGTCATTCCAGCCAGGACCTCCATGAATCCTGGTCCAGATCTCCCCTTTGCAGGGAGCTACATGCCCCTTGAAGAGGAGCAGACTCTCCTCTTCTACCTCGCTGTCATCGTAAGTCCAGCTGCCCACTACACAACATGTTTGGTGGGATCTGCAAAAAAAGCTGGCTGTTGTCCCAGGGAACTGGAGGATCCTCTTTGTCCTTAGTCTCTACTACAATAGCTTTGTTGTAGTCTAAAGAAAAAAAAAAAAAAGAAAAAAAAAAAAAAGGTCTGTAAAGCTTTTGATCAGCCGGAGAGGCTCACCATAGTCTGGTGGTGTGCTGTGGTATAGACTCCCATACATGATGGCATAGTATGTATTGAAATGTCGAGGGTCCCAGATGCATTTTAAGGAGGTGACTCCCACCATATTCTGAGCATTACTGAAGGAGCTGAAGCATCAAATTCAAATGTTACCTGAAAGTAAACATCTGTCTATTTGCCCTTTCCTGACAACAGCCAAGTATATGGCAGGGCTGGCTGGATAGAGATACAGTGAGATGGTTCTCATGGAAACCACATGAAAAAATAGCATAGAAAATAGCTGAAGGGGACACTGGAGGAAACTGAATAATAGTGACAGGTAGATGCTAATTACCAATCAAAATTTAATTGAGATAAACAGCTGTTTTTCCACTGCAGTTACTAGGAGTGAGTCAGGCAAAGTATGAAGATCAACCAGTATGAACAACAGCTTTTCCGACATAGGTAAAGTGAGACAATATTAGCACATCGGGGCAGACAGTGAAACCAAAAGAGACTGAACACACAGGCAAGCTGGTAAGATTAGAAGGAAGGAGGCAGCCTAGTGCCAAAGACTAAAAGACTGAGAAGGTAGCAAAAATAGAACAAAAATAACACACTCTAAAGGAAAAAAAAAAAAAGGAGAAAAGGAAAGAAGAGAAAAGGAGAGGAGAGGAGAGGAGAGGAGAGGAGAGGAGAGGAGAGGAGAGGAGAGGAGAGGAGAGGAGAGGAGAGGAGAGGAGAGGAGAGGAGAGGAGAGGAGAGGAGAGGAGAGGAGAGGAGAGGAGAGGAGAGGAGAGGAGAGGAGAGGAGAGGAGAGGAGAGGAGAGGAGAGGAGAGGAGAGGAGAGGAGAGGAGAGGAGAGGAGAGGAGAGGAGAGGAGAGGAGAGGAGAGGAGAGGAGAGGAGAGGAGAGAGGATAAGCCACACAGGACTGGAAGTGCCTTTGTTGGTGTACTTCTGTTCTCCAGAAAATAATTTCTTCCAGCAAATGCCTATTTGTGAAGGTCTAAACACCTCTAAGCTAGAACGTTTGTTGCCACAGCAATGTCATTTCAAGAAATCACCTCCCTAACCCACACTGTGGCATCAGCCAGGCTCTGGGGCCTACCAGGGCTTGTGCAATATGTTTACCATGATACTGGCTTCCCTCTGAGGGAGAAAAAGAATGGGGACAGTCGTGCTCCCATCTTCTTGCGTGTCTGTACCAGCTGTGGCAGTCTGTGGGTCTGTCCAGTTTGCTGGAAGAGAAAAAGAAAGTTGGGGTGTTTGGAGCTGACCTCTGAAAGAGTTCTCTATATAGATGAATGGCAGATATCTCACATCATTTTCTGTTCGTTTATATCCACCTAAAGCTAACCACAATCTGTCCCCAAGTTATAAAATATTACTAAGGCAAAAGTGAATGGCATTTCTTGGCCAATGTAATTAGATTTCAGCAGCCTCAGCCCACAGGACAGTGCTGTCTACTCTGCAGAATATTAAGTCCAATAACTGGAATCAACAAACAAAACTGGAAGAAGTCTCGCTTGAAACAATATATATTAATATAGTAGAATAATAAATAATAAATATTGTTAATACTGCTGTAAATAATGTATTATGCTAGATTTATGTAATAAATAATACATAAATATGTAATCATCCTTTGAAAGAATATAAAATTAGCTATTGTGAAGTGAACTTAGCATGTTAACATGCTTCAGGAGAAGAAGCCTACAACTTATTTTGAGTCTGAATCAGTGTGGCACTGTAATAGCTTAGCTGAGAGTAATACCATCAGCACCACATGAGGATGCAAAGGAGTAGAGAGCTGCCTGTTGCCTCACAAAGCAAATGGTAATGCATGTCTCAATTTTACGTTCAGGGCGAAAGGTCAGTTGATCTACTGGGTGTGCCATGTTTTTTTTGTGTAAAAAAGTTAATTTATTGCTGACTCAAGGCCTTGAGCAAGTTGTTTTCCAACAACTAAGATGAAATAAAGCAACACAGGCAGTTAACAGATTTAAGAGAATATAAAGATCATTCCTGTGGTACAGCAACACAGAAATACTTTGGGCTTCAGCAGGGAGTCATGCTTTGGCTCTGTTCCCAGAGTCCTCATAACACTTTTTATCTCCAAGCACCTTACAGACTTGGGACAATTAATATGCATGCAGTCCCTTTGGGGTCACCCTGTTTTATTGGAGGTTTTTCTGCAGGTTTCCTGGTTTCTAGAGGTAGAAATTGATACACAGACTTTTGAGGGCAGATTGCTAAAGATTCCACTCTTCTTTAGAATGTGTTAGTATAAACTAATTGGTGATGCCTTTGTATCCATGGCCAGATTTTCTGAATATCAGTATCAAAATATTTTGTACTTTTCTGCAGGTTGTGCCACCCATTTCAGGCCTAAGTGACAGGGGAGCTCTAATAAGAATAATCTCTGTATGATGCGCTCAAAACCACAGTAAGACATTTGGTTGCTAAAGGAAAAGTATTTACACAGCTTAAAGTGACCCTCAGTATCCTTCAAGACTGACCTATGAATTTTCAAAGGCATTAGTGTACTAAAAATTTCAGGTGTGCACCTGGCAGTATTTTCACAAGCACTTAAGCTAGGGAAGTGGCTAATTCCTATCCCTTAGGCACAGATCTTAATTGTGGAAAGTACCTTTGAGCTCAGCAGCTAACCTTCTGAAAATATCACTCCCTGTGAAAAGCTTGGTCTAAAACACATGTTGTTCTCTTCAAAGAGCAGTGGAGTCTGCAACTTCCAGCTCTCCTGAGCAACAAAAGGGAATGGAAATCTCCAATATTTCTTTGGGTTAATTACTTTCTAGCCAGGGAAAGAGGCAATACCATTTAGAATACTGTGCAGGCCATAATAAGGTGACTTCAGTATTGTTATTCACTGAATTCCATAACACAAGAACCAGGGAGCACTAACTGATACTGGACAGAGATCAGTTTAAAGCAGATGAAGGAAAATATTTGTCTACACAGTCAGCAGTGAACATCTGGGATTTGTTGCCACAAGTGGTGATGGAGGTAGACAGTGTTGGCAGGCTCCACATAAGTTTAGGCAAATTCATCAACAACAGATCCTTAAATAGGTGCTAAAAGAACTGTGCAGGGAGGTACCCTCCAGTATCCCTAACACCACAGCTGTAGCTGCTGGTGGAGTGTGTAGAAAAGTGCATGCAGATGGAGGTGTTGTCCGTACAGATCATGGGTAGGCTCACAAGCTCTCTCATCTACTGTTTGCACCACAAAAGGCAGAGTACTGGAAGGGATGAATTGGCTTTTGGGACAGAAGGACATTTCTTATGTCATGGAGCAAGGGAGGCCAGATGAGGAAGCGCCACCTCATAAGAACGAAACAGCTATTGCTGAGCACTGTTGATCCAGACCCTCATTCATTCAGACTGGCAGCATTTGATGCATAAATTCAGATCAAGACTGCAGCAGCACTGGAGAGGACTGCAACACCAGAAAGCAAATCTTATGTTTGGGAAGGGAGTGGGGCTCTGCTGGGGCTGTGGTGAGCCTCGTGCTGACACCTTCTGCTGGAGCAGCTCACCAGGCTGCCAGGGAGCCCCCATCACAAAGCAATCTCTCCACTCCCAGCCCAGATTCCTGCAGCTAAGCAGAGAGGGCAGCACTGCTCTGCCCTCGTGGAGGACACATTCCACCTTCCTCACGAGGAATTTGACAGTCTGGATCTAGTCAGGGCTCTCTCTGAAGAGAGACAGGCTTCAGTCTCTTCACACCAAAAACCCAGTTCTGACTTTCCTGACTGAAATAATTTTGGTTGATTAAAACCCTATTGCAGCTGGCTTTAACCAGCCTTGGCTGCCTGACATCAATCAGTAAGTGACCAAATGAGCACTACTCAGATTTCCTTACTCTGCCTGTAAGCCACACTCGATTAAAACTGAAGTTTCTATTGCATATGGGAGAAAACCAGGCCCCTACTTCTAAGGTTCAGTGACAATTACATAGCATGTCAAGGATGTCCCATCCAAGGAAACACATGAGCTACAGATTGCTTTCTTGGAAGGTCCTTGTAGGTATGATTCAGGGAGCCATTGCTGTAGGGCAACAAAATGAAATTTTTCACTCCGTAACTATTCCAAACAGGATTTGAGATTGCTCACTCTCTCACTGCAGGGTTTTGTAAATCCCTGCCTACTCATTTACCATTTCACTGTCTGCATAAGGCAGAGACAAAACCAAATAATTTGTCCCCCTCTTATTATGGTGTCTGAAGCAGTACTACATCTCAGAACATTGCAGCAGACAGGGTAAGGCTCACTGCAACCATATCTGTTGCTATCTCAGCAAGCACCTGCCTTCTCACTTCAAACCCAAATATTAAGAGTCAAGAGATAAACTGTCTCCTGGAAAGACTCTTTAGAAAAGTTCAACAGGCAGAAACCTCGTGGTAGGATGAAGAATTAAGTAGTGCGGTATCACTCTCATTGAAGTCTGGCCTGGTAGTTGGGACACTGCTGAAAGCCACAGGTGGGATTCACAGCAACAGGCAAAGAGTCCTGGAAAAGGATGTGTCTCTGGAGAGCAGGAGAACCCATGGAGCTGGGCAAGCAGGAACAGGGAAAGATGACCCTTCCATCAAAAATGTCTTTGGTGTGACCTTGAGAGGAGGGAATTAGGTATGGACTTCAACAGAAAGATGCCAGGAAAAATGAAGTTCATAAGCCATGCAGTCAGATCGTGATGAATTTGAACCAGCTCCAGCTCAATAAGCTTTGTTAAGTTTGGTCAGCAGTTCTCAAGCAGAACAGTCAATAACCTGCCAATTGCCAGAAGCTCCAGCTCAATCTCTGTACGAGATCCAGTGCACCAAGAAGGAGGTTGTATGGTACTTGTATAGTCATCTGAAGTAAAAATGACAGCAGAAATTTTCATAGGCTTGGGCAACTTGTTTTCCCACATCAATTCTTTCTCTGAAAGAATGAACTGGAAAAGAAAGGATTTTTATGTTTCCATACATACGTAAACACCAGCTTTGTCATGATCCCCATCACCCAGCAGCGTGTCTAGCAGCAGAGAGGCTCAGGACTCACCCTGCCCCTCAAACACACTGGTGGAAATGTCCCACACTATCTCCCCAGCTGCAGCACACCCTGTGACACCCTCAGGATGGTTCAGTGACCCCCTGGAGCAGAACATTTTCCAGCCCCCTCCCCAGGAAGGGAGGAGGAGGTCAAACAGCCAGCAGCAGGGCTATCATGTCGTACCTGGCCCCAGTGCAGACATGGTGTACAAGCAGCAAGGACACAGGTATGATGCAGCTCTCATGCCTCGACAAGTTACGGCGTGATTTTCCCAAAGGGCTTGCACACTGTGCAGGCAAGGCCAGGGACTCCTGCTTTTCAGGCTTTCAGATTGCGGCGATAAATTATCTCGGGTGCTTAAGGTAAACCCCAACCCTATTGAAGTCAGTGAGAGCTTTGTCACTGAATGAGCTGAGACATTGTCCAATGAATGTGCATGTTTGGCAAGCTAAATCAATCCTTTTTTTTTCTTTCTTTCTTTCTTTCTTTTTTTTTCTTTTTTCTGAACTGAAGGCTTCCTGGTGTGTTTTGAAAGGGAATCATCTTTGCAGGAAGAAGGCATGAAGGAATGAAAAGGAAACTTTGATATTTGTTTCTTTCAGGTATCTATGCAAATTTTTAATTAACTTTTAAGAAGTCTATAGAAAATAACTCAGTTTTCAAACACCATGGGAGTTATATTAAGATCCAGTTCTAATTTTTGCTTTCAGTGATGATAGATCTGTGTTTTTGTTTGTTTGTTTGTTCATATGTTGCATTTTTTTTAGCTCACTTCCACCAGGCTAGTAAAAACTTGAGAGCAAAAACATTATGGTATTGTCACTGCAGTGCAGTTTTGTTCCTTTGTTAATTTTGGACCAAGTCCTACAGTGTAGCAAAATTATTGAACTTGGTTTTGCCTAGGTCTCTAATTCCTGTAGCTCCTCTATTACCATGTGGCAGGGCACCCTATAGGCACAATAAATAAATAATACAACACTGAGAGCTGTAACAAATCACAAAATACATTATTAAAAAATTAAGAAATAAATATCCCTCTCTTACTTAAATAGAGATTGATTTTATAATGTGGAGTGCTGAGGAGAGCTGCTGGGAAATATATGGGGGCCTGGGGACATGGAGAATACACTATAATGGGCGATTTTCTCCCCAGATTAGAAAAATAAAAAACCCCGAGTGAATGGATGTATTTGTCAAGTGGAAACTGAGCTGCCCTGTTTGCTCGATGACCAGGTGTGATGCATTGCTTGCTCCATCCCCTCATGTCAGAAGTGACTTGGAGAGAGCAACTTCCTCTCCTGGTCTCTGTGTGCTAAGCCTGCAACAAAAAATCACAAAACAGGTAAGCTGGCTGACAAAGACTACTCTTTACGTCTGAAATTGTGCTGCAGGCTTCAAAACCAAATGCTGGCAGTGAGGAATGGGTGACCTTCCCCAAGTCGCAAAGGCCTTCTCCAGTGATGCTTCTCCAACCTTGGGAGAAGGTCTCCACGTGAGACATTGTCCTGGGCAGAGGTTGGACATCCCATGGCACAGGAGGAACAGGAGGACCTGACTGAAATCTGTGCAAGGAGGCACCACACGGGAACACACTACAGGGCACTGTAATACAGCCTGTAAGTCTTTCTTGTTCCTTGGCAGAAGGAATGGGTCTCAGTACTTCATTAAGAGGATTGCAGCTCCAGTCAAACCCAAGTCTCATTAATGATTCCCCTTTTCTCCTTGCCTCAGGACCCTTTTTACCCTTTCCTATGAGCAGGGGGATAAGTGACATGTGGGAAGCTTGGCAATTCACTTCTGTGTGCTGCAAGGATCTGTGCCCCTTGCTCAGTGTGCCACTCTTCACTGCGCAGGCACTTTTTCTCAAGTATGGCAACCCTGCTGTACACTGCTGGAGCTTGGGGCTCTGCAGCCATGCAAAATCTTTCAAGTACGTTTTCTAATGTGCAGACGGACCCTCCCAAGGTGCAGTCTGCAGGCGTTGCCCCTTTCCGTATCACCTATCACTTCTACGAAGAGTTCGGCTCTGTCATCTTTGTAAGCCCCATTTGGGCACTTGTATGTGCTTATTAGATCACCCATTTGCCTCCTTTTCATATAACTGAACACCAGCTGCCCAAGCCTCTTATTGGTGGTCACGTCCATCCTAGTAGCCTTCCCGTGAGCCATATTCCCAAATTCCCTCCTGAGCCAGGCTCTACCCCAGGTGTGACCTCACCACTACAGAGCAAAAAGGAAGGAAAATGTCCATTGATCAAAGTCCTCACTCTTTTTAATGCAGCTCAGCATGCAGATGGCCCTGGTAACACTGAGCAGGCGCAGCTGGCTTAGCCTGCAGCCCACAGCAAGCCCCAGCTCTGCTTCAGCAAGGTGACCCCAAGCCTGGCTCCCTGGCTGTGCTGTGCTTCACGTTGTCCTGCTGGGTGGCCAAACCCTGCACATGTCCAAGTGAATGTCATAGGGTGGCTGCTGGTTTGAACCTCTGGATTAACACCCCCAGATGCCTGAACATCAGGGTGCTTCTGGACTAAAGTGCTGCTGTTCCCTGTACAGGTCACTCCTCATTTGGTGTCATCTGCAAGTTTACTGGGGGAGCTTTCTGTGTTACCACGCAGGCCATTGAGGAACACATTGAGCAGCTTCAGCACAATATCATAGAAACTAACCAATGCCTGTGCGTGGTCTTCAAGAGGCCACATTTCACCCCATTATCCATGTAAAGGGGTGCAGAACAGCAGCACAGCTTCACCACCCCTGCCAGGACAGTGCCCACTCCTGCCAAACACAGGCAAACAGTTTTGCCTTACTGAGTTTTCTGCTGAGACTGCCACGAAGAGGGCTTAGCAGGATGGTCACAGTGCTCTTCTGTGAGAGGGACTTGAGAAAAAGGCCAATGCCATTTGTCCCTAGGTGGTAAGTTATTGGGCTGTTTTGCCTGTCTATTCAAAAGACAGAAATTACTTGTCTTAAATGAAACTACTAGTGACTTGTACCTCTCTTTGGTTATCAAAGTTATTCTCTTCAGCCTGCAATGTGAAGTAGTGCCAAGGTGCAATACGCATACTTTGAAATGGGGACAGCGATGTGGAGGACTATTTAGCCAACCCAGAGACCTCATTTTCACTCCACAATATGATTATGAGCTGGAAAACACTGACAGATAAATACCTTAAAGTAGAGCTGCCTGCAGGCTATTTCTGTTCTTCAGTTTGTACAGACAGGCCTGAGCTAGCTCTAAAATAGCCAGCTTGGCTATTGCGAACCCAGTGGTGGGCGGGTGCGGCTTGACGCAGATTAATCCCACAGATATTCCCTCATCTCCTGCATGAGTCTCGCAAGCCACACCGAGTCCTCCCCTTCCACAGCTCTGCTGCCAGCAGTGTCTTGACCAAAGCCAGCTGATGGCTTCACGGCTGCTCGGCTTGGAGGCGCCTCCTGCTTCCAGAGAGGAAAGATCTGGTGTCCCAGCAATACCACTCCTTTTTGCCTAGGAGAGTGCTCTGTAGAGATGGAGATGAGGCTGCAGCTTGAGCTGGGGGCATATGAATAGCACACCACACAGCTGGCCAAGGATGTGGCTGCCCAGTCTGCACTGCTCCTTACCACTGACTCCTTTTTGCCGTTCCTTTTTTATCCCTTCTTGCAAATATCTCTGCCGTGAAGCTACAATTCTCCCTGGTGCCACAGACACTTTTAACATTGCTTATGTGTACTGGTTTTTCTTATCATTTACCTAGGAAACCGAAAGATTAAAGGGACTGCTTTATTTACTGCTACCCAAATGCTCTACATCAGTGACAGCATCTTTATATTTTCATACAGCTACCATTTAACAGCTCACAGACACAGAGTTCCTATACATGCTAGAATTGGGCTGTATTTTATAAGATGACTGCTGCTGACAGGACACCAATCCTGATATACCTTATGGTAACACATTATGGCAACAGTTCATCACAAATGTCCCATTGTTATGAATCCATTTTGCTTTGAACTCAGTGTGTCACAATGCTGAAGCAGACAGTGCAATATATGCTACTCGGTAGCAGTGATGTGACATCTCCCCTCTCCTGTTTTCACCCTCCCCTTGTCCTACAGGGAAAGCTCAGCCATCAGCATCTGAAGCGATGGCCATAGTTATTTCTGATGTTACAAAATAAGAGAAGAGAACATATTAACCTTTGTGATGTGAATAATAACTAGATAAAATATCTGAAGGGTATTTATTCAACACATGAATTAAATTTCAGGGCTTCAAAAATAAACAGCAGTGGAAGTTTAAAAATATACTTTTCCAAGTGCTATTTTTGCAGGCTTTTTATTTGCTGAAATACCTTTGTTTTTACAGGTGGTGACATTTAGCTGTGATGGGAATATATTATATATATTTTAATAGGTTATTCTAAAATTAATTAACTGCTTGGGTATAACAAATTTATTTAAGGGGCAGTCACAAGGGACTAGATTCTCTAGGGCAGTGTGTCTGCTTCATCTTAACAATGTAGGAGTGTCAGACACAGCATCATGCAGTGGGCAGCCTGCACTTCACAGTGGCCTAGGGCAGCTGTTGCTGTTTCAGGCACCATGGTGGCATGTCCTACCTGCTTTCTGCCACCCACTTCATGGACTGTGTAGCAGCACGCTGTGAGCAGCCTAGGTTAACCACCCCAGCAAGCATCATCCCCAGGCACAGGAGGTCTAACACGTACCGTAAATGCCACCTGCCTTCCTCAACCCGATGCAGTAGGAAGGAGCACATCTGGTGGGGAGAAGTACCCGTGCCTTGTCCTGGTCCCTGCTGGTCCCAGGATGAAGGGGCTGGACGGTGAGGGGAGGCCAGATCCGGACTTGGCAGGGTGTGCAGGTGTAAAGAGGGGGAGACCTGTTCACAGCCTGACTCCTCCGCCTCAGGGTACAGCCTGCCCACCTCACTCCTCCACCTGCATGGACATGGGGCTGGAAGAGGCAGGCCCAGAGTGGGGACTTGCATAGTTGCAGTAGCCACTGCTCCCTGGGACAGGGATGTGGCAGCAAGGAGAGGACCCTGTATTTTTGTGCTGATTCTTACCACCTGTCACACAAGTCTATGTGGGCCAACACTGCTGCTTCCCTTTTAAGCAGCGTTCAAAATTAAGCCCACGGCTACACTACCTAAAAGCACCCTTACAGCTGTCAGCCTTTCTGCTCTTTGGGTCCTGCATACCAGGTCATGGACTTGGGCCTCTGCTCCCACCTCTGCATACCCTTTTTTCTGTTCCCCTGCTGCTGCCCACATCAGGGCAGCAGTTGGGCAGTTTCTTGCTTTCTGCTTGCATATGAATCCCTTCAGTCCTGTCCTCCAGCATCAGAGTGTGTACAGCACACAGATAACAAGAGGCTTCCCATGGTCACAACAGTCCCCAGGCCTTCTCTGCCTCCCCCACACTCCTTTTCCCTTCGCACCTCTGTACCCCAACCCATGTCTTTCCTCTCCAACACGTTACTGCAGCTTTGAAACCAGGGGTGAAGCTGGCTGGTACTCGGGTTTGAATGGCAGGACTGATCTTTTTGGCCTGGATGGGAGGTGGTGGCAGCAGCGAGAAACATTTGTAGGATGTAACCTTGCCTGGGGACAACTCGAAGCTCACCTTTGTGCTTACCAGGTCCTGCTGGTTTTGGGGGAGAGCCGGGACTGTCAGGAAGCAGAGGGAATGGTAAGAGAGAAAGCAGATCCTGTCCTTTGTTCTCCATCCTGCAAGATGGCTAAATGCCAACTCTTAATTACATTTCAGCATTTTCCCTTTTAATGTTAATGTCGGTATTAATTAAAGAAAGGCAGTGCCACTCGATTTATCTGGGCTGAGATGGCTAGTCATTGTGGAGGTAAATAGGTACAATCATTTTCATTTTACTGGATTTACATCCACTTACCCACTGCGCTTATTTGGACCTCTGCCTCTTAAAAACACATGTTAAATCAGAAGAAAATTCTGTTTACCAAATTTTCTTTGAGCCACCCTGTTTTAGAGAAGCCAGACATACAGGTACCTTTCTGGACTTCCCTGTCGTGCGATGACGCATGAAATAATACACTAAGTAATATGATCCAGCAATTAAAAGCAAGGTGTGAATTACTGCAACAACTATCATGGAGAGAAAATTAATTCTCTCATAGCTACACTGCTACTGTAAATGAAGTATCACAAGTGAATATAAACTGATTGTGATGAGCCAAACTATCTCAGAAAGAATTAAGAACTTTGTAAACATGCTGACCAGCACAGATCAGCACCCAGTGGATGTAGAAGCTGAGGCTTAGAAGACCTGAAGCTGTGGTTTAACCTGAAGTCACTGAGAACATCAGCAGGTGACCGAGAACCATTGGGCTAGCAGTTTTCATCTGTATTCATCTTCATATAAAGTCACAACTGTTAGCTTTTAAGAGCCCCCCTAAAATGTGATGCCACATGGTACCTGTTAGTGTTCCCCATTGCTTCTGAGGGCAATGGTGAGCAGGAGGAGGAACTTCTCAAGTTAGCAAGTATGAATTAGCAAGTCTGAAATTTTGAGCCAGGTTCACATCTGACAGACTTTATGTCAATTCTGAGATTCTCTGACCAAAAATAAATAAATAAATAAAATTATAGGCTTTGCCTTGGGTGATTCCAAAATTAAATTTCTTTGTGGGTTGTAATACAGCAGGCTAAATTTTTTACTTAACCTTTGAACAGGGGATGGGGTGCCAATACCAGCCATCACAGGTAGCCTGATGCTACCACAGACAAATGCATCATCTGATCCAATTCATTAAATCATGGTACACAGAATACAAGAACTGCATTGACTGGGAAAATTTACTGCAGGATGGTGAATGAAGAGATAATGAGGCCAAAATCCTAATTCACAAACAATTATCGCTGTAAAAAAATTGGTCATACCTGCTCATTCCTTAGTTGATGACATCCATACTAAGCATGTCAAGTTGCTACCATAAAAGTGTGTTTCATAGGCCGACAATAGGCACTGTCCTAGGAAAGCTGTTTTGAGAGTGATGAAATCAATCCTTGTGTTTAGATGGTCACTCCATGTCGCCTGGTTATCCTTGCAAGGCAGATCAGAGAGAGTAATTTGCTGGCTGTCTCATGTGACCTCCAGCACATCTCAGCACACGCAGCACAGGACCTACATGTGCTTCCCATTTGTGACTGAATGAGGGTTTACATCACCACGTGTGTGCCCATCCTGCTGCTGACCATGCACATGCTGCAGCCACTTGTGCTTCAAGTTCCCATGATATCCCTGCTACGTGGCATTGGAGGGACTGGAGGGCTGCAGAAAATAAGGCTACCAGCAAAGGTAACCAAGCCAAATCATAGGGTTCATGTAATTGTGTGAAAACTGTCTGTGATTTCTACATCTGGATTAGTCCCAGCCTTTGGTTAACATATCTGTGGACCTTGTTTACCAATAGGAGTCAACATCCCATAACATCTTTATAATTGTGGCCCCAGATCTTGAGCAGATTTTCCTCAACAAACTTATCGAAGTCCAACAGACAAACATGACGAGCATGCACCGTTTGTGCAAGTCCTGTGATGGGGGCTGCGCAGAGCTTACCTGCTCCCAACTTCCCAGTGACAAGTTTAACCATTATTCTCAACCTGGTCTGCACTTGGTGATTTTTTCCCTTTTACCATTACTTTTCTGCTTTATTCCCCTTATTTGGCTCTGCCTTGCCTAGCAACGTATTTGCAGCAGATTTGCACTTTACCTGTAACTTGGTTACAGGTAACCAAGAGAGAGTGATAGATAATAAGGAAATGTTGTTCCTGTGGACGAAGTGGCTCAGTTAAATGCTAAGTTGAGATCAACAGCAAGCTCTGTCTGTAGGCTGCAGAGTGACTCAGTATCCTCTGCTACAAAACTGGGACAATGAGGTTCCCCTTTTGGTGGAAATGCATGGAAAAAGGTTGAAGAAAATTCTGTGAAAATCAAACATTCTTCTTCTAACTCTAAAATGAAAAAAGTAATTTGGAAAAATAACTCTGGGAGAAGAGCTGCCTTAATTTTCACAGGTTCACAGAACAGGAAGCTTTTGTCAATCTGAATAAGCTGTGAAATGTATTTTTAACATCTTTAATTACAATTGGCATTTCTGCAGCACGGCCAAATGCTAGAGGTGGCCAGCTCTCCGAAAAGTGATCATTACAGCACCAGCAGTGTGGGAGCCCTGCGAGGGAAACTGTAAGCCAGCTTCCAGTTCACTTTTATCATTAAGCCATCTTCAAAAGCTAAGCCTATCTGCTTCTCTTTAAATGCCTGAACATTTAGGATTTTCTTTGAAACAGCACTAAAAGCAGGAATAACTTGGTTTTACTGTCAGCCCTATTGGCCTTCCACTTAGTAATGACAAGAAGACGCTTACCTTCACCATAAGATGGTTTTCTCCGTCCAACTGCAATTGTAAACCACATAGATACACAGACACATACATACAAACTCTGCTTGCTCTGATCTGGGTGAGAAATGTCTCTTACTTTCCAAACTCTTAGAATGAGACACCAACAAAATTGTAACTCCTTTCTTTTTGTGAAATACCTAAATCTTAAAATTTTAATAAAAGCACAGTCCAGAATGTACTGGACTGATAAGCCGCCATGGAAATCAGCTCTTTTGGGATCCATCCCCAAACACGTTATGATTCTAGTATCTCCCTCCCAACCCCACCACCCCAACAGAGGAAACGTCATCCCCTTTCCTCACCACAGTGGTGCTTCCCTTACTCCCAGTATAAAATATTGTTGACAAGAGACGTGAAGAGCCATGTTTCACCACCCTGGCTAATAAACATGCATTGGGGTGACACAGATCGTGGCTTAAGTAATCCTGTGTGACAGAGAGATTTCAGTAGTGGTTGTGCAGTGCTATCCCACAGGGGATCCAGGCAGATTCTAGAGGCTGAAGCAGAAGCCCACCATGGCACTGCATTTATTGTATAAGCACACCCATGTGTGCAGGGACAAGTCAGTCCTGCTGCAAGGTATGGCAGAGCTGTGCCTTGTGCCGTGGTGTGCTAAAACACAGGTAGGTGTGTTTGCTATGAATGAAATAGCTTCAAAATGGTTACCTAAAGCTGCTGAGTGGGGTTGCCACATGAGTGGAAGGAAAATGTTGGTGACTTTTCCAACTTTCAGCATTAACAGAACTGTAAATTATTAGTTTTACTAAATATTGGACCAGATTCATAATTCTTTAACTTCTGTTAATCCAAGTTGTTTCTAAAAAGGAAATTACTGTACTATAATAAACTGACCTGACCAGTATCTTTCTATTACCTCTATAACAGTTTTTCTACCAAACTTGTTTTCCACAAATATGCAGTATGCTATTCAAATAAGACCATGCCTCACCGTAATAAGTTTGCCACTACAATTAATTCATCTTGCACCGTCCTCTGTCCTCATTACATTTTTATTATAAGAATTAATACATTTTGCCATTTGCTATTCTGGTTACAATCATGAAGAAGTCGTGAGAATGAATACATTTTGTACCACTTTGCCCTCGTTATAATTTTAAGATGTTCTCTAGAATGGATTAATTCAATGCCACTTTTCACTCTTTATCCTGAGAAGGAAAATTAAAATAGTTATGAAAGTCCAGCAGGCACTATTCTCTAGCTATTTTGTTATCAGTCTAGAGATTTTATCAGGAAGAAAAATAATAATAAAACGTATAATTCTGCTTGAGAGAGAATGCAAAGGGAATGGATAAAACGGTGCAGATGACCCAGTTCTTGTGACTGTGTCAAGGTCATAATCTCAAGTCCTGTTCAGATGCTGTAATTATAAAGAAACAATTTTCATTAATTCACCATTTCCCAAGTGGAGTGAAAACAACTGTTTAAAAATTAACTGTAGGAATATATAGAGTTCTGCTATTCAGCTTCCCCAGAAATGTTTGTCATTTTCTCTTCATTATGAAAGCCTGGAATAAAAATAGAGCAAAAGAAATGGTACATACTCAAAGAGGAGTATGTTGTATTAGTAACTGATGTATACATACTCTGGCATAAATTACCAGGGAGACACACCCAACGACTTGATCATATTTCCATTAGATCAAATAAAACCTCTGTTGATTTTTAGGGTGTTGGATCAAACTTATAGTCCTCATGTGGAAAACCAATTTCAAAGCAACATGAAGGAATTTCCTGCACTGGATGAGTGCAGACACTGATCACAGCTGCCTCTTCCCTGAGTACTGCATTCTCTCAGATTCACAGAGCAGCACTGCCTCACGTCCTGATGGAGATTGTCTCTTATTTTGAATCAGTATGGCTGAAGTTTAACAAAAGAACAGAGTTTAAAGGCTGACTCAGGAGTTCCAGATAGCCTAACGGGTTGGAGGACTTCAGAGAAAACTCACATAGTAATTATTAAAAAGCTGAAAAAAATCTTGCACCTTGTCATCTTCTTTCTCAGCAGTGTGATCAGTAACGTCGGCTCCTCAGCACTAAGTGAGATATAAAATTAAGAAAAAATCCTTTACATTAGGTGAGATAAGCAGATATATAAAATGCTGTAAAAATGGACTTGAAATTCCTTTTCTAAAAAGGAAGAGGTAGATCAGGAATAATTCAGCTAATGTTTACTCTAGGTCCACAAATGTAAAACTGGTCATTTCCTCCCCTCGAATATAAGATGAGAAAGATGAATTACATCAGCAACTGCTATATTGGTGATGGGTATCTAATGGTCTGATGTTGTCTGTGGAGCTTTTCTGAACAACCCACTCAATCTGTTTTTAAAGTGGAACTACATTCTCACAGCACATAGCTGTCCAAAGCATATGATATTGAATGTTTCAACACAACATTTTCTCTGCTTTTCCTCGTCACCTGTGCTCTACTAGAAGTGCAGGACTGTTTCTACGTTACCTATGGGAGAAGAAGACCATGAAGAATAGTTGCCAGGTTGCTCCCAAGACAAAACTAGACAAGAAAACCAAGCTTTGGTGCTTCCTACTTTGGAAATTACTTTTCCTCCCTCAAAACTCCGACTCAGATATAGATGACTTCAAGATCAAGGGGATTTTATTTTATTTTATTTTATTTTATTTTATTTTATTTATTTTATTTTATTTTATTTTATTTATTTTATTTTATTTTATTTTATTTTATTTTATTTTATTTTATTTTATTTTATTTTATTTTATTATTTTTATTTTTTTCTGCTTCTTTTGATATAATGTATTAAATACAGCTGTGATCCTGACTCTGACTGGACATACATGGCTAGCATCTTTTCAACAGCATACTATTGAACTAAAAATGAACACCTTTCACTTGCTTCTCCAAGTACTTTGCACCAAGAGAGGGACTTTTATTAGGACAGACTGGAGATGCATTGCCCATGGCCAGGGCTGATCATCAGCTGGCTTGAAGATTTTACCTTGTCTGAAACTTCATAAACTCTAAATTCACTTGAAAAAACAATGAAAGAGATGTCTCTTTCCATGACGATAGCATCAAATCCCTAATTTTTAACCTTTCAATCTATTAAAGGAGTTACAATGTTGCTAATGACCAGCAGTTATCATTTAAAAGTATTTCAGCCTGAACTTGCACCTGGCTTCCTGCTACAAAATTTGAAAGATGTATAGACTTCAGATTTTCAGTGCTCACTGAAAACAGGGAGAGAAGAAGCAAAACTACCAGAGAAAAATAGTCAGGCACTGTCAAGGTCAGCAGCACACTGCTAGCCCTTACTGTAACTGCCCATCTCATCCCTGGTCCATCCCCATTCCCAGGGACACCCAGCGCATCCAGAGATTTCCAGTGCAGCCTTTCTACCCTCAGGATCCAATACACTTTCTGCGCTGGGATGAGAGCTAAGTGTGCGGCAAAGTCTTTGCTGAAATGGGGGCTCGTCATTGCCAATGGATGGGAAAATGCTTTAAATGAGCAAGCATGCTCCATTTGATTTTGTATGCTTGCTTGCTTTGATGGAAATCTTAATTTTTCTTAGATTTCTCCCATAGATAATCACAGGAGTCATTTGGGGTCATCACATAATTTGTAAAGAACAGATGTGGCATGAATGTACAAGGGATGCTGTTGGAAGTGATCCCATTTAATCTTGGAACATAACTATCACCCCATCGTGGTATGAAGGGATCTCGCCTCTCGCCCAGGCTGTGGCACCCAGGGACTCTCTCTGTCCTGCGACCTTACACATGAGCACAGCGAGTCTGACACAAAAACACATCCTCACTGCTTGCTCTTGCTGTATGCCTTTCTCCTTCTGTTCTCTACAGCTGATTTGGGTTTCCTTTGTTTATTAATATATATTAATAATTAAATATATATATTACATTTTTTCTGAAGGTGACACTGATAAGATTTATGAGAAACTCAAATGTATCTCCAAACCGCTCATGAAGCTAGTAAGATCCTCAGACAGAACTAAAGCTATGACACAAAGCAGGGAACAGGAAAGTTCAGTTAGTTAGGTTAAAAACATAATACAGCATTGGCCATCTGTCTATCATGTAAGTTTGTAGACAGAAAGAAAGGAACAAATCCTTCCTTGCTCTGTCAACTGTGATTGCATTCATATTCCATACTGAGTTTGGCCTGACACTAGTATTATTTTCTGTCAATATATGTGACTGCAGATGCCAAAGTGCTTATTCACACATAGGCTAGACAGTTGTCTACATAAAGTCCTACTTGTAATTGATTTTTCAAACAACAACAACAAAAAAATTGCTTGGTCAGGAAAATGAGCATGGAAAAAAGAGATTAAAATGCATACTTCTCATTTGTATTTGACATACACATAGTGTTACTATTATGTGTATCTTCAAGTTCTCCAAAACCTCTTTAGTTCTTTGCCAAGTCTGAAAATCTCGCCTATGAGATTTTTTCCTTGTTTTAATTACAGAAGGCTGGTGTGCTCACAAGTAAGCTCATAGGTCCTTGTGTTCTATGTATATGTATTTTAATGGAGTTTTCATCAGAGATAGGCTCCTTCTCTGTCTTTAAATTAAACTGTAGCAGGCCCTTCAGATGGGTCTCCATAAAGAGACACTCCTGTGAGGCAGAGTTTTCACAGACCTCGTCTACCCCCAGAGCATTGGACCCATGTGTACCTGTCAAGCTGCATTCAGACTTGCAGACACGGATGTGTGCTGTGATTGACAAACCAGACCGATCATGTTCCTTGTCACCATGAGGCAATGACCTTGCCCAAGATGGTTGAATGAGACGTTGGCACCTGGGAGAAGATGATTTTAAGAAGAGTGGCTCCGCACATTTTTGGGAAGAAGTTCCTCCCCTAGTGGGGGGGGGGGGAGGGGGGAGGCAGGCACATGCAATGCGAGAATTTTATTGCAGGGCCTGTAATTAGCTACCAACAATATACTCCTCCCCTCCCCGCCCCCTCTCCCCCCCCAACATTCCCAGCATCCCTGTAGGCCAGCAGCAGGTGCTGCTATTTTCAGATGTATGCAGAATATCTGCCAAATGATTTGGCACATCTCAACTAGAAATGTGCCAAATTACCTGTCATAGCTAAACCGCCTTTTTAAAAGAAAGATAAATGCTTCCGCGGCTCATTTCGCGTGGAACAAGAGTGCCCTCCCGTGGAGCACCCGTGACAGCCCCACACCACCCACCTGCACAGCCCCTCTGCGTGCCAGGCCGGTGGGATGGGGGCGAACTCCCCCAGAGCTGTCTTCTGCTGCACCAGGATTTGGGTTGCCCCCTCCATCCCCACAGCACGTCTTCAGCTTTGGGTGCTGCACCCTTGGGATGTAGTGAAACCCCAGTGAGTTGTGAACTGTGGGTTCAGCCCCTGGCTACCTCCCTGGGGACCAGGACGGGGGACTGTCATCTGCAGGGCTTGGTGCCATCAAGCTAGGGTAAAGGAGCAGCTCTTTCTGTAGGAACAGCTTTAGCCCTGGATGAAAATGCTTACTGAAATAGTTGCTCTGTTTCCTACTGGGAGACTGGGCTTTGCCTCCCACCCCTGTGCAGCAGCAAGGACCAGAGAGCACTGGAGGAAGAGCTATGGTGCAACACCACAATGGCAGTGGTAACCTCTGCCTGCTGTACAGACATGATTCAGGAAAAACACCATGACGTGAGAAAAGTAGCAAAATATCAGGACCGCAAAAATGCCCACAGGAGAAAGTGTATGTAACTGGAATGAACTTTCTGGAGGACAGAAAGGGGAGGTGTCTTATTATTCATAACAGTTGATGATGACAGATGAAATTCTCTTTCATCTGCTGTTTGAGACCTCATTCTTGGATTTTTCCTGATTTTTTCCCCCTTTTATCATAATCTCAAGCTTTCTCTTTGGAGATTTTAATTATCTTACCATGCGCTCTTTCAGTATGAATAAATTATTATTTTATTTATAGCCATCTTTACAAAAGATACTTCAAAACCTGAGCCGTCAGAAGCTTAGCAGCTCCAAGCCTCACTGCAACCAGTAACACTTGATGCTGTCATTCCTGTCCTCCCTCCCTCCTGCTAACACACAGACACTCATATGAGCAGACCAGAGGGGTAATAGTGAGGCAAGCTTGTGTCTGAAAAAGTCATCACACCAGGTCATGAAGCTTTGCTTTTTCAAACCCATCTGAGTAAAGGAGCAGCCCCTCCAGGGTAATCTTGTAATTATCCACAGCTCAGCTATTGCAAAGCAGTCTGCAGCCTGAACTCACTTATCGACTTTTCACTTATCTACGGTGAGTATTTTAAATACAGTAAAGTCTCTAAAAAAAAAAAAAAAAAAAAAAGAAAAAAGCCATTTAGTCCAGCTCTGTGATGGAAACAAGCAGGACTCTACACAGGCTCTTCTGCCTCAGCCATCAGCAAAGTCACTGAGCACCTTCCAGCCGTGTATGAAGCAACGTGACCAGCATCTGTCACATCTGTCTTCTATTCTTGAACTCGGAGGAGAAGCATCTCTGTGACTTTGTGCCACCGGCACCTTGCTGAGCCACCTAGCAGTTTCTCAGCCTGATGCCTACTCACGTCTTTTTTTTTTTTTTCTCATACATGATTGCTAACTGCCTCAGAGTAGGCTTGACTTTAAAATAGCTACCACACAAAGCTAACATCCAGTATCATTACAATCATCATAGAAGTTTACCTTTCCATGGCACCTGTCAAACCAAAGCAAGCCAGTGAAAGAGTGTTGACATGCCATCTCCTTGGGTTTGAAGGGTGGCTGACATTGCAGCATGTGCTACATGATGGGGGGAGAAACAGCATTTTGGACAAGGACACAGGGACCAGTTCTCCAAGGAAAAACTTCTAGAGCATGTACAAGGAAGATCTCAGAGCATGGAGAGTTCTCCTAAAGATGCAGTTACAGCATGCAGCATGAAACTTGCTTGTTTCAGGTGGATGATGTTCTGGGATGCTTGTACAGGGGAACTCCTGTTCGCTGGATTTTGACATAAAGGTACAACCATCCCAACAGCTCACTCCATGCCCCCAACAAGCTGCTTGCTTGCCCCTGCTTAAAGTGATGTGAACATTCATGGGACCCCACCACCAACAAGATGTCCCTACTACCCTGTCTACTGCTGTGGTTAGAAAAAGACCTTCTGATGCCACCTTGCATCAGCAGTGCACTCACAGGCTGCAGGGACCCCACAGTAGCTTTTAGCAGACAATCTATAGACATGATTCAGCACTTGGTAGCCCATAAAACCACCTTGCTCTCTCTCTGTCTTTCTCTGTACTGAAAAACTTGGTCTTTCCAGTCTCACATTTACCATGCCATCCAAATGCATCCTGCGATGAAAGTGCTGACAGTATTTAGCCTGTAGGCCCACCCTGCCTTCAGGAGGGTGCTGTGGGGAGGCTACGATTGCCCCTCTGAGGACAAAGGTGCAGCCATGGGAGAGCTTGCACCATTGCCTTCAGCTCTGAATCGTACAAGGTTTGCAGCTATTATTCTTGCCTGCACTGTGCAATGGTGCACCTGCTTTGTCTTTATGGAGCAAGGTGTAGTCCCAAAGCAACAAAGGCACGAGCAAACATGGGAAGGACTCTTCTGTGGGAGACACCACAATTAGGATTCACCCTGTGGTTGGGGTCCGCAGGCTAGGCATAACCTGAGTTCATTCACTTTGTGAGCATAACCTAGGGCTGAAGAGGCTTTGAGGCTCGTGGGCCTTTGACAAAATGGCTGCCCACGGCCCAAGCTGTGGTCACAAAGGATGACACATTCCCTTCCGAACTTCTTCCCTCTGGGGAGGGAATCCAGTTATCCAGCGAATGGATTTTCTGCATGATGTGCCACACACCTGAAGCATGGTAACAATTTCCACCATGAGTTATTAAATAATAATTGGTGTAGTGGTGTCTCCAGGAGCTCAAGCAGCTGCAGCACACCCAAAGCCTTCTCCGTCCCAATGCCTAAAGGGTTTCTGCAGCAGAGGGAGCTCTGGCTGGGAAGAAGGAGCAGGAATGAAAGGAAGGCACTTGTCACATGCAAGGCAAGTCAGTGGTTTTGCTAGTGGAACAGCAGGAAGGGAGCTTGAACTGTTCTGTTTTCAGCCTACAATGAATGAAAAGGGGGAGGAAATGGCACAACAGGACTGCAGCAAAGAAGGGGAAAAATGCATAAATGGTCCACTTTGCCTGGGCACATGCAAACACTTCAAATGTTCCCTCCTTACCTGTGTCTTCTTCCTCTTCTCCCCTCTCTCCTGGCAGCTGAAAAGCAAAGCTGAGAAACCAAGGACAACAAGCCCTCCTCCTGCCTGCAGTAGGCAGTTCATGATGCTCATTATATTTAAAAACTGGAGGAGAATTTTTTGCCAGCCACAGTGTTCTCCTGTGTACACACACAGACACATGTGGTTCAAAATAAGATTAGGTAGTATAGGATATCAGAGTAGCTAGGATGATCACAACCAGTAACAACAAACATATCTTAAAGAATGTAAAACCAGGCTTTCCAGGCCTGACTACTGGATAACCAGATCTCAGATCTCACAGAGGGATGCCGCAGGTATGGGATTTGTACTGTCTCTTCTGAAAAACCTGGTATGAGCCATAATCAAAGGTGGACCCTGAGTCTGATTGAACATGGCAGCTCCTCATCCTGCAATGCCATTTCTCCAGGGCCTTTGAAGGCTGAGCAGATGAAATAGAAAAACATAAATGAAAATATCAGAGGAGCCTTTAGGCAACAAGGTAGGAACATTGGTAACTAATGAAAACTCCAGAGTTGCCTTTAGGCAGTGAGGTGGGAATAGGCACCAGTAACTAGAAATAGTTGCCAGAAGTGTCCTGCCCTTAGTGAGAATGCGAACAGCCACCAGTGGAGGCAGAAGGTTTCCGGTCTCCAAGGATCCATGGGATGCTTCTTCACAAGCCTGCAGAGTACAGGATGGGGTGTATGGTCCTCACAGCTGCCATACTACCATCAACTGTGCAAAACCTTGACACTTGAGCCATTTTGCTGCAAAGGAGGGCAGCTTTTAGGAGATCTGTATGCCATTTGACCAGAATGGGAACGGTACATTTTGCTTCTGTCCAGTGAGAAAGTTTGGATGAAGGTTTGGAAGGTGGCTTCTGTCACTGCCTGTTGGTCTCTCTCCCCTCCCAGTGGGACCTGGGAGTTTCTTTTGTGCAGCACATGCTAATGAATGTAAAGAAATAAAATTCAGTGTAAATCTGCTCCTTCATTCGGGGATCATTTTTTCAGTCCTTTTTTTGGTACCAGACACATGAGGTAATCCAATTACCTGTGAATAGATTTGTGGTACCCAGAGCTATTTTGATACTGAGGTGCCTCTGTTCCTTCCTGCAAAACATGTCAAAGCAATTTATCTACACATTTGAATAAGTCATCTATGCAATCACTCTCCTTCGGGGAGAAATTTAATTTCTTCCGCAGAAGGCTTGCTGTTGCTATACAGAAACACGTAAGTCACAGTTAATTGCATAGCTATCCCTGAACTTTTCTTTTTAAATCTAGAGAAGTCATCAGAAAATATCCCTTGATTCCCTAACTGGAACCAAGATTTGGTAAACACAGATACTAAAATTAAACTATTAAAGAAGACTTCTTCAAAGAGTTCATATCTATAAAGAGGGATGTTTCTCCTACAAGTTGTCTCTTCCCTGCTCTTGCACAGCCAAAGGGCTCTCATTAGGATTACCTTCATGGAAGCCACATTAAGCAGAGCTCCTATCATTCTCCCTTGTCTGCATAAAGCTTTGCTCGGAGGAGTGAGCAGAACAAGCATATTACTCTGCAGGGAATTTATATAAATATGGAGGCCACATCTCTGCAAGAATAGTAGTTAACACAATAGTTTCATATAGCATGTGCTGCCTGCATTGAAGGGAGGAAAGTTCCTGACCTTGCTGGGCAGATTCACAGCTATGACCCTGCTGTATGTCAGCAGTAGGTGAAACATGATGCCAGTGGGTCTTAAAAAAAAGAGCTAGAGAAACTTAATGGGGCTGTAGAGTAAGTTAATGTGCCATTGGAAACAGTTTCCCCCAGTGCCCTCTGCAGGATTATGTCCTGCAAAAGGAATCTGGAAAAAGTTGGGTCTCAAAGTCTGTCTGATGGTTGGACAGCAAGGGTCAAACTGGTGAAGAAACACATCCCCTAAAGCAGAAGGAGTAATTAGTAGTTGTAACTCCTCTGCAGCTAAATTTGATCATTAACTGTAATAATTAGTGTACTACACCTGATTTTTCCAAACTGGTCACTTAGTGGGGGCTGATCATGCGATCACTGATAAGGCTCAGCACTCACTGCCACAGACCCCTTTTCTTCCTAGCCGCTCACTTGTCCTCGTGTGCAGTTTCCTGCCAGGCAATGTGTTTGTGGTGCAAGCAGAAGCCCAAGGCAGGCAATATCTTCAATAACTGACATTAGCATCCATCTAGGGTTGCTGGGGTACCCTCTGGATGTGCCATGATAGACCTGGGCTAGACTGGGTCAGGGCAGTATTGGTTGGTCGTAAGCAGAAATGCCAAGATAGGACTTTATGGGGCATAACACACATGTTTTCCTGACACTCAGATTGGTGTGCATGGGCAGCCCGTCTGTTTTTACTGCTTTGTCTGGGATCAGTATAAAAATCTCCTCTTGTTGTATCGCTCGGGAGATGGATATATGGACATGATGCAGGATCTGCGCAACAGAATCCTCCTGTAACACTTGAAAGCAGTCTTTGGTTTGAAATTTGCTGGGCTGCCCCATAAAAGAGCTGCCTGGTATTCCAGACTCTGGCCATCTGTCATTTCAGCTGATAATGGATGTTCTGCTATGCTAATTTCACATGGAGAATGTTCCAAAGGAAACATCCCTGTGTATCCCTGTGGCTTCCATCCTTTGGGTGCATGGATGATAATCTCTTTTCTGAAGTTGCATTGACTGACTGCTGGACAGACTAAACTTGCTCCATGCAGCAACTGGAAGCATGAGTTTCATACCCAGGTGTCTCTTCGCTGCATTTTCTAGTGACATCCTCTGTCGTATAAAGAGCCTTTCTTAAACCAGCATACCTTGCAGTGCATGGATGATGAGCCAACATTCTGTGGAGAAAATCAGAGTGAGGTCCAGAGTGGCTCTCCAGACACAGGTACAAGATGACAGGGACGGTCTCCAGCTCCTGCCCCTAAGCTGTGGCATCACTGGGGCAGGAAATGTCAGGGGACCCACCTGCGAGAATTCCTTTCCAAGTACAAGTATTTTCTCATGGCCACACTGCCAAATGGCAGACCTTGTAAAAGCGGGAAGTTCCAAAAGTGCTCTGTGTTGTCCTTGGATGAAAGGCTGGGCAAACTGCTGCTACAGAAAGGGTTCAGTCTCAATTAAATTCTTAATAAGTGGGTTGGAGTAGAGAGAAATGCAACCAGTCCATAATTTTGTTTCTCTTTACACAAACGCCTCATTATTTCAAACAATATTCTCTAATCCAAAGGCAGGAGCAGGTCACCTCTGGCAGGCTCTCTGAAGAGGTATTCCGTCAGAGACGTGGAAATCATCCCAGCTTTTCTTCAAACTCGTGACAGAATGAGGTTCCCACAGGCTCCCTCCAGCCAGCCACTTGACGGCTTACCCTTACCTCCATAGCACACAGGCTTGTCCCACCCGCCACAACTGCCGGTTATTACATATGACATCAGTCACCGCAGCGCGCTTTCTGTCCGTCGGTATCTGCTTGACTCACATGTCATCTGCACGGTATTTCGTGTGTAGTGTTCAGAGAAATTAAGCCCGTGCTCTGGCAGCTGCCCTTTCCACACCCAGAGGAAAAACGAGGGGAGGAGGGATGGAAAAAAAGAACAAAGCCCACAGCCATTGACAGCTGCTGGCAGAATTTAACCCTCAACATTTATCATAGCATGGGGATGTGATCAATATGGCCTTCACATTCTCACTTCATCAATCTGCATCCCTCAAGGGACCAAAATGAGGGACTGACCCCTGCAAGCAGCATTCCTCCTCCTGACGTCCTGCCTTTCTCTGCACTAAATTGATGCTACTCCATGTATATCCCTGTGTTCACCTGCAGTTCAGAGACGCTGTAATGGTATTACAGAAGCACTGAAAAGTTACTGACCCAAAACATTCTATTCTGAAAATGCACAGAGCTCCTACTTAAGATCCCAGCGATCATCTAGAAATGGAATAAAACTGAATAGCTATCTACTTTAACAAGAGCCGGTTCTCCCCAGTTAAGGAGCCAAAATCAGAAAGTACAAGACATACCCTGCCAAATCTGGTGCATAAAAAATTAGATCAATTATCTGGTTTTGATTTTGCATAATGCAAACCAGCTGAGAAAGCTTCAAGTAATCTGATTCTCCCCACTCAAACATGGAAGAAAAGCTGAGAACTTTCACTCAGTCACCCTAAAACTTTAGGGGCACAGCACCTGGCAAACTCCAGCCTACATTATTAAGGCAAAATTTAAATGACTGGGATAAAAATTAAAATCTTAGTTCCCCTGGCCCAATTTGTATTTTGTACATAAAGCCCTTGCAGAATTTCTACCTCAGTGTTTTTTACAACTTCATGTGTTCTTCTGTACCTGTTATTTTCTCTCATTAAGTACAGAAGAACATGCTTTTCCATGCTGAGTCATGGGATACATTTTCAGTAAACAGTTTCTATGTTATTAAAAGCCACAAGAACAGTGTGAGGACTTTGTGAATGGCAGAAGCTAATTGAGATTAAGCTGCTGGTCTGTGATATTTTTTAAACCATGTACTGATTTTTGGATGATTGTGCTCAGAAATAACCATTTAGTCATATGGAATACCAGTAAAGCTCTAGAAAATAAATAATTTACAATGAACATTAAGTTAAATTATCTGGACAGTCAACCTAATGAGTTATTTGGACAAAAATAGCTGTTAGCCACCAGAGATCAACAAATGGTACTACTTAAATATTGAGGGTTGCTGTAGGTGCAGTTTTAGGTATTTTATTGCTTTTATAAACTGATGAACAGTGCTTACAGGACTGATATTACCAAACTCCCCACCACTGTTGTCCGCTGCTTGGAGTTAGAATAGTTAAAGCAAAACAAACCATAAAAACTAGAAACAATTCACATCTAAGCCTCAAAACAATTAAAGTGCTTGTAAATTATGATGCTCCAGGAATTAATCACTCCAACAGATGGCTGGTAGCTTGTTAATAACAGCGAAGCAGACATTTGTCATTTTTTGGAATCCCATACCTTGAAGACTATGTGAGTGCCAAAGGACCACCAAAAATTGAATTGCTGCAAACAAATGAATCTGCCTATAAACTAATGACTAAAATGATCTGGAACACCAGATACAGACCATGTGGGACAATTCAGTCAGAATCCAGATATTCCCCCTTCTTTACTCTCTATCCAACTGAGCAGCCTTAGCCAAAGGATGTGGGCCCCAGCTGCACGGGTTGTCTGTGTTAACAGGCACAGCCACTTTGCACTGAGAGGTGGCCTCCCGTGACTGTAAAGGCAGCACTTGGGAGACTGGGAAGCAGAGCTGTAGCTTGTTCTCACCAAAACATTTCAATCTCTATTTTTAAAGAGCCTTGAAGATGAAATCCCTTTAAGTGCACTTCCAGGGCTAAAAGGATGAGGAGCTGGGGACCTAGAGAAATTTTTGCTCTCCTATGCCCACACACACACACACATTATACACAGTGGTTTGGTTACATTTCATTATTGCATATTGAACATTTTTCACTGTCACTCCAGATCATGATATGCATTATCAAAGGACAGGTGGCCTGTCCTGCTCAGGGAACATATGTGAGGACTTTGAGCCAGCAAAGGCTGAGATACCTCCAGAAGGAACATAAAAGCATCACCACAGCAGGGCAGAGCTGATTAGGATATGAATGCCTATGTACTGCTTCTATGATCTGACTGTTACTGTCAGTCTGCCCTCTGTAATTTAGTATGGGATGCCAGTGGTTACTCTGATTGGAGGTGCATGGCTGCAAATTCCAGCTTGGGCTCCAGTGTGGCATGGTTGTGTATCCCAGCCTTTTGTGCTGTATGGGGATCACAATTTCTAAAATAGTAATTTCCAAATTTTAGAACTTTATGGATGTTGTAAAATAAGTATATCAAGACCCCATGGCCTAACTGTGAGCAAAGTGGGGTAGAGCCTTATTCCAATAAGTAACATACCACAAATAAATAAATAATGCACTTCTGCAAATCCCATTGTGCAAGGTAGCACTTTTATCAACTTAAGTGACAGCCAACAGATAAATGTCACTGTGACAGTCTTTCTCACACTGCGACAGGTGTCATTATTAGAGATTCCATTTAGTCAGAAATTCCAAAGGAACCTCTTAGAAAATACAGATTTTGTAGGTATTCAGACAGTATTCAGGAAGACCAGAAAAGACCAAAAAGTTATGTACTGCTTGCAGTCCTCAGCTATGGCCCATGTCCCATGGCTAGGAAGGAAAGATACAGACCTGAGAGGACGTGAGGGGTCTTGGCAAATTGCAAACAGTGTTGGGAATATCACAGGCCTTCTCTACAGACAGTGAAAGATCCAGATGTGCCCACTTAACCCACAGAGAAGCTGGAACAAGTTAAAAAGAAATAGAGCAGGGGGACATTTTCTTTGGGAAAGATCTTTCAATGTAAAATGTATTTCATGTGTTTCATAATACTTTCAGTGTACTATGTTCAATGTACTATTCTGGGCTGATAAATAACCCATCACTTTTCATTGCTTTCCTCTTTCCTTTGCCAAGATCAGAGGTCAGAGGCAGTCCAGGAGGAGAAAGGGAACTGGTGAATGGGAAGAGCTGCCTGCCTTCATCCTCAGCTGGCCAAAGTTCAGAAAAAGCCTTTGGAAATGCCCCAACTTTCTCAGGGGAGTACTACTACTGAGTAACACTACTGAGTATTTTTGTTTTGTTTTGGTTTGGTTTGGTTTGGTTTAGTTGTGTTTTTGTTGTTGTGTTTGTTTGTTTGTTTTGTTTTGTTTGTTAAACTCAACAAAAACAGCATATGGAAACAAAGATTGTCTGTGTGTGCTATGACCTCCAATACGTGACAGGACTGTCTCCTTGGTGGTGTCCTAGGGGTGATGCATGAGGTGGGATGGAGCTGTTTTCTGAACACCAGCATCTCAGTGGGCTGCAGACTGTAGAAAATCAGGATGTTCTAGGCTGTGCAAAGGCAACAGTGATGTCCCAGGTCTTGCTACCCTGCCAAATGAGTAGAGATAGGGAGAGGCAACTGTGACCATCTGTGCTCCCAACAGTGATGTTCTGCATGGAGATGCTGATGGGGAGTGCTACTGAGCTGTCCCCTGGGTACCCTGGGTCTTGCCAGCTTGCAGATGTAGAAGAAGGAAGAGAACATGCAGTCACTGTTCTCTAGCAAAAACCTGCACAGCACCTTAGCCACACTTAAAAATTTTAAAATTTAAATGCTTATGAGTTTTATTTCATTGCCTTCTGTTTGCCAACAGCCTTCTTTGGAGACTTCTTTGATGTGCAGGATACTTAAGTCTGCTTTTAGAATCACAAAGTGAGGTCCTAAAAAAACACACTTTTGTGGTACAACTGTAAGATAATTAACAGGAATTTTCTGCTGCATCAGAAATACATATATTATTTACTTCTTGCCAGCTCCCCTTGCATCTCTTATCTTCAATCCTGTACAACCCTTAGCTTAGTGCATAAACTGGCTCTCACTAAAACCTTGCTTTCCACCAAAATATATTTGGAAGCACAGAAGAAACCATGGTGATTTACAAATAAAAGAAAAGCCCTATTGCTTGAGCAAATAACAAAGCCTTTGTACTGGACTCAGGCGAGCTAACAGGAAAACATCACTCAATCTCCTGCACAACTAAGAAGCTTGTGCAGCTTTATACCAGTATAACACTAGATGTAACTACCTTTTCTTCTGTTACAGTAATTCCTATAATCTCTTTCTGGAATATAAACATAATAATCATGCTGTAATATAACAATGCGTATTACAAGCCAACATATAGTATTTTGACCATTTAGAAGAACGTTTGCCCTATTCCTGCTGTTCACACAAATTCAAACCCAATGATCAAATACCACTGTACAGTTAAAGTGACCCACTGGTTTTATGTTCAAGTTGGCTTTCCTCCGTATTGAGTGTATTAGTAGCCATGTAAAGTAAAAACCTAAATTCAGTCTTGAGAAGCATATCTGAATGAATTGTTCCTGTGCCTTCTTGAGAATAGACACACACCATACGATCAGAATATGACTTGTGATATACAGTCCCTGGCTAGTTCAGAAGACAGTAACTCATTTACAGGTTTTCTTGGTTCATAAAATTTCGATGTTCTTCCAATCTATAAAATATCTTATGTTTCATGTAAACCAGGAAATGGCATTTCTGACTGCAGGAAAACAGCTGTATCAGACATCATATCACGTTACCTGCTTGATTGAAGGGCATTTGTGTTAAAGGAAAGCTCAGGGCATTTTGAAAATGTAAACATAGGGATCACTCCATAAAAATTATATCTGTACTCTAAACTAATATATAGCTCTTGGTTCCATGTTATGCAGTAAGGCATTTAAAGGGGTTGTCATGATAATATATGAATGGCAGTGTGGTCAACACTAAAGGGCAAGATATTCCATCAGTATTGTCTCTTATTGCATTAAAAAAAAATACTTCCCACTCAGAAAATGCTTCAAAATCTAATTATTTTGCATAATATGCCTCTTCTCCTCTTCCTTCAGGCTATATCAAGTACTAGAAGAGGATTCTCTGCTTACATGGATTTTATCTTAATGAATTGTCTAATCTTTTCTAAAAAATATGTTTATAAAATTTAACTTTTGAGCACAGTCCCTTAATTAACAGCAGGGATGCTTCTGGACTGAAAACAAAGCCAGTGAGTGATTCTTGAAATTACATTCAAAGCCAATTGCACAGGCATTAGCATTCCTGAATTGAAGTCAATATCTAGTTCCTGGATTATGTGCTGTGCTCCTTGCAGCAGGAAGTCAAACATGGAATAAAAAGCTCAATGTTCTGTGTTATCCAGGAGCGCACTCTGCACCGTAGCAGGACGAGCCTCACCTCTGGGACACCGGCCTTCTCCCTTTGCTTTTCTTCCCACAGGGATAAGGCGAAGCTCAGGGGGAGCAGGGAGGAAGTAGCCTAAGAATGAGGATGCACACATTTTCACAACCTTGTGAATGTCCTTTCAAGGATGAGGGGTGGGGGCAGTAAACTTGAAACCAGCCCTTTAAAAACGTCCATAAGCCTTAAAAAAAAAAAAAAGAGAGAGAGAGAGAGAAAGAAAAAAAGAAAAAGAAAAAAGAAAAAAGAAAAAAGGAAAAGGAAAAGGAAAAGGAAAAGGAAAAGGAAAAGGAAAAGGAAAAGGAAAAGGAAAAGGAAAAGGAAAAGGAAAAGGAAAAGAAAAAGAAAAAGAAAAAGAAAAAGAAAAAGAAAAAGAAAAAGAAAAAGAAAAAGAAAAAGAAAAAGAAAAAGAAAAAGAAAAAGAAAAAGAAAAAGAAAAAGAAAAAGAAAAAGAAAAAGAAAAAGAAAAAGAAAAAGAAAAAGAAAGAAAAAAATGAAGAAAAAGAAAATGAAAAGGAAAGAAAAAGAACAAGAAAAAGAAAAGAAAAACAAGAAAAAGATCATTTATTTTTCAGTTTCTGCATTTTTAGGATCTCTCACAATCATTATCAAGTGTTGAAGGTTAAGTATTGGATTTTTTTCTTTCTTAAAGATTTTTCTAAGTGAACACTGAGCTTTCCACCTGCTCTTATGAGGCAGGGTTTTAGGAGACTTTTCAGACATCCCATGATACACGATAAACTGCAGACAAATTGACATTGCTGCTATCACTTGTGCTGCTTCCAGGACCATCTTTGCCAGCCCATTGCTGAGCTAAGAGCTGAGTAAGAAACGAGGAGAAGCCACACAACTGAAGACTGCACACTCCGCTGGTGTGCACAGGTCTTCCAGAGACTCCCTGACATCTATCCTGAACTTCTGCTAGAGGCCAGGGGGACTTGCTGATGCTCTCCTGGATGTCCAGGAATGTCAAGGCTATAGCCTTAAGTTAGGTGTGCAGGTTTTTCATTGGGAAAATGTGATCTACACCCTCAAATGCATTCAAAGTGATTGAAGTTTCTGTTCAGAGGGCTATCTCTCTTTTTCCCTCTCTTTGTGCATAAGGAGAGAACAAGAAAGCCGATGGATCCATGTTTCAGAGCTTCTGCTCTGAATGAAGATAGGACATTTTAATGAGAGGGCTCAAAGTACCATGAAGGAAATAAAATATGGTGTAAAAAATACATAAATCAAGTTCATGCATGAAGGGCCCACTCCCACAGACCGAGTACAAGGAAACTTCCCTATGTCAGCAGCTGGGTCGCGCTGGTCCATTTTGCATGAGGCAGTCTGTGGGGACTCCCACCACAGATGGTGGGAAAGGGCAGGGTACTGTGCTCTCGGGGGCACCGGGCACATCCTGGGATCCACCGCTTTTATCTAACAGAAGACAAGTGGCCAGGTGCCTCCTTAATTGACTTCCACTTCCCCACTATCCCTTCCAGCCTTCCAGGACTAATATGCAATTCAAAATGTGAATGCCTTCCCCCTGCTCCAGGTCAACAGTATCTCAGCACTGTCTCTGTTCTCTTTCTAAAGAGGAAGTTTCTTCCTCACAAAAGGGCAATGTCTGTTCTTTATCCCAGAAGCAATTATATGTTTGTTTCTTTCAAGTGGTTATTAAAACCTCAGATTATTTTCACACCATTTATTTAGCAAGATTAATCATACAGCCCTTCCTGGAGAGGGTAAAGTCAGCTTTGACTGCTTTTACTGGTTACTTTTCTACAGAAACAGTAGCCAACTCATTTCAGACTGGTATTTCCTCTTTCTTTTTTCTGTGCTCTACTTCCAGGTTTTAAAGCTCCAGCCTTTACATTTTTCCCTTTTCTTCATGAGGGCAAGATACCAAATTCATCGCTGACGTAAGTGGGTGCAGCTCTAATTAAGTCAATGGGGTTACACCTGCCTATGTCAGCAGTGAATTTGGCTTAACATCCCCAGTGAGCAAAATGTCACATTACCTTTGCTGAGCAGGACATTTCAAATAAAACATTAGCAAAAACAATTAACTTTAAGCCATTAATCCCAATGAAGCTACTTTCAACCTCCTAAGGATTGAAGTCAATTCCCACTAAATGTCTTTGGCTTAATAGATTGTGATGCTTTGGTATGAAATATATTATTGAATGACATAGAATTAAGCAGCATCATATCACATTTCTATAGATAAATTATATTTTAGCACACATATGACAACTTTTAACTATGATACTTAAGAAATTATTAGCAATTGAGGAGATCATACAGAACATTTTATTATATGATATCTATGAATTTTGCAAGTGTATTATATATAGTTCTAGTACTGCACTTAGATATAACATACTCCTGTATTTCATTAACATCAGAATTTACATCATCAGAGATGGAAGATTTAGGAATAACACGGTTCTCTAATTCATTCTGTTTGGCACAAAACAGGTTGCAATAAATCTGGATGAATGCAAGGTACGGATGAAATCTTGCTCCCAGCTCTTATTTTACAGCTGCAGAATGAAAAGAGTCAAGATATTATCTAAAGAATTTGAGAGCCAAAGTTCAGCTCCTTGCTAGATTTCCCTGTAGATTGCACACCAAATCACAGCGGATGTGGACCAGCAACTCTGCTATTGAACTGTGTGCCCCGTTGCTTTGCAGTGTTCAGAAGACCCAGGTGGGGTGGATGGGATCCCACTTCAGAAAAAAAAAGACAGAATTACCAGATTCTTGTAGGTCAAACCCCACTGTAGGCAGTGAGCAGCAAATGCTGGAGACAGAGTGGAGGCTGAGTGTTGAACCCTGTCCCCCTCTAGGACTGTCAGTTTCTCTGCCTTGCATGGAGTGATTTCTTTGCATTCAGTATTTCCGGCCTTAAGCCTTCCCTGGCAGTTAAATACCTTAGCCCTTTATTCTAAACTCCAAGGAACCAATAATCTTTCCCTCTATCAGAAAGACAGAAGAGAAGGAGGGGAGGCATGAACTCTGTCTACCAGTTCTCTCCCGATGGAGAGAACTAGAATTGAGTTCCTGTATCCATCCAATGGGACGTTCGCCCTCCCATCCTTCCCACAGGTGCATGTGCCAAGCACAACATTTTAGATTCATCTCTCCCTTCCCTTTAGAACACTTACTTAGAACCTGAAAACAGTAACAGTTGCTGCAGGGGATGCAGAGAGAAAAATCCTTTACATCAGTCTGCTCCCCAGTATGTTAGTCAGTGGTCTGTTTTAGGACCAGGCAGAAAACCCAGCATGCAGAGGAAAGAACTGAGTAAAGGTCTTACACCATTTAGGTGACTGCTGAAACTAAGAATCTGAGTATTTTAATCACAGTGTCCTCTCAAAGGTAAGCACAGCTCTGCAACTCCACATGGGTAGCCTCTCCAGCCAACAAAACATCTGCACGTTCCCGAATGTGGGTACACCTGAATAAGGGGGAATAATGTTCTGTAGGAAAAGAATCTTAACAAAATATTTCTAAAATAATACCCGGTACCAGTTATATATGGCCATCAGATGAAAAAAAAAATAACTAAAATGAGGAGCATGTGATGAATGACCTTGAATCTGTGCTTCATCCTTTCTTAATCATCTTTTTTTTTCCCAAGGAAAGAAGAACCTGACTGCCTTGAGGTCCTTTCCTATGTACCCAGAGAGGTCTGGAGAGATAGGACATTTGTATTTAACAGGTAGCAGCCCAGGAGATCTGTCTGGCTAACTTCTCTACTCCAGGATACACTTTTTCCTCCCAAAAAGATAACTGAATATGAAAATGCCCAATATTTAATATTGGCCTAAATTTTACCATCCCTTAACCAGGACGTGTGTTCTACTCTATATCAAAATCAACTGAAGCCAATGGCAGGGATATCATCAAACAGTAAATTCTGCAGCAGTCTAGTATAAAACACATTTTACAGCAACTCTTCCCACTTGAGGAGCAACTGTCATCACTGGTTCTTGCAATGAGAGCTCACACACTGAGCAGGACCAAGTGTGAGCGCAAGTTCACCTTAACAGTACACCTTCTAATGAAGCAACACTCTGTGCAGCACTCCTGCTAGAAAATCAGGACTATTGCAGTTTTCAATAGCTGTATGTATACTGCTGGGATGTACCCAAATTTGTTTTGTTTTGTTTTAATAACTATTTCTGACACGTTGCTTATCATATTTCATGCTTCTTCCGAGAATAGACTAAATAGTCAGTCCCCAGTAGAAATACTTCTGGGACTGAAAAGCACTAAAACCTGGGCACTACTCTGGGCTGATCCCTAAAGATTCTACACATCCCAAAATTCACAATGTATTCCAAAAAGGTTTTATTGGTACAGGGGATTTGGGTCCAGACACCCTGAGAAGTTCAGGGACCAACCCAACTCCTCTATCCTAGTCCCTGAGGTGGCCATGGGGAACCCCTCTGGGACATCCCACAGCAGCAGCACTACTAAGCTGGGGTGCTGAGAAAGGAGAGGAACGTATGGTCGCAGTGTGACCCCAGTACATGCTCTTGACCAGAGGGCATCACTCTAAGATACTGCGGTTTCAGTGCAGCCTGACAGCGCATCTCTGTCTGGTTAAATCAATGAACATTTTGCAATTGATTTCCGGGGTAGCTGCAATAGGCTGTATCGTTTCATCCATCAATTGCTTTAGTACTCACCTCATTTTAAGCACATCAGCAGCTTAATTGAAGTCAATGGTACAGTTCAGATACTTAAAATGAGTTATGTTCTCAAGTATCTTGATGAATTGGGGCTTTAATGAATGTTGTTAATGAAGGTGTGATCCTCTGAGATTTGGAACATCTCCAGACCCAACATTTCATTGCACAGGCACTTGAATTCAGTAAAGGTCCTTCTTACCACCAAAAGGAGAAGTTGCCTTCCCTTTCCCAGAAGTTGCCTTTTACCATGTTCCTGGTGCTGGGACCAGCAATCACGTTGCTGTGCAGCGTGCCAAGCTCCCCTCATCCCATCCAGGCTTTCTAGTTTGGACCAGTTCACCGCAACAGCACTGAGCAGGCAGCAGAAACAAGCTGCTGGGAGAGGAGACACAGGTGGTATCACCTCTGCTGACAGCAGCACAGACGTGTCAGATTAAAAGGACCACATAACCATATCACAGCCAAATCAAGGAAAAATTTGCTTGTTAAAGTACTGGTTGATTGTTTGATCACTAATTCTCCAAAGCATGTGAAGGTTCCTTAGCAGGAAAAACTTAAACATGCACATAAACTAAGCTGAATGCATTCAGACCAAACCTTATCTTCAAATGACAGTGCATATACAATTAACAGAGAAACGTAATGTTTTGTGTGGGTACCACCTAGTGGAAAAGGACTGTGATTTCCATGTGTTAATTTTTGTTAATTTTGATGGAAAAAAAAAAAAAAACACATTCTGGAAAGAAGATCCTGTTAATCAGGTTCTGGATTTCCTTGGACTTTGTGTTTAAATCCAGTAGGCTCTTTCAAGCTGCATGCCTAAAGCCCATGCTGACGTGAGGAGAGGTTTCCAAAAACACCTTAATGATTCTCGAGAACCGTGTACAATGCTGACTGACGGCTTTCACAATGAGGAAGCAAATTAGATAGCAAATGTCACAGTCAGAGAGGGGCATACGCACACAAAGGAACACAATGAGTCCAGTGGTTTCCACAACCTGTCCAGTGGTTTCAGGGTCGATGCCAATACACACCTGTGATTCACCAGAATCACAGTTCCAGATGCCCAGCAGCTCAGACGCAGTGGTATGAAAATGAGGGAGAAACCACAACAATGTTTTTCATCTAGATCAGGGAAGCCAATGGCATAATAAGAGAAATCCTGTGTTTTATGTCTGCTAGCCCTAGAACCGGTTGGTTTGTTTAGAATCCCTTGAACTGAAGGGTGCATGCCATGTTTTTCGTGGGCCTTTGCAATAAAATGCAAAGGGAATTTGAAGTGGAAAGCATGTAAAGGACAAAACATCTGGATGAAAATGCCTCTGGATGTGGTAAGATGTTACTTAGCCAAGTAAAGGCACCATGAGATCATAACTCAAAAGAAAACTAATGCCATCATACTGCAACCATTTTAATTGAAAAACATTCCACTTGAAGATTGTTAGACATTAATTTTTATATGCTGTACAGTAAACTTCCCAATTATAAGAGGCATAAAAATGACACAACTTACAATCAATCAGTCACTTTTTTTCTGAGCAGGCAGTGGTATGCCCATGCTTTGGCATGCTTTCAGCAGCATCAGTTAACCAGCAAGAGGACACGGGTAAAGCAAAGTAGCAACAAGCTCCAGTTTGGGTTTGACAATGGGAAGGAGCCCAGTCACCCCCTTGAGCTGGGACAAGGAAACCTGCAGGCAGGGCAGAAGGCAGAGATCTCATTGCACTGCTCTGCAACAGTTTCTCACCTTAGGTAAATTGGCAAATTGCTCCTTTGAAGAGCAATGAGGTCCTGACCATGGTGAAATCAATACCAAAACAGCTGCTAACTGCTCTCATGCCTTTCTTTGACTTGGTGCCTCCGGTGATACACGCCGCCCCAGAACAAGGTTCTGGATCAATGTTTTTTAATCTCATGAAGCAGATTACAGAAGCTACTCAAAGTTTTAAGGGACTGCAGTGTGCAATGTGTGGGGATTATTTCTTCAGTTCCTGCCCTATTGTTGATTATTATCTGAATACTGCATAAACTTCAACTTTGGAAAGCTCCTAATAATCATAATTCATGGAGTTGTCAACTAATACTATAATTACTCACTTAAGACCCGCACATAAATGGATCGGCAATACCCTAGAAAATGAATAAAAGTGGAAAAACAAGGAAACAGGAGGAAGAACTTTTCATCAGCTGTTTGCCATGGCGAGGGCCAGCATCTTTAATGTCAGTTTGTCTTGGGAGCTTCTTTACACCCTTAGACAGCTATAGGTGGCAGCATAACACCCTGGGACAGAAAATCAGGGCAAAGAACTCCTGTGCCAGAGAGCAGAAAGGTAGCAAGAAAAAAAAAAAAAAAAAAAAGGAAGCCGTAACATAGAAAAGACCCACAGTGTTTCACCTTAGATTAACAGAAGCAAGTCTCTCTGCTGTTAGCCTGCCTGGAAGTGACTTGCCATTTAATGACCTTCCTAAGAGGAGAAGGTCCAATAGTGACATATAGACTGAACAGCCCCAGAACAGAGAGGATTTTCTTCTGTAACAATTCATTTGAGTTAAAGCCAAAAATTAGCCAGCAAATAAAGTGTCATTGAAAAATAAGCTTCTCTTAATGACACTTGGCAATGCATAGGAAGACTCCCATCCCCGTGAAGGGAGTGAGAGAAATCCAAACATCACTTCAGCTTTCTCACTAGCAGGAGAAAGCTTTGGGTGCACCTGCAGCGTACACTGTGGATCCCCACATGTCCTGTCCCAAATGTAGCTATCAGACAGAAAAAAAAAAAAAAAATCATTCTCATTTCCTAATAACAAGTAGACATAATAAAACACTTTTCTTGTAGGCATAAATCGTTTTTCTTCATTAGCCATGTAACAAGAAGACATGACAGTTGTCTAAACCTCAGAATGACTAAAATCTGGCAAGTTTAATAAAATTCAATGGGTAAGGATATCTTACATCCAGGTGATTGTAGACACTTCTGCATTTGTTATGTTCACCTGGATTTTCCTAAAATTGATCTCTATGTAAAGGTTTCTGCATTACCGACAGCATTGCTCTGTGCTCTGGTGCATGTGCAATCAACCCCATGTCAAAGGAGAGTGGATTGAGTCTGCTGTGGTTAAGGCCATGGTTAACTCATCCAGGCCCATCAAAGCAATCCCATTGCAGGCTTCCATGGTACATATGTATTTCTACATCCTCTGCAACAAGCTACTTCCAACTCTCTACCTACTCTTTTCTACCTATGTACTTTGTTCTTCCCTTTTTCTCCTATTAAAAACATGGTGGCCTTAGTCTAGATGACATGTGAGACTTTAACGCCTCTTAGACAAAAAAGCCAAGTAACACACTTGTGCAAATGAGCGCAATCAATGTATTTAATTGGTACCTGTAGAGAGCGGTAAGGTCTCCCCTGAGCCTTCTCTATTCCAGACTAAACAAATCCAGTGCCATCATCCACTCCTCACAGGACTTGTGTTCCAAGCCCTTCACCAGCTTCGTAGCCCTTCTCTGGACTCACTCCAGGGCCTCGATGTCCTTCTTGTAGTGAGGAGCCCAAAACTGAACACAGTACTCGAGGTGCGGCCTCACCAGAGCAGAGTACAGGGGGACGATCACCTCCCTGGGCCTGCTGGCTACACTGTTCCTGATACAAGCCAGGATGCTGGTATCCCAGTGACCAGTCGCCAGCTGGTTTTCATTCCATTCATCACTACTCTCTGGGCCTGGCCGTCCAGCCAGTTTTTAACCCAGCAAAGTGTGTACCTGTCCAAGCCATGGGCTGCCAGTTTCTCCAGGAGAATACTGTGGGAGACCATGTCAAAGGCCTTGCCGAAGTCTAGGTAGACTACATAACAGCCTTTCCCTCATCTACCAGGCAGGTCACCTGGTTATATAAGGAGATGAGGCTGGTCAGGTAGGACTTGCCTTTCATGAACCCACTCTGGGCCTGATCTCCCTGTTGTCCCCCAGATGCTGTGCGATTGCATGCAAGATGACCTGTTCCATCACCTTTCCTGGCACTGAGGTCAGGCTGACAGGCCTGTAGTCCCCCAGGTCCTCCTAAACACCCTTCTTGTAGATGGGCAGCACACTAGCAAGTCTCCAGTCATTTGGGATCTCTCTGGATGACCATGAGTGCTGATAGATGATGGAAAATGGCCCAGCAATCACATCCACCAAATCCCTCAGCACCGCCGCATGCACCCTATTGGGTCCCATATATTTGTGGGTGTCTAGACAGATGACATCTGAACAGCTCAGTCCAATTACAAAATAAAGTATTAGAAAGAGCCCACAGCTTACCTGATATTCCTGTCTTGGGAAAAATGTTCTTCCTGTAGCAAAAGACTCTCCATTTTAGCTGCACAAGCACCTTGAGGTAGTCCGTCCATGAGCTGTCATCCTCCTAGTCACCTCCAGTCCAAGCAAGCTCAGAAGCATCTCTCAAGTCAAGTGTCAACACTGCCACTTCATAATTTGTCTTTGTCAGTTCAGCAACCTGTGTCCTTCTGAATACAAAAAATGTTCTATAAAGTTTTGTTCTACTCAATTACATACATGCATTTATCTTGCTTATAACTGATAGCTTGCTAATATTCATGTGTTGCTTGGAGAGCGTTCCAGCTGGTTAGATTTTCACCCAAACATGTGAATCAAAACCTCAGGCAAAACAAAAACTGTCTCTCATACCTTTTATGAATTAACAAATAGTTCTTGCTCTGCTAATGCCATTCTTAATTGGACTACACTGTGAGGAGCAATTAAGACTAAATGGCTACTTGCTGAGAGCTGATGAAAGAGAAAAACTGCAGCTTGAGGCATTTGCATTCTCCAAATAAAATGCAGTTGTCATACTTTGGTGTTAAAGAAGAAAGCTTAATTTTTTAATGGTTTGGTATATTAAAAAGAGATATTCAATTCACAGCAGGGAAATCAGTTTTCAGAGGGACTGTATTTTCTTACTTTTTTATTATTTTTCTTTTTTCCAAATCCACTTTGTAGAATGAGAGATTCCATATGGATCTTATGGAAAGCTCACCTGTAGCTTTCAGGAGCCTTTCAAGGGCTAGATAGAAAGGGATTTTCCCATGTCGTTCATGCCTTGCTAGTCAGACAGATAAATATTCTGTGTGTGATCATAGAATCATAGAATATCCTGAGTTGGAAGGGACCCATAAGGATCATCAAGTCCAACTCCTGGCACCGCGCAGGTCTGCCCAAAAGTTTAGACCATGTGGCTAAGTGCACAGTCCAATCTCTTCTTAAATTCAGACAGGCTTGGTGCAGTGACTACTTCACTGGGGAGCCTGTTCCAGTGTGCGACCACCCCCTCGGTGAAGAACCTCTTCCTGATGTCCAGCCTAAACTTCCCCTGCCTCAGCTTAACACCATTCCTGTGGGTCCCATCACTGGTGATTACGGAGAATAGGTCACCTGCCTCTCCACTCCCCCTCGTGAGTAAGTTGTAGACTGATGTAGCAGAGCAAACAAATAACTATTCACATATCTTCTTAAATAATTTTTAATGGGCTGGCAGCCCATTAAATGTCCTGCCCCTTCAGACACAGCCCAATATGAGCCATATCTGCTGCACCTCCTGTGCAGTGATCTAAATAAATGCCACTGGCGGTGAACTGTAACCATCTTGAAAAGGATGATAGGTCCTTATCTGAGACGAAAAGTCGTCCCAGTCAACTGACCGACAACAGAGAAACGAATTTCTTGCAGTTATAGCAAGCTATATGTCCCAGAACAGTTAAATCCTAGGAGGACCACTATCCCTCACAGATGGCAATCTGCTGCCTTCTGCACATGCTAAAGTTGGGATCCTTTTGGAGTTTGCCAGTTCTGCCTCCTAGTTGCTCTGACAAGCATCCTCCCCACACTGCTGCTAAAACAGTGCGGTTACCTTGCCCGTGGTTTAGCTACCACAGGCCGCTGCAGGGCCATCAGCTAGCAGTACTTCAGTCCTGTGTGAAAGGGTTTTCTCACCAGGAGCCTTCTGCAATCCTTTCTGGCTGAGAACAAACCCTGCTGTGGGAGCCAGGCTCAGCACAAAACGGATTTAACCAAGTTCTAGGAATAGCGAGAGAGGCAGTCTTCGGTCTAACCCCAGATGGAATACATGCTCAAGGAGGGAAGCTTATACTCACAGCGGTGGATAAAGACTATTGGATCAAGGTATTGGCTGCATCCATTACATATGTTTCTAAACTCTGAATTACTGTACTCTCCCATAAGCTCCAAAAGAAGGATCTCTTCCAGGTTTCCTAGGAAAGCCAGTTCCAACAGATTCCTACTGAAATTAGGTCCCCGAATCTCTCATTGCACCCATCACTTCCATACAGACTTTAGAAGTCTGAATGTCTAAAGATTTGTCTGAACTAATGTTATAATTCCACAGCAGGAATTTTTAGTGTGAGTTTTTCTTTGTCTGAAACGTGGAAATAGCATACCAGTTCCCAGTGTTGTCTGTATATGTGTTTAACTCCTTTTCACTTCCTATGTCTACTCCCTTCCTGCACAGAGACCAAGGTTTGAGCTTCCTGTACCCATCATTGCAGGCAGTCTTGGTATCATTATCATCATCTTATCCTGGTGTATCATCTATCTAGTGACATAACCTGATGAGACAACACTTGAGACCATTATTATTTCATTTTTCCATTCCCCCAAAGATATTTCCTTTCAATTTAACTACTACCTGACAAATATGTTGTTGAACACCTGCAAGAGATAAAAGAACCCTAATCCAATTTCTTTTCACAGATGCTAAGGGCCATGTTCTCCTGCTTCTCATGCAGCTTATAGCTCAGACTCCTGCACGATTTAAATGAGAAGCAAATTGTTTGACGTGGTTGTGGGAGTGGTATAAACAAATGTAGCCTGCCCTTCCCTGACATTGTGTGACTCAGAGAGCTCAACGCCTACCTGAGGGAGGAGAGAGAATTTGTCTGAAAGAAGTCAGGTATAAATCAGTAGAAATGTAGAAAGGAGCTGCTCCAGTGTGCATTACACAAAAAGACTTGTGCATCTGAGGCAAGTCAAGGTGAAATAAAAAGAAACAAAAAGAAAGCCACTTCTGGCAGTGAATGATCCACTCTGGAGCCAGACTCCAAAACAGCCTCTCTAATCTGCTGCTCTGACTCACAGACTAGATGCAGCAAATTGGTACCCTCTTTAATTAGCACAGAGGTGCCCTTCGGGGAGGGTGCACAACCTGCTGGCCTGGAGCGGAGCACATGCTGAGCACCCAGCCATGTGGTGGGCAGAGTGGGAGCCCTCTGCTCCCATAATGATGCCTGGATGAGCAAGCAGAAGGTTGGTCTTCACTAAAGAGCAATGCTGAAGGCCAAAGATGAGAAACAACAAAGTGGGGCTTCCTTAATGTGCAGAGGGTTGAGCAGCAAACTTGCCATACCCTAAGGAAGCTTTCTCTGCAGGGTTGAGAACAGGAAAGCTGCCGTGCAAGTGATTGCTCAGACTTACTACCCGTAATGTAAAGAGAAGAGGCTGGTGCTTTACTGAATGTGTTATCATGTACACTCTCCATTTGCATCCAGCAGTGCAAGTCCTGGGAGGGGTCAGCGTTTTCACCTCTGGCCCACAGTTTGTTGGTGCTTCAGTATTGCCACGTGCAAGCAGCTGCTGTGACCACAGACCAAACACCTTTGACTAAAGGTTTTTACTAAACAATTCGTCAGCAAGCAACCTCTCCTAGTATTAACATACCATGATATAGATAAGACAGCAATTGTTTCCTAACTATCAAAGGAGCTGTAAACGGGCAAATCAGCAATTTTTCTTCTTTTTGAATTCTGGGGCTGATGAGAAATTTCCTGAAAATAATACATCTTTTGTCTGCAGAATACTTCTGAGGTTACTTTTGCAGAAGCAGTTATGTATCTCAATATGTTCTGTTGTCCAAGGGGATCTATCCAAAGTGTCTTCTGTAACCCTCCCTTTTCATGCTCACTTCTCAGCCTGTAGCTATTGAAGCAAAAGCGTCTCCTGATACTTGCGGCGATGGTTAGGGATGCAGAACGGCGGTGGTTAAGGATGCAGAACAGTAACACTTCTGCTGCGACAGGGCCTCAGTCTGAGCCCGGTCACACCATAGGAAAGCCAATGGGATTCTTCTGGTCCAGCTAGGTTATCCCAGGAGTCCCTTCCTGTTAGGAACAAGACACATAGACACACAGGCACCATAGCACATACCTCACAGGCCAGTTTCTGTTCTCTCTTGCCAGTGTCAAACCGCAATAACTCCAGTTAAACTGGCCTTCAGCATTTAACTACGTCACCCCACTGGGTTATTCTGTATTGATGTTGTTGCAAGAGACTACAACATGGCCCTTGATATAATGTAGATTTTTATACAGAATGTCATAGGTGTGCAAAATGAAAATTTATTTGCTGACAAGAGAGATGCACTGTCCTTGAATTTGCTAGGAAGACCCTAAGAAATCTTCAGGTTAAGATGAAGTTTAAAATGAGACGAGACCTAATTCCTCCTTCTCCTGGGACAAATTACTTTATATAATAACAATTCCAAGACTATTTTAGGCCTAAAGAGGTTCCAATATTTGTAATTTTATGTGCCATCAGCATAAGGAGACTTTTATAAATCAAACACCACTCTTTGTAGCTTGTGCTGGTGTTTTTAAGATAAGACATACAGTTATGCTTCACCAAAAGAGCTAATGTTTCTAAGATAACAATATGGCTCTAAGTTTGTCTACTTCATTTTCCAATGCACCTTGCCTTAGCAAGCAGTGTAGATATGATATTCAAAATTTGCTTGTAGAGGAAAAGCCTGTTAGGAAGTGAGCAATTAATGGCATAGAGCAACAAAGCTAGCACAACATTTTTAGGGCTGTAACATAATTACTGTACTTACGTGAGCTGTCTGCAAATATGTACATGCTCAGACAGATCCCAAAGGATTGAGATGAGGTTTTTGTTTTGTTTTGTTTATTTTGTTTTATATTTTTTATTTTTGGAGGATTCTTGGCAGGAAAAACTCTCTCTCTCTTCCTTCAGTCTTGTACATGCCAGACCCTATATGCATCATCCCACATATCTCATTGAGGCATAAGGATAGAAAAATTCTTGTGTAAGGATCTGTGCAAACGCAACCCAAGCAAGCAAGCTCTGTCTCTCTCTCTCTCTCTTAAAATTCCTCTTACCTCAAGCCTGGGAGGGTAGATAATGATAAAATTACCTGCAGCTCCACAACAAGGTGCATGACAAAATTCAGCAGGAGTTTTCCATAATTTGAACATGTTGGGATCCTCTCCCTTATCTTCAAGGGTTCAGGTGACTCTGACCAGACACCGTGAAGGGAAAACAAGGCTCAGGTACATAGGAAGGGCCTGGTCAGTGATAGGATGCTTCAGAAACAGCACTAGGTCTCGTCATTGCTGCATTTCCCAAGTACCCACTTCCTAGCCAGGAACCAGAGTTCAGCTGCTTTTTTTTTTTTTTTTTTTTTTTTTTCCTAGCCCCTTGAAATGTTCTCTGTGCTCCAACACCCTAGACCATATGGCACTTATTAAACTATTTTTGTGATCAACATACATAGTCTGAGTTATGTCAGTTGTAAAACAATGCGTCTCAGTTTTGACATCAGCAGTATTACCTGGCAAAAAAAAACAGCATGATGCAACGTAGAAAAAGTTCTTTTTCACTGGCATATTGTAGAGGATTATACAGATTGTTTCAGCCCGATGATAATAAGATGGCAAAACTGCACACACAACTCCTTTCTTGTATGAGAATGGTAAAAAATGTAGATTGTCTAGGGAAAAGATGAACTATTTCACATAGATTAAAATAGAAAATCTCTTTTGGGTCCATTACATCTTCCTTGTTAATGTTTTATATTTTAGTTCTGCATTTTAAAAAATTTGACATCTCATGGTGGGCTAACTCTACAAATGTCACTTCCCGGGTGGGCTTGCCCTTACGCAATTAGAAATAAAACACAGAACATCCAGAACAGATGGGACTGCTGCTCAGAACAAAATCTCCTTCTTTACTTTCATTTTTTCCCACCCAAATTCTGTTTCTCAGAGAAGATATTTAAACTATGGAATCAAATTAGAGTTAATCAGCCAGAGCATTTTGTAATTAATAAGAAGGTCATATCCCATGTGAAACGGTGGAATTTTACAATCCATTGCCAAGCCCATGGCTTTTTCACTGCTTTATCTGGGTCAAACTCTGTTTTCTCTGGGAGCAGGGTAAGTGAGGAATAAATCTATTCAAACTGAGATAGTCACTCTGTATTTATATGGAGGTAATAGCAAATCTGCATAAATAGGCATGGAGCCTTTGTTTCTGGTAGGAGAGGCTGAGTCAAGACAAATCTAGCGTCATGACAACCCATCATGAAGCACCGTGGAGGTGCTTGACGTCGCTGCCAGTGCATCACTAGTCCTGCTGGCCACCTGCTCTGCAGCAGCAATAGGGAATGATGGTATGTCCACTTCCTTTGCTAAACAAAGCCACTCTAAAGCCCATGAAGAAGTGAGAAGAAAAGAGGATCTTCCCTCACTCCAAATTTCCCATGCAAGTGGTACCCACGGTCTCACTTCCCCCTTAGCATCTGTGGAGAATTGTATCACATTTGTTCACTCTTTTACATGTGGCTCCTTCAATCCTTTTTCCTTTTCTTTTTAGCTGTCCTAAGGGGGTATGAGGAGTGATATGTCTGCTGGTGGTGATGAAAAGCAACATCACTGCTTCCTTCCCTAAAGTGGAGCCATGCCAACCTTGATCACTGTTACAGAGACTAACCTATCTCAGCTGTCCACAGAAATCTGAAATCTTCCTTGGGGTTTTGGCAGTGCTATGGACAATCAGTTCAGAGACGGTGAGCCTTTAAGTTTACTCAGACATTACTACAATTCTTGACCTGACAAGCAAGCCTGGGATTTAAGTGCCGTCTTTGAAAGCCAAATGCTGTGTAGTCCTTCCCAAGCACTTCCAAGGGACTTGCAGAGGCTGTAATTGCATAACCCAAAGCTTTCGTAAAGGAACAAGTAGAAGTTCAGATTATGGGAGTGAAAAATATTTGAGAAAGGATTCAAGAGCCTTTGAGAAATATTAAGGCAGAACCCATCTGGTAAGTCTCCAGACTACTGAGTATCGAATTGGCATGCACGTTGTTTGTTTTACCTTGCTTTGTACAGACCACCCTTTTCTGGATGTGCACAGAGTAAAATCACATCATTGCTTTGCAGTGATTCTCTTCTATTTTTTTTTTATTGTTTTGTTTTGCTTTCTTTTTGAATAGTTTCTAAGCAGAAGTAAATCAATGGAGCTATTTTACAATGTTTATTTTAAAACATTCTGTTCTTGTATGTAAAACAGTTGGAAATGACTCTAAACTGGCAGTACTTAAGTGACATTTCCACACTTCTTCCAAGACTGTTAAGCCTAAAATATTCTACCTAAATTGTTTCATGGTGTAGCCATAAAAATTGCCAAAGCATGGTGCTTACATTTTTTTTTTTTAATCCAGGAATGACACTGCAAATGCTTCTTTAGATTATGCAAGAGGTACCTGTTTGGAAAATTACTGTTTTTAATACCTATCTTTCAGATAAATAAACTGCAAAATAAACTGGTGCACAAATAGATTCGGTATGGGCAGAATTGTTGCCCAGATGATCTACGGTGTAAAAGAGACCAGAGCTTTATATGGTACTGCCCCTCACTTATTCCAAAGTAATTCTGCTTATTCACAGAAAAGCACACTTTTCTCTGAAAGACCCTCTGATATCTAATAACTAGCAAGTAGATGTTCTATTAGTTCAAAAGCAACAAGAAGAAAAAAAAATCCTACAACATCAGTTTATATTTAAAATGCAATATTACACTTAACTACGCATAGAGCCACCAAAGCAGCTGCATTTTAGGCAAGAGATATGAAGGAAGTTCCGTTATGTTGAAGTTCCCAGTATCTTCAGAGTACTTTCAAATGGATAGAGATATTCTCTTTAATTGCTGAAATGCTCTAACAATTTATTTATTGCCCTTCATTTTCATGAATTCAGTTTTAACTGAACTAACGGGACTCTGACAAATTTTAAATCCCAGTTATAAAACACTTATGGAATACCTTTGCTTTCTAACACCAAAAAGGATTTTTTAATTGTGTTTATTTTCTCCCCTCATGCACTACATAGATTTTTGCTGTGTCTATGGCCTTGACACTGAGAACGGCCCCAACGGGCCCATGGCTGTGCCTGGAATAGTGATGCACTAAGAAAACACAACAAAACTGGCACTTGTATTTGTCCCTTGCTTTGAGGAAGCTCTTTCTAGTAAGCGCTGCCATTTGGTAGCTATCATTTTACAGCCATTTCATTTTAAATGGCCAACATCAAGCTCCTATCAAACAAGTGTCCATCCTGTATAACCACCGGCAATGTTCAATGGGCCTTCTGGAACCATTACAGAAGAGGCAGAGAAAGGAGGGTGAAGGGAATCAAGGGGCATTCTCCAGTGGAACCCTCCAGCACAGACACCTCTGTGTCCCTTTGTCTTCACCCTCACTGAGCAAAAAGTAAAGAAGTGATGGAGAGGTTTAAGAGGTCTTCCGCTGTAAGAGGAACATTCAGAAGGGGTCTTAACACAAAACTGAACTTTTAAAGGAGGTTTATATTTGTGAAACTCAAGGTAAATAAGGGTATTAAAGCACATTAATGCTAACTTTAGGGAAAACACATTTGAACCAGCATGAAATCCAGAGGAAGAGACATTCTGTAAATGACTACAAAGATTGAGTACAGATGCATTTTTGGTTTTCATTAAAGCAGTGACACACAGCTGAGCCTTTGTGGCAATATACTGGTGTCTTTCTTGTCCCAGGGAGGCTGTGGAATCTCCATCCTTGGAGTTAATCAGCAGCTGCCTAGACACGGCCCTGGGGAGCCCGGTCCAAGTAGAGCTGGTTGAGCAGGGGCTTGGACTGGGTGACCTCCAGAGTTTCCTTCTGACCTCCGCCGATCTGTGACTCCGTGATTCCCATCCCACCCGACAGGTGCATCACTGGGGACTGAGCCTTGTGTGCGGGTACATCCTTTCTCACTCCTGTGCACCTTGAGCCAGAGAAGACAAAACCCATAACTGCCAGAGTTACAAAGAAAATCCCCCTCGCCCCCCTCCCCCCAGCAGCATCTAACATCCCTTCATTGTCAGAGACACCTAAAGGTGATTTGGCAGTAAAAAGACAGACAGGGCAGTGCACACTCATTTCTGTAGGAGTGTCAAACTTGGTTGGGAAGGGCAACCACACCAGAGCTCACGTGAAGCAGAAATTTGGCTCATGGGAATCCCATCATAGCCACAGAGCATTCAGGCTGAGACATTTAGTCACCTTCATGTTCAAGCAAACTTTCAGCAGAAATTTTACTTTAAAAGCACTCTTTGGCAGAACAGGGAAGAGGATAAAGATAATGGTAATTATCCAACTGCAAACAGAAACTGTTATAGAAGCATCTAGTAGCGTAGCTTTCTATTTTTAAAGCATATTCAAATTTCTTAAATTTTATGCTAGTTTGATTCCAGAAAAATTACACAAATTAAAGAAATTTTTCCAAGCTGTGCTTCTTAAAATGGTGAAGAAATTAAACAAGCACCTAAGCTAAATTTCTTTAGAAAGGAGAGGAGAGGAGAGGAGAGGAGAGGAGAGGAGAGGAGAGGAGAGGAGAGGAGAGGAGAGGAGAGGAGAGGAGAGGAGAGGAGAGGAGAGGAGAGGAGAGGAGAGGAGAGGAGAGGAGAGGAGAGGAGAGGAGAGGAGAGGAGAGGAGAGGAGAGGAGAGGAGAGGAGAGGAGAGGAGAGGAGAGGAGAGGAGAGGAGAGGAGAGGAGAGGAGAGGAGAGGAGAGGAGAGGAGAGGAGAGGAGAGGAGAGGAGAGGAGAGATTTTCCTTCATCTTTAAAAATTTAGGAGAAAATATTTCATCGAGGAGTGTGTGAGCTTAACCTGAGAGACCAAACCCCATGTTGCAGCAGGATGGCTTTAGATTTACAAGAAGAAGTTCATACCTGGTGCTCCCTTCCTTTGCAATCCTTTGCAATTTGATTGGCCATGATTGCATTGCCCAAAGGGGATAAATGATCTCTTTCTAAACAGACTAGGTGGTTTGTGTCTTACATCATGCAGGTATGATACCATTAATATTTATCAACCTGCTACACAGACTATCCCCAAATCATTACAATGGGGATCAGTTATAATCTCAAGTGGAGATGTACAAAGGGACATGTGTGGGCAGCACTCGACCTTCAGTTAAGGGGATTAATGTCACTGAAGAAAACAAAATTCCTCCAGATCAGCACTGGCATAATTGAGGGCAGCACCTGACCCCGTGCTACACTCACCTTCTCACATTTAAGAGTGTGGTGTACTCTTCTCTGGCTGTTCCTTTTGTGATCTTAAATTCTAACAGAAGCAGCCCAGTGCCTTTGGAGGATATTTTCCAGTCCAAGAGGGTAGCATGCAAGAAAAGCAAACTAGAAATGACGTTTCAGAGCTGGGACTCCATAGCCAGGAGAAGAGGTGGCTCAGGAGGGATCTCACCAGTGTCTAAAAATACCAGAAGGGAGGGTGCGAAGAGGACGGAGCCAGGCTCTTTTCAGTGGTGCCCAGTGCCAGGACAAGAGGCAGTGGGCACAAAGTGGAACAAAGGAGGTTCCCTCTGAACACCAGGAAGCACCTCTTCACTGTGTGGGTGACAGGGCACTGGCACAGGTTGCCCAGAGAGGTTGTGGATTCTTCCTCCTTGGAAATCTAAAACGTCCACCTGGATATGGTTCTGAGCAACCTGCTCTGGGTGTCCCTGCTTGAGCAGGGTGTTGGGCCAGATGGACACAGAGGTCCCTTCCATTCTCAGACATACTGTGATTATGTGAAACTGAAATTCAGGAGACAGAAAGAAGGGAGGAAGGCTTGTCTTGGAGGTTACAGGGATTGGAGCCATTCACAGCCCAGTTAGCAAGAGGCAGGTCAGTTCCACTAAGTGCAGCTTCTGAAGCTGCCTTGGAAATTCACACATCTCCTGAAAAGAGATTTATTATTATTACTATTATTTTTAAAAAGTCTGTTTGTCTTTTCAGAAAGAGAAATAATATTCCTGCACCGTGACTGGGCCAGGAGACTAGCTGTACCTGACTGAGGTCAAGGACAACACAGCCATAATACTTTTGCTCTGTGTGGAATTTAGAATGAAATCAGTTGTATACACTGCAATGCAGTCAACAGTGAAATTACTTCCAGCTGTATTGCTGCTATTTTTGCTAATAGCAGCTAGAGTTTAGCTGGCTGTTTTCTCCCAAAGAATCAGTGTTAAGAGAGGAAGATAATACGCTGATGAAAATTGCTGTTTCTGCTCAACATCCCATCCTCAGTGGGTTTTGCTGGGCTCTTCCAAATACAGAACTGCCTGCTTGGTGGTGGGTGCTGCAAGCTCTGCTCTGCTCAGAGCAGCAGTGCTGGCACCACGCTAAGAGAGAACACTTGCTTTTGCATGAAAACCCCTCCCATAACCTCCCTTCTCCTCAGCTACATCAGTTCCTCTTTCTCTAATTAGTGAAACAGAAGTGCAACAGGGAAATCATTTCCACTGTTTTTCTTTTTTATTCAGGCTTTTTTTTTTTTTTTTTCAGTTTTAAGCACACATGTAAGCAGGACCCAGAGAGACTTGAGTAATTAACGTGACTTATGATCCAAGGAGAATGTTTTGTCTAGTGAACAGAGTTTCCTCCAAAAACAACTATTCATTGTAAATAAACTGCTTTATTAAAACATCCCAGGCTGGCTCTTTTGCTGACCTCAAAGGCTGATCTGGAGCTCCTTGCAGACCTTGTCAGGCAAGCTGGAGCAGTACAGGTGTCCCCATGTCCTGCTGGTCCAGCAACCAGGTTCCAAGCCTGCCCAACTCTTCTGAGGGAAGCTGGAGGCACCAGGCACCTCTCAGCAGCACATCCCAGCTCTGCTCCAGAAGCACGGGGATTTTCAGAGCCCCTGTCCACAGCAAAGCCAACATGAGCAGTCATTTCAATGGCAGGCTGCTGGGTTGAAGGAGTTCCTGGTTCACATGAAAGGTTTTCACCCAAATTAAGGAAAACAACCACAAATCTGTAAAGCTGAACACCTGTTTTCAGACCTATGCTTTTATCCTTCCAAGGTATGAAAATCTCACTCCTTGTTCTAGCCATAATCTTTGACTTTTAGATGCTGAGGGGAATCTTACATCCACATGCAAACACTTATGGCCCCGATCCTGCAATTTATAACGCTCGGGCAGACTGCTGTGCTCAAGTGGAGCACCATTAGCTTTAATGTGGATTCCAGCCATGCATTTTAAATTGCCAGATCAGAGCCTGAAATCATATGCACTTGGGGCAGGTGTTGTCTACTATATCTTCTGCAATACTAACCAGATTGTGAGCATTTAACAAAGGATAATAAAAACATTTAAATATAATAATAACAATAACAATAATAATGATGATGAATAAAGAATAGGTTGTAGTGCTGTGTACAACATTCAGTTTTAATTTTCTTTAAGAACAAAAAACACATCAGCTTGGATTAAGTAAACTAACATTTGCAAGCCATGATGCAGCAAGATGAGCCCAGACAGAAAAAAATCTGACTGGAATATTGGATTATTTTGCTGATTATGAAACAACTTTGCACAGAGTCAAGTAAGAACATTTTTACCCTTCATGCAGCTCTCAATTTGTGATTCATAGATGAGTGATGGTCCACACAAGCCCTTTTTGGGACCTGGGAGCGCAGATTCAACAGATTCTCTGCACTCTACTCAACACCTAACCCTGGTCCATTCACCCTCCTAGAGGCTCTGCCTTAGCTTTAGCCAGACCCCAGGGGCATGTGGGCTGCCCTGGGTCAAATCCCTCCCATCCTCACTATTAAAATCAGAGAACAATTTGAATTCAACTGGGTTTAACATAACCATATATTTTTATTAGTTCTTTCTCTGGGAAAATTAAGGGACTTACAATATTCTGTATCTTTTCCCCTGGAGACATCTATGCATTGAAACCATCATTTTTCACAATTAATTTGGGTCAGATAGATATTTCAAGCTCTTGAAGTTTCTCACTGTACAGATTTCCTCTAAACATTTCCTGGATTTTTTTTTTTTCCAAAACCACTTTGTCACTACTCTTCTCAAATAGATGCAGCAAATCTCTGCGCAGTTCCAGCAATGTCACACTCTCGCTCAGGTTTATCTTCTCCCTCCTATCTACTACTCCCACACATGAACATAAGGAACGGCTCAGGGTAAAGGATCTCTCTTTGTGACTGTACTGTTCACAGTTTTATTTAGCATTTGAATTATTTTGCCTTCCACAAATTTTAGATCAATGTAATGTTACATTTACCTCCAGTTCACTGAGGAAAATATTGAATACATCATATATGATGCTTATTTCTGAACAGTACACTGGGAGCTTTTTACATGAAGGAAAGATCCAGAAGGTTGCGGATATCTGCTTCTTTCTGTAATAGCCATGGCTTTAAGAGAATTGATGTATTTCAAAGCTGGTCTTAAAATAATAGCAACTTTTTTCTTCTGATAAATTTCTTAGAAAATATCCCTAAATTTACGGCTTCTAATCTGCATGAATGTAATGTGCTCATCTTTGCACTTCAGGAGAATACTGACATGTAAACTAAGACAAAACTAAGACAAAATGGAGAAATCCCTTTGGGCTGATCTAGAATTAAAATCCAAATAAAGCTTTTTTTTTTTTTTTTTTTTTTTCTCCGTCAGATACATTTTATATTACATATTTACTGGAACTGCTAAAAGACATTATGTCAAATATTCCAGACAAACTAAGATTTGAAATCCTGGAAGATTACTTTTCTAGTCATGTTCTATCACTGCTGATTATGGTACCTTACAAGCTATGATTCCATTAGGTGTTTCTCAAGTGTGGATATAAAAGTCTTCATAAGTCATTATGAAATATTAGAAATTACTTAGATCCTTTAATATCTGACCTGGAATTTCTGGGAATTTTACCCATTTGGAACTTGGAAGGGGAAAGAGGAGTTTCATGGACAGAAATGAACCCAAATGAGAGAGGGTTATAATAAAATTTTTAAAAGATTAAAAATAATAATAAAGTGAAATTCTGACAAGTTTTGCATCCTTGGCAAAGGCCATGACTCAGGAAGCCACTTCCCCAAGGACAGCATAAGTTGCAGCCTTCTTCAGGCTTATCTTTTTACTTGAGATGGAGCACATGATCTCAGGGCTTGTTTTACTCTTGCTGAGACCATTAATCTCATATTGCCCACCAGTTTATGTATTTGCTGCTTTCAAGGAAGCAAGGTGCATTCTGTATGTCCTGGCTGGCTGGTTATTATTATCTTCACTATGTATCTGTTGTTATAAATGTGAGAATGAACAGCTTTTGTTCTAACCTGTAAACAGCAATAGATTCTTCATAAATTATCTACAGAAGCAAATTCCTTGAGGACTGTCATTTTTAAACAATATACAGGATTTCCATAGGAACACCTTACACATAGCATGTATATCTTCAAAAGCCATAATGTAGCTACCTCAAACAAGGTAACTCCTAACTCCAGCATATGTCCTAACCTTTGAAGAGAGCAGTTTGACCTTAAAGGACTGAAATTATGTCTGCCTGCCATTAAACAGACTTCCATAAAAAAGCTGGTTTGATAAGGGCAAGCGACAAGGAAGAGTGCATTTCTATAAGCATCACAATAGATAAAAAGAAAATTCAAAAACAGTCAGGCAGATGAAGGAGAAGAGAGAGACCCCTTTCAGTTAGCAACTCTGTCAGCAGCAAGTGCTATAGATTTATCTGCATCTCAGTGCTTATTGCATACGTTCAGTATGAGTACAGCTAGCTGTAACTTTTCCCCCTTATTTAACAACAGCACTAATTTCCAGAACACAGGCCCGTGGTTGGATTGCTCCCTGCAAATCACTCAGAATCAATTACCCTCTGAAATACAGACCCTCCCCTCCCTCTGTATAGACTACATGCTCTCTCCTCCAGATTACTAATGGAAAAGGAAAAGAACATACTCTTATACTGATGTAATAGTTGTTTACTTGTAGCATCTAGCCACATCATTATTTTCTTAGTATTTAAAATTCTTTTGCATTTTCTGTCTTAAAGAATCCTTCCCTAAGGTGTGTAGCTGTATTCCTTTGCAATTATATTGACCTGGTAAAATGCATGTTAATATCGAGAAAGCTATATTCATTGCTTTCCCCTAAATAGCTTCCTTTTTTGTGAAGGATTCTGCTTTGTTCATTTTTTTTATCCTCAATGTGACACCAATGCATCACCTTGGAACTGATAAAGCTGTACAGCTAACATTGTCATCTGAGGGTCTTTTTTACGTTCTCAGTTAGGGACACGTTGGCTAGCTAAACTATGACTTGTTTGATATTGTATTGTGATTGCTCACATTAACTCCATGTTTATAGGCTCTCTACCTATGACATTCCACTCATTTATTTATTTATTTAAATAATTTCCAGCCTTTTCTTCTCTGAGCCAACACTACCATATATTGCAGGTATCTTGTCAGAGAGTGGGGAGAAAGCCCTCAGATTACAAAGAACATCTACTTCTTACCAGGAAATCTGTATAGATTTTGCTAAAACACACACTGCCAGAAGTCACCATTTCCCTTTTCTGGCTCAGCTGATTCAGTACACTTTTGACAGCTTGATGAGATGATGTTGGACCAGAAACACAGTGACAGGGCATAACAGTGAGGAAACAAGGCTGTGCTACCATGACCACCTCTTGGTCCAAGTACATGTTCCCAGAATTCAGCCACCCCCTTTAGGTAACACCCATTAACTGGGAACAGCAAATCTAGTTACTTTTGCAGAGTTAAAGCACCAGACCTTTTTGTTGAAATCTTGTGGCTTGGGCCACAATGGTGACACTGTTCTTGGCAAATTTGTTTCCTGCCCTTTACAAAAATAAATAAATAAATAAATAAATTACAAAGACAACATAATTTTAATTTGCAATGTCAAGCATATGAATATTTTTCTGTCTTATTTAAGGTAGTAATGCAGTTGTACCCTCTCAGGTGGGTGTTATGGAGAGCAAAGTTGGTTATTGCATAGTCAGAGCATGTGGTGTGCAGAGGGAGCACTGTGTTGGTGCTCGTGTGAGATGTGCAGTGCATGGTGCACAGTGTGTGATCGTAGAATCATAGAACGATTTGGGTTGGAAAGGACCTTAAAGACCACCTTATTCCACCCCCCCTGCCATGGGCAGGGACACCTCCCACCAGACCAGGTTGCCCAAAGCCCCATTCAGCCTGGCCTTGAGCACTTTCACGGATGGGGCATCCACAGCTTCTCTGGGCAACCTGTGCCAGCGCCTCACCACCCTCTGAGTGAAGAATTTCTTCCTAACATCTAATCTAAACTTACCCTCTTTTAGTTTAAACCCATTCCCCCTTGTCCTATCCCTCCACTCCCTGACCAAGAGTCCCTCCCCAGCTTTCCTGTAGGCCCCCTTTAGGCACTGGAAGGTTGCTGTAAGGCCTCCCTGGGGCTTCTCAACTCCAGTCTGAACAACCCCAACTCCATTCCTCATGATCGTCCTTGGGGCCCTCCTCTGGACTCGCTCCAACAGTTCCATGTCTTTCTTGTGCTGGGGGCCCCAGAGCTGAATACTGTATTCCAGGTGGGGTCGCACGAGAGCAGAGGGGTAGAATCACCTCCTTTGACCTGCTGGCCATGCTTCTTTTGATGCAGCCCATGGTATGGTTGGCTTTCTGGGCTACAAGTACACTTTGCTGGCACATGTTGAGCTTACCATCAACCAACACCCCCAGGTCCTTCTCCTCCGGGCTGTTCTCCTCCATTCTCCTCCCAGCCTCTATTGGTGCTTAGGATTGCTCTGACCCAGATGCAGGACCTTGCACTTGGCCTTGTTGAACCTCATGAGGTTCGCACAGGCCCACCTCTCAGGCCTGTCCAGGTCCCTCTGCATGGCATCCCTTCCTTCCAGCATGTCAACTGCGCCACTCAGCTTGGTGTCATCGGCAAACTTGGTGAGGGTGCACTCAGTCTCACTGTCTGTGTCACAGACAAAGATGTTAAATAGCAGCAGTCCCAATACCAACTCCTGAGGAACACCACTCATCACTGGTCTCCATCTGGACATTGAGCCATTGACATATGCCTAGGTATATAACCCTTCTGTCAGTTTATGTCCCATTCACTGCAAAGGAGGGTCACAGAGGCAAGGGTTTTAAGGATCTCAATGCTCTAAATATTGATGTTTCAATTTCTCTTTTGACTTTACAAACAAAGCAATTGTAGAGTGTGATGACCTTTTTCCTGTGATTAGGCTGCACCCTGCTTATGGCTGCCTTGTGTCAAGAAACATGCAGCTACAAAGGAGAATACAGCCTCTGCATATAAGGAATTGTTAAATATTACACTCTCGGTGGAAGAAGGATGTACAAGTGAATGTGATAAAGAGCAAGAGAGGAGAAAGGGACTGAAGTGACAGTAAAAACTGCAGTGTTTTACTAAAATCCATAATGTTCTTCCTTCAAACCTTTCCCTATGATTCACATAGCATGATGACCTTTAAACACTGCTTGCTTATTCTGGGATGGGCGGTGATAAACTAAAATATGTGTGTTTGACATGTTCCTTTGTCTCTGCTAACAACATCATAAAAGCTCTTTATCTGGTGTACATTGCCAGCCTTTCCCAAAACTGCTTGTTAATCCTGCCAGACTTCTGCCTAAATGCTACCTCCTGAGATTCCTTTTACTTGTTTTGACTACTGTATTTTGACTTATGTTAAGGTTATTAACCCCTCTGAGAAGTGATCATCTTTCCTTTTATGTCTGCTTGTTGCCTCAGTCTGCCAGAAATTTAAAGACAGTCTACTAGTGCAAATGAAAATGCTTATTTATTTGAATGTGTTTATTCAAAAAAACACTCTTCACTAAGTTATAATGTCCTTGGCATACTTTCAAATGTACTAGAACAGAAGGAACACACAACAAAATTAACTAAAGCACTTTATCCTCGGCCCCTCAACCTGTTTACTATCATAGTTTTAGAGGTCAGCAACAAACTGGTGTCTTCATGTTGTTTTCATTTAACTCAAAATCTCACTTTGAAGAATTTTAGCTTTGATTAAAATTTTAACTTTGGTCAATAGCTAGTCATATAGTTGTATGTAGCAAAATGTCTGGAAAGTCAGAAAAGTCAAGGCACATCAGCCACTGGGAGAAGGGAGAGCTGCTGTACACCAATAAACCTGGGCTGCAACCTCATTATTCTGAGTGATTTGAAAACTGTAAAGTAAATAAACTTTATATTTCATTCCTACCGCTTCCCATGCAGCCATTGTAGATTATTTTGGTTTTTGTTGTTTTTTTAGGTGACTGAACTAGATCTTGATGCATATAATTGCTGTTTTCCCCTTTAATCTAAGGCAGCAGTTAGATTGCAAGAAGCAGTAGAGGGGAAGAAAGTAGAGGTGATCGTGAATTAGAAGGAAATTGGACATTCAAAGCAATTGTCACTGACAAAATGAATGTAAGAGAGATGCAAAAAAGGACTTTGATGTGATCGTGAACAGGAGGATAAGGAAGAGATTCACAACAGGTGAGGGAAATGAGCTCATCTGTTCTTTGAATGCTGAAGGGTGATGCCATAAGTTTGGGAAAGGCCAGAGTAATGTACCCAAGATGAATGCAGGTGATGATCCGCCTGGAACTGTTAAAAAACAAGAGAAGATAGGAAGGACTACACTCCAGAAAGGTCTGGAGAAAAATGTAACTAAAGGTATGCAGAGCAATGGAGAAAGAAGGATTAAAACTTGGAGTCCAATTGTGAACTAGAGTGACAGAATATAAGGTCATAGTGTGGTCAGTGACTGGGAAAAGCATGGGAGCTGGCGAGGGATTGAAAGGAGCTCAGTTTGGGCTGGGTTAAGTTTAAGCTGATGATCAGATATCTGAATAAAAGAAGTCAGAAATACTATATTTTATCAAAAAAGAGTAGTCTTGCATGAAAGAGTAGTTTAAAAGAATTGGGATTTTGATTCAGATTAAATATAGTAGTTGAAGCATATTAGGCAGATGATATCATCTGAAGAAAGATCATAGATTGAGAGTAGTCAGGGGCTGAGGATCATTCCCCAGAGGGTAAATATCTAAAACAAATCTTCAAGTAGTGCTAGGGAGGAGGAAAAGAATCACAGAATATCCTGAATTGGAAAGGTCCCACAAGAATCACTGAGTCCTACGCCTGGCTACACGCAGCACCACCCCAAAACCAAACCAGATGTCTGAAAGCGTTGTCCAAACACCCCTGGAACTCCGGCAGCTCGGTGCCGTGACCACTGCCCTGGGGAGCCTGTCCCAGTGCCCGACCACCCCCTGGGTGCAGAACCTTTCCCTAACCCCCAGCCTGACCCTCCCCTGTCCCAGCTCCATGCCGTTCCCTCGGGTCCTGTCGCTGTCCCCAGAGAGCAGAGCTCAGCGCCTGCCCCTCCGCTCCCCTCGTGAGGGAGCTGCAGGCCGCCATGAGGCCTCCCCTCAGCCTGCTCTGCTCTGGGCTGAGCAAACCAAGGGACCTCAGCCACTCTTCCTCATACCTTTTACTCTCCAAACCCTTCACCATCTTCATAGCCCTCCTTTGAATGCTCTCCAATAGTTTTATGTCCTTCTTATGTAGCGCACCCAAAACTGCACACAGTATAGACACAGGAGTGCAAACAGAACAGTTGCAAGAGATGACTGCAGCACAAAAGGGGTGGTCAGTGAGAGTTCCTGTTGTAAAGTATAATATTCATTGCCATCAGAAGGAACAGAGAGACACAGGTAGGGGATGAGGTGTTAGTCTGAGGTTGTCACTGCAGACCTTGATCAGAGGCAGGAAGGGCAGAATGAGGGTGTAAGGAAAATACATGGCATCTAGAGGAGGAAACTTCACAACTGCATGTGGAGAGCACTTGTTCAGCAAGATAGGAAGCATGACATTGCATTTTGCAGGCTTCTTGATCGTATTTTGAAACATTCAGTGATGCTTACTCAGTCAGATCATTCGATTAACCATACCCAATTTGCCAACTGTAAGTGAGAATTATGGTAGCCTACACTATCTGAATTTACTTTTTGGGGACAGGTGTCCGTATTCTTTTAACCTCTGTAACATTTTTAATAGTATGAAATATTTCTGGGTACACCGTGGAGTAATTCTACAACGACTTTCAACCTAGGAAGGTGTCATCACATTGTCCATTTGTAAGGTTTTGCTCCACAGTTTTTCTCATGAGCTGCTAATTGCAAGCAGCGTGAATTTGTTTTTAATCTCTTTCTGTGGTCTCATGATGTCCTTTTTTCCTCATTGCCTCATTGCTGTATGAAGACTGCAGCAACTGGTGCTCTGCATCACATTCCCTCCAATCTTGCCATGCTGCAAAAGTCAAGCAAATCAGATGTGTCACCTCCAAATTCAACAACTTTGTGAGCAGATAACTGACACAAAGCACAGGGTAGCTAATAAGCAAGATGACACTTTTGTCCACGGCTACAGAGCTGGTGAGAGAACAGCTAAAGATAAAGAGATCTAGCCATGTTATGGAAGAGACAAAGACTGAACTCAGACCAAGAAGCATTTCTACAATGCTCAGAAATCCCTAATGTTGGAAGGCTTGAATTTTATCACTCTAGAAAATGCTTTATTAAAATGGAAGATTCCTCACTTACGGATATGCGACTCTGCTTTCTGAGCGGTACTCTGTTCAGAGAAATAATTCAGAATATGAGAGGCATAAAATGCAGAGCTAAACAATGGATCTTACTGAAATCAACAGCAAAATACCTGTTCAATTACAGGGAAAAAGAGCTGTACTTCCAGACAAATTTATTACTGACATCAGCAGTGGTGTAAGGGAGAAAATGAGTATATCTTGGAAACTGCTTTCCACTGATTTGCTATTCTGTGGGTGGGAGAACTTGTGCACCTTTATATGAAAACAGGTGGCAACCCAGAATGTAATTAGCAGAAAAAAAATAGGATAAAACAGAGTTTGCTTTACTCTTCATTGCTTCCTTGGTGCAATTCCACCTTTTGTTACGTCAACAAATCAACTGCAAAGCAACAATAGTTTACTTCTGATAAAAAAATAAGTGAAAGATGGAATTATTGTATAATATCAATGAAATTTGTCTCACATTGGAATAAAACTGGAGAAATAGGAAAAATGTCAGAAAAGACATGTTCTTTCAAATGCACTGAAAGCTGAATTTTGCCAAGAGTTATTGTTGTTCTCTATGATATGAAATGTTATCAGATAGATGAAAGTACTAAAATTATAGATGAAAATACTAAGATACTATAATCGATAAAGAGATATACTAATATATTCATCCAAAGTTTTGTTGTTGTTGTTGTTGTTGTTTGTTTGTTTTCTAATGTTCATTATGCTTCTGTGGAAACACAGGACTCACTATATTGACTGTATATCTGGGATATGGATTCAACCTACACCTGAGCATTCAGATCACGATGACTCATGCCAGGTTTCCTTCTGCAAAACAAATTTCAAAATCACTTCCTCTGTTATATAAGTTATCACAATAATGATCAAGGCAGAATCCTTGCTCTGTAGTTCTTTCGAAAGGACTGGACCTTCACTTTATTATGTATGTATTGAGGCTTTAAATTGTCACCCATCACCTTCATCTCCCAGTGCCTTCCAAACCCAGCTTTAAACAACAGTAATGTTTCTAGAGGGGACTTTGGAGCATGGAAACCCTGGCTTCAGTAAAACAAGAGTTAAGTAAAGTGTGTGTTTCTGAATGTCTCAATCTTATTACCGTACAGCTGTGGTTTAGAGATATTTTTGTCCATGGCTATTACTGTGTTGTGATACAGTGTGTGTTTGACCCCTGCTAAAGTTGATTAGAATTACTTGCAGTTCTCACACAGGAGGAAGAAAATAAGCTTCCTTTCTCAATTGCTTATTCCTTTAGCATTTTAACCTGTGCAAAATAAGCATACAGAATTAAATTCTCCTTGGGTAAAAAAGTGTGCATTCCCATAACATTGTTTTCTAGCTGCTGGATTAGCGAGAGACAGATACATTGGCTGCCTGTATCCTGGATCTGGAATTCAGCAACATTTCATTCAGTGCAACCAGCTTCTTTCTACTGTGTGCCCTGAAGGTCACTGCAAATGTCTTAAAAATAAAGCTTAATGTTCCTATCCAAGCTAAAATATTTATACTGAGAAATACCTTGACTAAAGGCAAGTCATTTAAAAGAAGGCATTTTATCCCAGTTCAAACATTAGTTTGTGAATTTGTATTGAAGGTTTCAGGTTTTTTGTCTTTGACATCCATCTCCTGCTATCTGCCCTTTTAATATGTGCTTATATTCTGAAAAATATTCTGTTAATAGAAACTTACACTATGACAAAACTAAAAATGCTGTATTCTTTAACTGTCACTTGGTGATCTTTATTGTTTAATCTTGCAGGAATACCATGTTTTTACAGCTTATCTCTTTGCAGAACCAAATTAATGAAAAGATTACCCTAAACTCAGAATACCTGGAAGCACCACTGGAGAAATTTCATTTTTCTTAGCATTTCATTTCAAGTAAAATTGGCTTGGTTGTACCACTCTGCAGCTGTGATTTGTGAAGTAAATGGCAAGGCTAAATGTGCTGAAAATCTGACATGTTCCCTGAGCAACAAAGGGACTGAAGGCAAATGTTACAGTATTACTGACAACACCAGTAATGCTTGTTTAAGCATTTGCTTCATAAACAATAAAAAGCAGCATTAAAAAAGAAGAAGAAATATCAAGCAGGCCTCTGCTTTTTCTTTCCCCTATGATTAGCTTTCTTCAGTTGTTTCTCTTTATTCTCCTTTTAATTAAAAGCTCATTTGCAATAGCTGCTTATAAAGCTCAAAATTCTCTTCTGAAGCATTTCCTACCAGGGCCTTTGTCCTTGAATGTTTTCTCCATGGTATGAGAGAAATTTTTTTACTACTAATCTTGCAATATCACCTTCAGCTTTCAGTAACTGGATGATGAACAAACTACAAGAAACTTTCTACCCCAAAGTCCTTGCAGTATATCCTGTAGCAATGCAGAGGTGGCACATTATTGGTGTGGGTGTTGAGTTGTTTCATTCACCAGTTTTGTGTGTTTTCTTTTTATTTATTTATTTATTTTTTATTTCCTGGTTCACTTGTGAACTCAGACTGAGACCTGTAAGACCTGAAATCCCACGGCTGAGTTCAGAAAGTCATGTATCCAGAGCATTTGTGTCCTTGTCTAATCGAAGGGATTCCTTTACAGATTATATATTTATCTGGTTCCTCATATCCGTCACAACTTCTTTATATTTTTCATTTGATAGCATTGCTTCCACAAAAAAAAAAAAAAAAAAAAAGTCTTTTCATTTGAAGCCGTCTTCCTTCTCCTGTCTTTTCATAGAATCATAGAATCATTAAGGATGGAAAAGACCTCCAAGATCATCTAGTCCAACCATCCCCCTACTACCAATGTCACCCACTAAACCAAGTTCCTAAGCACCACGTCCAACCTTGCCTTAAACACCCCCAGGAATGGTGACTCCACCACCTCTCTGGGCAACCTGTTCCAATGCCTGACTACCCTTTCTGAGAAGAAATGTCTCCTTATTTCCAACCTAAACCTCCCCTGGCTCAACTTCAGGCCATTCCCTCTAGTCCTATCACTAGTTACCGGTGAGAAGAAGCTGACCCCCAGCTCCCCACACCTTCCTTTCAGGTACCTGTAGAGAGCAATAAGGTCCCTCTTGAGCCTCCTCTTCTCCAGACTAAACAACCCCAGTGCCCTCAGCCACTCCCCATAGGACTTGTGTTCCAGGCCCTTCACCAGCTTCGTAGCCCTTCTCTGGACACGCTCCAGGGCCTCGATGTCCTTCTTGTAGTGAGGGGCCCAAAACTGAACACAGTACTCAAGGTGTGTCCATGTTGATACGGAGGTGCTCTCCATGTCCACATAAAATTGTTATCTGTAATCAGTCCCATAGGTTTGAATTCCTACCCTTTGAATTCCAACAACAAAAGCACCAAATACTGTTCAGTCAATTCTTCTTGCAGCTCCTTTCCTTCTAAATTAGGTTTCCTCTCATTCTGTCTTTCTTTTGTCTATTGTCTTGCCTACAATACCTTATGGCAGCTAAATCAAGAAAAACTAACTCTAACTCAGATTTAGCACTTAAAAACAACCTTCCCATTTCTTTCATGTTCTAGTGACTTTTTTTTTGGAGAAGCCAGGTGACATCCACAGGTTCCATGATGTGATTCTGGAGTAGGTCAGCTGATACTGGTGAATTTAGTGGTGTGTTATAAAATTACAGTAATGTGAGACCCTGATCTGTGTCAAGTATCCTCTGTTGGACTTTTTCATGCTTCCATTTCCCATCAATTCTGTCAGTGTTTTGATTTTAGATTTTTAGATTTTATACAGCCGGTGTCACGCTGTAGAACATGGGGGAAAGTCTCTTAAAGCAACATAAGCCTGATAAATTCTGGGGAGTTTTCCAAAGATAGCTGACAACAGAATTTTGACCATTATTTGACATGACAGAAGATAGACTTAGTCATTACAAAGTAGCTGCAGTGGTTAAACCTCAGGCTGTCAACACTTCTTAAAGAAAGTATGACTACTTTTTCCCATGTGAGTTTTTCAGTTTCATAATCACAAAAAAGCAGTGGCAGCCAAGCATCCATTGGTGGCAACTGAGTACCTGCTTTTTTGTACTCTCGGGAATAATTAGAGTAAACTGGTACTGTAAACGTCAAGGGTGGTGAGAGATATAGAGAATTCCAGTTGGCAATCCTAAGGAAAAAAAATCTGCTTGTTACCGTGAAATAGATTTTTAATGCCCTGAAGGCTTTGTAACCACAATGCCCAGCTGAAGTGCCTGAAATACAAAAGAAGCGAAAGCTTTCAGAATCACAGAGTGGCTGAGGTTGGAAGGGACCTCTGGAGTTCATCTTGTCCATCCCCCTGCTCAGGCAGGGACACTTAGAGCAGGTTGTCCAAGTCAATCTTCAGGTGGTTTTTGAAGATTTCCAAGCAAGGAGAATCCACAATCTCTCTGGGCAACCAGAAAGCTTATGCTTTAAAGCACAAGTGAATAATGTGAAGGATGAGATAGATATACAATCCTCAAGACATGCTGAGACTCAAGACTTCATTAAGAAGCAGCAGTTCTGCTTGGGGTTCTCTCCCTACTGGTTGGAGGTCCTGTAGACACCCAGTGTAAGGACCATAGCTCACTTCAGTCAAGGCTCGTTGCCAGAAGCACTGGTCATAGTCATGGGGAAGGTGATTTTATATTCTTAATATTCTTTTTGTCTTTGAAGACACTTCTTGTCTCTTCTAGTCGCTGAGAGGAATTTTGAGGGAAAGTGTTTGAAGGACAGTGTTTTAAAAGAGGGGAGGAAGAAGAAAGCAAAGCATTCTGCAATGCCCTTTCACAGCATCTTTCTTTTGTTTCGCTACTGATGGAGAATTAATTACAGAATCACAGAATCACAGAATGGATGAGGTTGGACCTCTCAAGACCATCTAATCCAACCCCCCTGACGAGCAGGATCACCTAGAACATGTTGTGTAGGATGGCATCTAGGTGGGTTTTGCATATCTCCAGAGAAGGGGACTCCACAGCCTCCCTGGGCAACCTATGCTAGTGCTCTGTCACCTTCACAGTAAAGAAGTATTTTCTCATATTCAGCTGGAACTTCCTGAGTTTCTGTTTGTGCCCGTTGCCTCTCGTCCTGTTGCTGGTCACCACTGAAAAGAGACCGGCTCCATCTTCTCAACACCCTCCCCTTAGATATTTATACACATTAATGAGGTCTCCTCTCAGTCTTCTCTTTTCCAGGCTAAATGGGCCCAGATCTCTCAGCCTGTCCTCGTACACAGCTGCTCCAGTCCTCTAATCACTTCGTAGCCCTCCTCTGGATTCACTCCAGTAGCTCCATGTCCCTCTTGTGCCGGGGAGCCCAGAACTGGACACACAGCACTCCAGGTGTGGCCTCACCAGGACTGAGTAGAGGAGGAGGATCACCTCCCTTGACCTGCTGGCACCACTCTTCCAAATGCAGCCCAGGTTCCCTTTGGCCTTCTTGGCCACAAGGGCACATCGCTGGCTCATGGTCAGCCTGCTGCCCACCAGGACTCCCAGGTCTCTCTGCAGAGCTGCTCTCCAGCAGGTCAGCCCCCAGCCTGAGCCTGTACTGGTGCTTGGGGTTATTCCTCCCTAGGTGCATTAATACTAAAGGTCATGACAGTGGTGTGGGAAGCACAAACTTAATTAAATTAATTACTACCACAAAAATATTAAACCCAAGAAAATCACACATCCCACAAGTAGAAAAGGGGTAACACTCCAGTTAGAGAGTAACCAAACATGGTGTGTGTAAGGAGGATTAGCAGCTAGTAAAGGACGGAAAAACTTCCAACATTTCCAAAGGCAGAAATGAAGAACAAGATCACAAAAATGAGGAGAAAATGATAGCTGTGCCATACCTCTAAGTGTGCTCTGCAAGACCCTGCAGGCCCATCTCAGTTATTTGACTCAATATTTATTAGTGTCCAGAGACACCAAAAGGCTATTCTGTTTTTGATAAAAAGATAGCCCCTTCACCTCCAAAGATATAGCTGATATGACATTTGAGATGAAATACTGGCAACTCAGCAAGCATGATTCTAACTCTACAGTGTGTGATAGTTTACTAAAAGCAATAGCAAGAGCATGTTTCATCAGCTTGTCCACCCTACAGACACAATGCTTGTGTGCATTGCTTGTCAGCTGCAGTTCTCCTTCCTTCCAAAAGAAGCCTTGGACTCCTTTATTTCTTTGCTTCTCAGGTTAGCCATAGCGGTTTATACTATTTGAAAGCAAATATTAATACACTACAGTACATTTCTGACTTTGGGAGTACTAGTAATATAAAACCACTGTACGTTCTTTTTTTCTACGTTGCTTTCTGAAGATTGAGAGTCAGTCACTAATGCTAGTGACAATAAGGTTAAGACAGCAGCTAATCTATTTCCCTACTCCAAAAAAAGATATTCTCAACCAATGCTCCTAGAAGACTTTTAAAGATGGAAATCCTGTAGCTTCCTATGCACTGTAACCATGCTTGCACTTGCTCACATGTAGAACATTTCTCTACAACCTAACTTAAATCTTCTTTGCTACTGTTTACATGCAGGAGTTGCTACCTGCTCTTCAAAGATACAGAAGATACAGAACAACACGCCCTCTTGCTGCTTTTAGCAGCATTTTTCTTGCTAGGAAACTTTTAGCAAGTGTCCCTTTGGGCTGCACTCCTTTGAATGACGGAATCTCACCTTTCAGTCTTTCTTCATAGGCAGTGTTTTCTCAGCTTTTGGTGATTCCTTTTGTTCTACTATGGGCTCTCTACACTTGTAACACATTTCTTTATGTGTGCCATGCAAAAGTGGAGTCTACAGTCCAGCTGTACTCTCTCATGCTCAGCAACATGGTAGGATTTCTTTGTGCACATTACATAGCCCAGCTTTTATACATCCCACCATAAGCCTCCCGTTTTTACAGTATCATGACACAGTTAACTTCCATTCATTGTGACCTGCAGATCCTCATCTGTGGTACTGCTGCCTGTCTGATTGCTGCCAGCTAATTGGGGTAGAGACTTCCACTTATCTTCATTGAATGGCAGCCTATTTATTTCAGCCCATTATTCTCTATTCATTGAGACCCTTTTTTATTCTGTCCTTGCCATCTAAAATTTTTGCTATATCTCCCAGCTTAGACATATGAAAGTTCTGCAGGCATCCTCTCTTGTTTTTCAGCCAAGTCATTACTCAAGGGTAGACAACACAAGACCAAGCCCTGAATAAACCCACTTCATAAGTGTGTTCAGGCTTGTGGTGAACCTTTGATTGCTGTTTCCTAAGGTTGTCTGTTCTCAAGACCTGTGTCTGTTTCAACAGTTTCTCCTGGACAATGTTTCTTTAGCTTGCTTATGAGTATACCATGGGAAAAAGTACAAAAAGACACACTAAAGTTAAGATATATCACATCTCTGGTTATTCACTTTATCACAAAGCCATTTATGTTGTCAGAAAAAGGAACTTAGACGGGTTTGGCATGACTTGTTCTTGACAAATCCATAGATGCAGTTACTTACCACCTTGTTAATTTCTAGGCACTTTCCTAGAGTGTGTCCATTAGCAAAATGCAGATAGCGCAGTTGGGCTACATCCCAGGGGTAGTGAGTTGAGGGAGGACTTTCAGGATCCTTCTGTTTCTTGGATTTATCTTCTCCATTAATATCATCACTCAGAAAGGCTCTTTGCCATAATCCTCCTCTCTTTTTGAAGAAGATAAGACAACATGGTGTGGCCAAAATTCATAGCATGACCCCCAGATTCTTTCAGCTGTATGTGCTTACTGGCACCAGGGCACTTGTATTGTTAAGGACTTCACCATTCTCCACGGAGAAACTTTTGCACGTCACCTCTTCAGCAAAATTGCTGCCCACACTCTGATCCTTTATGATGTTAATAGTTTGACTGACAACATTATTTTACTTCATATAGGTTGGGACTAAATCAGCTGTGCAAATTCTTTTCTTATGGCCTGGGGCTACAAATGGGAAGGAAGGAACACGAGGAGGAAGGACAGGGTAATAAAATGTTTAGGCATATGAATGTGACAGCGAAACACGTGGGCAATGTTTTGTGTCATTTACAGAGAGAGCTCAACTGCCTATGCACGTAAGAACATAAAAATGGCCGGATCTGCATGTGAATTGCAGAGGTGTAATGAGTACCATAACTCTCACTTATCACTGTGTGTTTATTTCTTTGCTCATTTAAAAAGAGTTGGCTGCAGTTGGACTTTATTCTTCTGAAGAGGAGAGGAACAACTCCATCACAATGCCTGTGGTCTCATGTTTTAACTGTAATGGCAGACAAACCAAAGCAGGTCTGGAGATGCTTGCTGCTTGCTCTGCCTCCTTTGTTAAATAGAGTTCTGAGCCTGACAGCCTGAATGCCAATATTTCAATTGTTTTAGACCAGATTATATTTATGCTGTACCCGGTCATGGGCCATGGGCACGACTTGCAGGGCTGTGAGCTTTACAGGCATGCCTGGTGTCTTCTTTCATCTGAGCACAGCACCAGAACCACCATGGGTATCAGCATACCAACAAGAATAAGACAGTATTGCCTCCTCACCACTGTCATTTCCCTCTCAAAAACGTACACTTGAGAGAGGTCATTTGAATGTGATCCTACTCCCTTAAATAAGCATTCTGTCTCTTTTTGTTTTTATACTACAGTGCTTTCAACTTTTCTTCCCATCATTAAGCCATTTGAGTGAAATACTGAACTGATTAATGTGGCATTTTCCACTAAACTCTTTCAGGAAATGCTGCACCTTAGCAGTGGGATGCTTTTGAATAATGTAATCTCCTTAGTATAATTAAAACTAAGTTCTGAAGTTAGTACCTTTTCTCCCTGGAGACACTCATCAAAATGTCAAGTGTTCCTTCTAGTGGAACTGCAAACCCATAGTACAAACAAAAATATTTATCCACTGTTCCTTGCAAGCAGGAGACCTTTGCCTCTATTCTTTGTCACTTCATTTTTTAACATGAGTAAATAGTGCATGAAATAACAAACAGTCTCTATGCACAGAATGACAGAGTATTTAAAAAAGCTTAAAGAATAGAAATGAAGTAACATAGGTAACAATGATAAGTCCTTGGTTTGTTTTACTAGTGATTCCTTCCAAATATGACTGTTAAATTATGTCATAATTAATATGACTGCTTATTTACAAATGGAGCAAATTGTAAGAAACAAAACATTTGCCTCCCCTAGACTTCTTAGGTGGTTTATTTTTTTTTCATTTTTTTTTCCTTTTCTTTTTAATTGCCTTACAGAAAAACAGGGCTGGGGTGCCACCACCTGGAGAGCTGGAGCAATGTTGTGTGCAAGTTTCAATTTTTCGAGAGTTGTAGCGACTCCACAGATGTTTCTGTTTGAGAAACCTGACAAATTAAAAAAAAATAAAATAAAAATCGATCGCTGTTACATTTGCCCCCCAAAATCCTGACTGTGTACATTACATGCATACCAGGTCGATGTATTAATTTAATGAAGAGCTTGCTCTCCTCTCTTGCATTGCATGCTGAAATGCTCAGAAAGCCAGGACTGGCCTGTTGCTGTAATGCCCAGCTCTGAGCCATATGATTATAACAACCTGACCTGCAATCACAAGGCACTGGGTACAATATAAGCTCATAGCCACATTAATTTGCACAGACTGACAGATTCTATGGAAACTACTGGAGATTTTTTGTACTTTTTCTTACTTGCTTTTCTTGATTTAAATTAAAACCCAATGAAGAGTTACAATATGAGCTTAGGAAACTGAATAAATTCCAGCTAAAAACCACATTGCATATGTTGAATTGGCTTCTCTCCAGTATTTTATTATTATTTATAATTGCTCTTATTTAAAGCTGGTGTATTCTGCATACTGTTAGCTAGAGATAAAGACAGGACAGTTAAATATCTGTTGTTAATTAGCTTGCTCCTCCTAAACTGTCATATATAAGTCACTGAAGTTATTATAGGAAACAACGCATACTTGTGCAATAAGCACCAGAAGATCAAAGCTTCTTATTCTTTTATCTTGCTTGGGTCATCTGGGACATAGGCATCTCGTCAGAGCTAGTCGGGTAAGATCCCTCTGTAATTGGTGGTGGCTGGCACTTCTGGGGTCCTTCCCCTCTGCAACACAACACAGTTTCCTAAAACAGGTGCAATAAACCACCTCCTGGAAATGCCTGTCTGTCCTCATTAATAATAGAGACAGCCTGGACACCTCGTTCCTGGTGAGCTCAACTTACAGGCTGCCACCTACAGAGAGGCTGTGCCTCACCCTGTAACTAACATCAAAAAGGGAATCATTTAAGGCTAGTGAAAGTAACGTCTGGCCTACGTACTGCTTACCAGACAATGAATGAGAGATATCTGATACAGCTTGGGTGGAAAACAGTTCTCTAGCCAAATCTGTAAACATGTTGCCTTTATCTCCAGTGATGGCATTTCCATATGTGTGCATTAGCCACAACTACTCAGTACTTCCTACACCTAATCCTCCTGTTTACCACTTTACTTGCAACACCCCTATGTTGTAAGATCGCCAGATACTGCGGGAAGGAATGTCTGACAACAGTGATTAGCTTAAAGCATAACGCGACTTCATTAGTGTCTTGTAAGGACACTTCACGTTCAACCAGTCCTATTGCCTACTTTACAAACATTTCAAACCCTGCACATCAATGCTATACAATGTTAATTGTTCCTACCAATCCCATAATGGAAATCTATTGTTTTTGTATGTGATAGGTAACCGCCATAAAATACTTTCTTTCATTTATTGGACATTCTTTCATTTATTGGACTATTATACCATGGCTGTTAAGAAGCTCTGTTAAGAAAATTTCAAGCTGAGTCTCCTTAAGCCCTTTTATTTGGTATATGTCCTTTAGTCTACAAGCCATAACATCAGTGCAGCTGCCAGTTATCCTAAGAGAGCCTTTGGGAAACTAAGTCACAAACACACATGAGCTTTCTTTTTTTTCCAGGAAAACCAAGATTGTCAAGAATCCCTTGGCTGAGGTTTTTATCCCCCTTTCCCAATATAATATATATATATTATATATATTATTGATTAGATGATCTTGAGGGTGTCAATCTCCTTATTGTGGATTGTCCCCACCATCATGCTTAAGAGCCTAGGACAGGTCTGTGGCGTTAGTTATGTGGTTACTTCTAAGTTCAGCAGTACCACAGAACATCACTCAAAGTGGGACATGGTCATGACTGGTCACCACATGTAACAGTTGTGAGCAGTTGCAAGAGCCCCTGGTCTGCTTTTGGGCTGGACCATCCTGCACCCTCCCAAAGGGCACCTGGGCAGGTTTATCTGCGGCTGTGTCCCCTCAGCCACCCTGTTGAGCCCCTCAGCTACTTCTGCCCAGCCACACCTGAGCCAGCCTGGGCATGGGCATCACCACCCCACATCTATGATCACCCACAGTACATGGGGCATCTGAGTTGCTGTCTTCCTTGAGGACCCAACAAGCCATCCTGACACCATGGACAGCTGACACCAGAACAGCCAAAGTAGCACAGTCCACTAAGAAACAAATACATTCAGAAGAGATTAGATCTAGACAGATGAAAGACATAACAAAATAAACTAATATTAATAATGAATTTGATTGAATGTACAATGTATAAAGTAGTCATGGATGCTGATAAGGTTGTTAAGGCTTTTTTTTTTTTTTTAACATATATCTGTAAACATTTAAGTTATAACATAGAATAGAAGGAGTTACAATGAAAAAGAAGACTGAAGGTAACAATTATTGCTGCAGCTGCTATGGACAAGAAAACTCTGGAGAAGAGAAGGCTCCAGGGAGAACTCATTGCAAACTTTCAATACTTAAAGCGGTCTTATAAAAGGATGGAGAAGGGCTCTTTACTCAGGTAGATAATGATAGAACCAGGGGCAATGGTCTTAAACTAAAAGAGGATAGATTTAGATTGGACATTAGGAGGAAATTCCAATGGAACTTGGACTTGTTGAGTCTGTCTCACCTCTGTGGCACCTGCGTGTTTCTTGGTCCACCTAGATCTCCTCAGGTTCTCACAGAATCGCAGAATCACACAGAATGGTTGAGGTTGGAAGGGACCTCTGGAGATTATCTAGTCCAACCCCCCCGCCAAGCAGGGTCACCTAGAACACGTTGTACAGCACCGCATCCAGGTAGGTTTTGAACATCTCCAGAGAAGGAGACTCCACAACCTCTCTGGGCAACCTGTTCCCAGTGCTCTGTCACCCTCACAGTAAACAAATCTAACTCCAAATGGGCCTTGTCATTCCTCATCACATCCCTGTTCCTCGGACAATGTCCCTATATTCTTCCCCAGTGGCCTGTCCCCTTTTCCACATTCCCTATATCTCCTTCTTCCATTTGAGTCCCTCCAGGAGCTCGTTGCTCATCCAAGGAGGTCTCTTGCCCCCTTTGCTTGCCTTTTTCCTCATAGGAATGCATAGGTCTTGAGCTTGGAAGAAGTGATGCTTGAATACCGACCAGCTCCTTTGGACCCCCTTTTTCTCTGGGGCCTTAACCCATGGGATTCCTCCAAGTAGGTCCCTGAAGAGGCCAAAGTTTGCTCTCCTGAAGTCCAGGGTTGAGAACCTTCTTGCCCTGCTTCCTCCTTGTGAGATCCTGAACTCCACCACCTCGTGGTCTGTGCAGCCAAGGCTGCCCCCAGCCTTCATATCCCCAACCAGCCCTTCTCTGTTTGTAAGCACAGGATAAAGCAGCACACCTTTCCTCCCCACCCTTGGCTGCTCTCACTCATCCTGAGTCATACAAACAATTCAACTTTCACCTGTGTTTAATCATGCTCAAAGTCCTTTAATTTCAACTGACAGCCCTGTGCAATGCCAGGAACAGATTTACCTGGGCTCGGCTGACACCAGGCAGCCAGGCTCCCGCACCTGCCTCTGTTCATGCAAGCATTTCTCTGCCCTTGTATGTACCAGTGTGGTATGAGTGGTATACCCTCTGCAGGGAAACCTGCAGGCTGCCCATGGCACTAGTTTCTGCCAAAGGCTCTTGGTATGGCTTTGGTTTGTCCCAGTTGTACTATTTATCAATTTGTATATTTACTTGTTTATTTATTTATTTATTTTCCTTTTTCTGAAGGACTTCCAAAATCCCATGCTGTATAAACCAGTGCTTCAATATTGTGGGGGTGAATGTCATGAAAAAATCCCCAAATTAACATCAGATTTGACTCATTATTTTTTACATATGGTCTGCTAGAGACACAAAGTTTAAATTTATTCATTTAGTAAAACAAACATGCACAGCATGTTAAAATTCTGGTTTATAATAGCACTGCTCATGAGTGTTTGAGCTATTGACATTTCAAAATATTATTTAATTTATTTTAGAAAAAAATCTGAACTTGATAAATGAGTCTGCAAATAAAATTAATTTTACATTAAGGTATTCACATAAAAATGAATTCACTTTAATGAAATTACTCAGCTTAATAAGGACAGGTATGATTAGGTCATATATTGAGAAAAGAAAGCTGAAATAATCAATTTGCCTCTAAAACTCAAAACAAAATGTAAGTATGTTTCTGAAATACTAAAATTCTCACTGTAATTCTTTTTTGAGATATCACTAAAGAAATGCAGTCTATACATTTATCCTACCAGATGTTGAATTTGTCTGTAGAAAATAGCTTTTCCTAAAAGGAATATAGACCAGATTATTAAAGCCAAACTGAGCACCTCTCAGCTCCGACTATAGAATATCACAAGCAAACATGCTTTTTTGAGTCCTTAAAAGACAGCAATCTTCTTTCAAACATAAAATTGCACTGAGATAGGTCTGATACCTGCTTTGACACTGGTTTCTGCACAAACTGACTCAAACAGCTCTGAAATCTTCCTTTTTTTTGTAGGTGTTTTCACTGGTTCACTATAGATATACACCAGCACAACCAAAAATAAATCTTAGCCCCATCAAATCTGTTTTGATTGCAAGTACTATCCTGGAAAAGGAAACAACTCAAAGTGCCTTTTCAGCCAAATCTTTTGCTCTACTTATGAAAAGACTGTCAGATCTTGAGTTTAATTGGTATCATCTTTCTACAGCCCTACGACTCATTGGTTTAGAATATATTAACTGAGATAAAAAAAAAAAAAAAAGACAGAAAAGGTTTTTAGAACTACCTCCTAGAATTTTTTTTTAAGAAACACAAGAGGAAAACTGCTTAACATGCCAAGCATAGAGGATTGATTTAAACCAGAAAGCAATGAATGATTACAGAAACTAGAAAGGGCTATTTTGGTTTATTGTCATTTTTAACCACAAATAAGGGTCACAATAATAGAGACAATTTTCAAAAGAAAATAATCTTAATAGAGTTGAAAAAAAAATACACACAGGTGAATTCTGACAGAGGGGCCTGGCACATATAAGTGCTGCCTTGCTGCTCTTGAAGAGGAGCCTACATGGTGGTGATGCTGCAAATTTGGCACCAGATGGGTGATGTTCCCACTCATGCAATGCCAGCCCTCCTGCATTATCCTTCTGCAGGGTGGGTGTGGAGTGTGTCTCAAGCATGAACACACACATGTTTAGAGAGAATGCCTACCTGCCAGCACCCCTAGCACTGTGTTCATCCTCACAACCCATCACAGGCTGCACAAGTTTTCTGATGGTGGGGAGAAATCCTGTCAACAGAACAGAGTGATCAGGACCTCATGAATCCATCTTGAAACCATCCTTATATATGTCAGGACTTCTGTGAAGGAAGACCATGCTTGGGAATACATGTGCTTCTGCTGTTCAGTGGCAAAGTACGTGATTTCTCAGCCTATGTAGCACAAGCCTCATTTCTCTGGATGGGTCTGCTCAAGTCCCCATGTGCTTGCCTCTCCCAGCACTCATCCTTTTCCCTAGGCTACTTCCAAAAGCCTCTTAAAAGGATCCCTGTCACGTTTGCTCCTCCCTGATAGTCTTTGGCATAACACTACGCTGGGCTGTGCAACCTCACAAATCCACAAGCAGTTTCTCTTCTTCATACATCACACCACCCATGTACTTTCCTAGTGTAAGTACTGCATCTGTGGTCCTTCTTCTATAGGATGGCAGGACTAGAGGTGGGGGAATTGGTAAAGATAAGGCCCCAGGAAAGTCTAGAGGGACAAGAGGTAACAGATGACTCTGACGGGATAAATTTAGTAATTCCTTCAGGAACATTACAAAACTGTAGGTTTTGGCCTACACCAAGAGACAAGCAATAAATAAGCCTTAAGGCAACATACACATTACAAGCCATAGTGCAAAGCAGCAACAACAAGGTAAGGTCAGAAGAGGCCAATGCCGTTCCCTTAGGAATCTAGGAAATAAATGTTTTCTAGGTCAATAAACCCCACCAACTCTCCTGGAGGAGTCTAGGAAATAAAATGAAATGTTTCCAGGGCTGAGAGAAGCTGTGCATTGTCTTCTAAAACAGAACAATTCAATAACATGAACTTAAGTGAGTAGTGTCAATTTGTCCTCAATAGGTCAGATAAAATCAAACAGGGGCTCCTCACCTTTACCCAAGAACCAAAACTAACAACAACAACAACAAAATCAAATAGAAGTCTTTTAGCACTTGTTTAAGTCCAAAGGAATCAGAAGAAATTTCCAGCCTTTTCCAGTTTGCAGATCCCTCTACAAGTTTCCCAGGGCTTTGTATACCAATGTAAGATACCTGACAATAGCACTATTTTTCTTAGTTATCTTTCAAAGTCATACAGACTTTGAAATATGACATATGGACCATGGACATCCACCATTGACAGGTTTCACCAATGTCCAAGTCCAGAAAAAATTAAACAGAGGAACCTCTAGCCAAGGATTCTTTTCCAATTTCTTCTAACAGATGTGGCTGTCAGAAAATTTCCCTTTCCCAGGGTCCTAAGCAGTGCTGAAACAAGGCTCAGTGGACTGACGTGATGCTGGGCAAGGTTCACCTTACGTGGTGATATGTTGTCAACCAGTTGCCTTTTCCCTAGTTGCCAGAGGTGACAGTACCACAACAGAAAAAAGCCTGTGCCCAGGAAGGACTGGTTCAGTTATTCATCCTATAGTGAATGTCTGTGTGCTTTTTTGTAGTCTTCTTGCCCACTGGTGAGCCACTGATGCTAGTCAGCACCCCCAGGTTTCTATACTGTGACACTTGATCAAGTGGCTAAACCCTAAGTGTGCAAAAACCTATAGGAGTTGAGATACTTCTGGATGCCTTGAGGTGAGTTAGTTGTCTGGAAACTCAGGTGCCAATGGTTGCCCTACTACCTGTAATGGCAGATATAAAGCCCTGCCTTCCCAAAGTTTCCTCTCTGAGGGAGTAAGTTGGCTCATGCCAGATGAGCTAAGTTTGCAGACAACATGTAAAACAATCAGCAAAGACAGCCTAAAGCAGGAGTTTGATGCAAGCAGAGGTGTGTTATAATTGAAGGTGTTGACTAAAACTGTGACTTCCTCCAAGCACAGCTCTGCATGCCAGCAGTAGCAAAGGAACGTTTCCCAAGCACTGAGAGGTCTGTTTCACAGTCAAATATCCAAGCAGTTCTTGTCACCATTTCTGAGTGCACTTCTGTGGGTCCCTGGATAGAAAAGTATCTGGTGTTTTTTATCCTTTTCAGAAGGAAATAAATTGTTTCATTTCTCTTCAGGGGATCTGCCACTGTTCATGGGATATTACCATGTTACTCCTGACCTGTAGACACAGCACAGAAGAAAAGAGTGTTTTTCTTGGTCATTCCCAGAACAGACATGTCACTTCAGGAAGGATGGGTTTTCCAAGCAGGAGTAGTTCATGAACAGTGGAGTTGCTTTTGTGTATTAATTAGTGATCCACCTTCTTTCTCACTTAATTGTACTATTTGCTATAATACAATATATATATAATTACATATACATATACTATATATAATTCACAGATTATTTTTTCCCAGCAGCATTAGAGAATGAATTTAAAGCACTAAAATTTCTCTTCAAAGAAAATACATTCAGATGAGGTGATACATGTTATTAAAAAGTTTGAATCAAAAAAAGGATGGTGCATTTTACATTAAAGTGTATGACTTGGAAAAATCTTATTGTAGGACGTGCTTTTATTTGACTTTTTTTCTCATACAGAATGAAAATATTTTGGAAACATCCAAAGTTCCCACAAAATACAGAAATTCCAGGGTCAGGCTCTCTGGTCCCAGAGTTGCTGCAGTCTCTGCTCACCATGAGATGGGAGTAGAGAGTCCCTGTTACAGCATCAGTCTTGGAGTCTAATGGACTGAATGCTTAAATATAAACAATCATAGAATCATAGAATCAAGGAATGGCTCAGGTTGGAAGGAATCTTAAAGATCATCTAATTCCAGACCCCCTGCCATGGGTAGGGATGCCTCCCACAGGATCAGGTTGCCCAGGGCCCCATCCAGCCTGGCCTTGAACACCTCCAGGTATCCACAGATTCTCTGGGCAACCTGTGCCAGTGCTTCACCACCCTTCTACAGTGAAGAATTTCCTCCTAATGCCTAGTCTATCCTCTTCTGGTTTAAGATCATTCCCCCTTGTCCTATCATTATCTACCTGAGCAAAGAGTCCTTCTCCATCTTTTTTAAGACCTCTTTAAGTATTGAAAGGTTGCAATGAGGTCACCCTGGAGCCTTCTCTTCTCCGGGCTGAGCATCCCCAGCTCCCTCTGCCTGTCTTCATAGAAGAGGTCCTCCAGCCCCCTGATCAACTTCATGGCCCTCCTCTGGACTTGCTCTAACAGCCCCACATCCTTCTTGTTCTGGGGGCCCCACAGCTGGATGCAGCACTGCAGGTGGGGCCTCACAAGGGCAGAGCAGAGGGGCACCATCCCCTCCCTCCCCTGCTGCCCGCCCCTCTGTTGATGCAGCTCAGGATGCAGCTGGTCTTCTGGGCTGCAAGCACACACTGCTGGCTCATGTCAAGCTTTTCATCCACCAGAACCCCCATGTCCTTCTCCGCAGGGCTGCTCTCAATGGGTTTTTCTCCCAGTCTGTGCTCATGTTTGGGATTACCCCAACACAGGTGCAGCACCTTGCACTTGGACTTGTTAAACCTCATGAGGTTGATGTGGGCTGACTTCTCCAGCCTGTCCAGGTCCCTTTGGATGGTATCTCTTCCTTAAATACTTGTTCTAAATCCCTTTCTGTTCTCTCTCTGGTGAGTATGAGCAATAAGTGCTCTAGCTTGCCCTTTACAGACTTACAGGTGTTTTTTTGATGTTGAATAATGAACATGTCCTAGGAATAAGTCTGCTTCTGTGTACTTTAGTTGAGCAAATTTCCACTAAATCAGCTCAGCTGACAATTGCAGAAGGATAAGTCTAATTTTGTGACACTCAAATCAAACTTTTTGTTTTAATCACCAGCTCTTATGAATTAATACTTTTAAAAGTATTTCTCTGCTGGAGAGATCATAATTTGTTTATTTTAAAATGTTTGCTTATACCAAAACACAAATTAACCCAGAATTTTTAACACAGCAGCCATTACCCCTACAAGCCCCATCAAAATACCTTAAAAAGAAATGCATAAGTACAACAGTGATGATAATAGTATCAACAGTTCAGTGTCATAATATTTTCTTGTGAGAAGGAATACAAACTCAGTGATAGAGTTGTTTATTCCTTGAAAGTAGGATTGTCCAAAACCTGTCGGCCTGAATGCATCAATGAAAACAAATACTAATGCAGGAATGGTGGTCTCCTTCTCAAGCTATTTTTACAGTGGGGATAACGAGTTTAAGCCAACCAAGCTACCTACACCTGGACCAAGAAAGCAGAAAGTCTTATATTCTGGATTTTGACGTTTTTAAATCCTCCAGATTAGTGATTTCCAGTCTCTCCCAAGCTATGGAACAAGGCCAACACTCAAAACTTCTCAGAGAGCTTGAAGATAGTCACAGGGACCTGTTGAATCTGAAAACAGAACTTTTTAGCGTGATTTCAAATGCCAATTGTAGACCATTTTATATGATCTCCTGCCTGTCACCCCACAGCCATCACTCTGAACTCTTGTAAAAAAAACTCTGTGTTTTGTCAAGCTAGCCACGACACCATCCATCTCCATAAGGGTTCACAAATTAACAAAGCATGACGCTAAGCAATACAAAGGCATTCTCATGGATGTATGAAAGGGTCATATATGCTGGCTGAGGCTGAATTCTTGATAAGCTGAGGTAACATTTTCTGAAAAATGCTCTTACTCTTGTTATCCACACACATCTGGGTCTCTGGGACTCAACTCAGTGAGATGTAACAGAACATTTCATTCATTTAAAAAATGAGTTTAATTAAAAAAAAAAAAAAAGTATGGATCTATAATTGCCCCACTAAGTGCCTCAGAAGAACGATGGGCAAGTTTAAAAGCAACAAAGGGAAACTGAGCTTGCAGGTTTTCCTTGTTAGTCATGCATCTGTTTCAATGAATCCCATGATGATTTCAGGTGTTTGGCTGAGTTGTTTGCCTGGCCATGTGGATGCCTACCACATGTCAAGTGACCTGGTAGTGTTTATTTAAAGAATCCTGTCTGCAGAGACATGGCTGCATCTCCTCATGCCCTGCTGTTACAGACAGCTCTTTATTGCCCGTGACTCACGACATGATGGGCTAATTGCACTAACACAGCCAGTGCATTGTGCAGTCTCATCTCAACACTCCTTTGTTCCATGCTGGCTGACAGGGCTGTTGGCCCATCTCTTGGGTGGTCAGCGTCACAAATACCTTGTTTTTTTGCCACAAACTCTGCAGCTGAATTGCTAAATGTAAGTGCTGAAATCCGGGTTCCCTGCAAGTCAGTGGGGGCTTTGTTACTGACTTCAGTGGGGTCAGGTGTATGTGCACTGCTTGATTTTTGATCCCTATCAGGCAATAGTAGATTTATAAATGCTGCTACTCACCATTTTCTGGAAATACCAGTATTTGTATTTACGACTGTTATCTTAAAACTAATTTTTTTATTTTGGAGTTTTCAGAGCATTTGAGAGCACAGGAATGGATTTCTACCAGCAGCAGAACATCTGGGGGGCTCAGGGAAGGAAATGCAACTGGATAGAAAAGGAACAGACTTAATTTAATAACAGGTAATATGCTTTATCTTTCTCTACCTGGTGGCCTGTAACAGATGCCCTGCAGTCACAGACAGTCCCTGGAGTGAGTTATGTTTTCACTAGAGCTGCAAAAATTGCTTCTCCACTGCTTCTGGGGCCTTCTATTCCAGTGACAGTAGTGATACTCTTCAATATGGGTGGACAAGCAGAGCACTAAAGAGAATTTTTAGGCTTCTGCTGTGGCTTAACCCAGCAGGCAGCTTAGCACCACACAGATGCTCACTCACTCTTCTCCTCCCCCTGGTGGGATGCAGGAAAGAAATGGAAAAAAAAAAAAAAAAAAGACAGAGAGAGAGAGAGAGAGAGAGAGAGAGAGAGCAAAACCTCATGGATTCAATTAAAAGAGTTTAATAGGACAGAAAATTAAGGGATAATAATAATAATAATCATCATCATATACAAAGCAAGTTATGTACAATGCTGACTGATGTCCAACCAGTCCCTGAGCCTTGCTGCCCCCCACTCCAGTTGATTTTTCATCATGACACTACGTGGTATGGGACATCCCTTTGGCCAGCCTGGGCCAGCTGTCCTGGCTGTGTCCCCTCCCAGCTCCTGGTGCACCCCCAGCCTCCTTGCTGGCAGGGCAGCACAGGGAGATGAAACGTCCTGGGCTCTGCACAAGCACTGCTCTGCAAGAGCTAAAACATCAGCATGTTATCACCACTATTCTCATCCTAAATCCAAAGCACAGCACCATATCAGCTACTAGGAAGAAAATTAACTCTATCCCAGACAAAACCAGGACAGTTCCTTTTTAGTAAATTATTATATGTCCATATTAAAAGCGAGATATTACTTTCAAATCAAGCATACGCTTTCCGTATAAAGCTGCTGCCTTCTCATCTCCAGCCCCACACTGAGCAGGAGATGTGCTAGACCACATATGTGTTTGTCCAGCCTCTTCTCAAAGGAGCTCTCCCAGCATCCAGGGACAGCCTGTTTCAATGTTTCACTGCAGAGCCAGATGGCATTTCCTGGTGAATTAAGAAAATTATGGGTAAGTGTAAACCACCTTGGTAATCTCTTATTTTTCTCCTTACATATCTTAGAAAATAAGCAAAGGGAAAATAATTACTCTTGGTCCTTTAAAAAATAATTACTCTTGGTCCTTTATTATCAGTTGAGCAGAGTCTTTTGCAAAGGATTCAGATGACACCCACACATCTTTCTAATGTAGGACAGTCAAAAATATTGCTCAATTTAGCTTCACAACTTTTTTACCTTGTTTTAAATAGGGGTAGCTCTCTGCCAAAGCTTTTGTGAATACTATAAAAAATAGACTTATTAGAGACAGGGAAATAAAATATTTAACATTTTTTTCTCTTTACTAACATATTGCAACAAGAATGAAAAAGTGAGCATTTCACAGAATTAAATTCCCAAAACTCAGACAGAAATAAACCTCCTTGAGAACATCTCGGAAAACTTCAAAAAGATTCCACTTGGAATGTCAAAATCTTTGTCACAACCTACCAGGGAGTCGCAGTGCACATTTTGATTTTGTGCTTCTGAAGAATACCTGTTTAAGTTTTAATCAAGAGACTAAATCCCTCTCAAGAGCATAGGCAATCTGTGAATTAGTGTGACGCAGCACACCAGGAAGGCTGGGGTCTGACGTCAGCAGAGAGGAGTAAAAGGAGACTGATGTCAGCTGCCTCCTCCTTAAGGCTTACTTCTTACAGCTTGGCTTACTCACCTGGCTTTTCTCCACTGATGACTGTTCAGGGAGACTACATGGTATCTCCTGTACAGCTGCTGAACGCCAGTGGTGACGAGTAGTGGTGAGGCATGTCCCTGCTCTCATATCTTTCTTCTCTAGGAAGTAGGTAGGAGTGCTACTGGACAATGCTGTCCTGCTGTTTCGTACAGCTGTTTCAGACCCTTGCAAGGAGGCATGGCCAGAGAGGTAGAGCTTTCCTGCCCAGACCTCCCTAGTCCAAAGACTGATTCAGACAGGGAAGAGATTTAAAATGACTGCAGTGAGTATTGAATCACAGGCAGGTGTAATTAAGCCCTAGAAATTTGTATATTCTTTCTCTACAAAACCGTCAATGAATAATACAATTTCTCTTCTACAGCACTTTTTATATGGAATTTCTTTATGTGTTTTCCCAATATGCAAAATGTCTATTCTATTCTGTAGTTCAAAGCCACCTTCATCCACAATATTTGAATACCTTTCAGAACATGACTGAGTAATATCTGGCATTTGTATTTCCTCCTATTTCAGAAAGAGAATTATGTGAGTAATTAAGTGCTTTTATTGAGGTACTTTTTATTAGTGTTGTATGTACTGTTTAATGTTGTCACTCTTGAGTAGAGGTGAAACTTACTATGTAAGTACACAAGGGAAGGAAGGGTGAAGAAGACAGACCTTACTCTTGCCATGGAATAGGATAAGGATGTGGTGGTTTTACTTGGGTGGGCAGCCGAGTTCCACCATGGCCGCTGTCTCACTCCCCCTCCTCACAGAAGAAGGGGGAGAAAATACGATGCAAAGGGCTCAAGGGTTGAGATAAGGATGGGGAGATCACTCAACAATTATCGTCACGGGCAAAACAGACTCTGAGTAGGGAGATAGTAAGATTTATTGCCTATTACTAGCAAGTTAGAGAAGTGAGAAACAAATGAAAGAAACCAAAAATGCCTTCCCCCCCCCCCATCCACCTTCTTCCACCTCCTCCCCCCAAGCGGACGGCACAGAGGAACAGGGGAATGGGGGCTGTGGTCAGTCTATAGCGCTTCGTCTCCGCCGCTCCTTCTCAGTCACTCCCTGCCCCTGCTCCACGCGGGGTCCCCCCCACGGGATGCCGTCCTTCCCGAACTGAGCCTGCGGGGGCTGCCCAGAGGCAGCAGCTCTTCAAGACCTGCTCCCACACGGCTCCGTACCACGGGGTCCATCCCCCAGGAGCAAACTGCTCCAGCACGGGTCCCCCACGGGCGGCAGCTCCCCCCAGGCCCCCTGCTCCTGCGTGGGCTCCTCTCCACGGGCTGCAGCTCCGGCCCGGGGCCTGCTCCTGCGGGGGCTCTCCATGGGCCGCAGCCTCCTCCAGGCCACATCCACCTGCTCCACCGGGGGCTCCTCCACGGGCTGCAGCGTGGAGATCTGCTCCGTGTGGGACCCGTGGGCTGCAGGGGGACAGCCTGCTGCACCAGGGGCCTCTCCACAGGCCGCAGGGGAACTGCTGCTGCGTGCCTGGAGCACCTCCTGCCCTCCTGCTGCACTGACCTGGGGGGCTGCAGGGCTGCTTCTCACTCCTCTCACTCCCAGCTGCTGTGTAGCAGCGGTTGTTTTTTTTTTTCCCTGTCTTAACTATGCTTTCACAGAGGCGCAAACAACATCACTTACTGACTTGGCTCTGGTCAGTAGCAGGGCAACATCTAACATGGGGAAGCTTCTAGATCCTTCTCACAGAAGCCACCCCTATGGCCCCCTGCTACCAAAACCTTGCCACATAAACCCACTACAAAGGACTGTGATGGTCCTATGTCCTGAGGAATTCATTTCAGTGTTAGATAGGACCAGTATAACTCTCTTCCACAGAGGTCATCTTCAGCTCATTGGTAAGTAAGCACACTAGAAACTGAGTTAGTAACATAACCAGGTATTTAAAAAGCCTACAAAACATACTGGAAATGGTACATTAAAGTCTTTAAGAACTGTGATGGTGACATAGAACATGCCAACATCTCCCAGCCACAATTGCCAGTTCTAGGAAACTCAGAAAGGATGGATTAGGGAGAGACATTTCATCTAGATTTGTTTTAAATCTAGAGAACTTCTGTTCTTTGAAAATGCTTCATTTTATAAGAATCTCTTGAAACATGCATGAATATAAATGCACAGGCGTTTTGCTATTATTGTATTACAAAATGTATGTGACAATGTAAATCCTGTACTTCAAGGCTCAAAATCCTTTCACCACCTGCAGTGTTGTTGAAGCACCTCTCCTCTGAAGATGTCACAGTGGCCTTTACATGATGTGCACTGTGAGGTGGTTACAACAAATGTGAAATAGTGCTGGTCTGGAGATTATGATCTAGCTCGGGCTGAGGGCAAAGGATGGATCATGTAAAGGTAAGCTGGACATCAACCTTTCTTAATGGTTGGCTTATAGAATAACCTAGCAGCCCTACACTATTCCTGTCAATACAAGGAATATAGCAACAAAATGGAAAGGAATTGATCAAATCTTAAATCTTTTTTTTTTTTTTTTCTACACAGGTCTAAACAGCCAAGGGGTGAACTCTTTGTTTAACCCTCTTTCTACTACAAAAGCAATCAAAAAATAAAACAAACAAAACTTTAACATAAGAGTTAAAACAGTCTGTCAGCTACTGTTTTAGAGTCGTTTAACATTTGTGATAAAATTGTTTTTTTTTTTGGCGTTTAACAAAAAAGACATTGCTACCTTCTATCCCCTCTTCAGAAATCAAGTCTTCATTCTATTCTAATCAAGCAGAGCTTTCAGTACCATTCTATTCGTATATGCAGCAAAAAAGACTCTGACTATGCTTGTGGTAATGAACAAGGTTTTCTGCTTCATGGATGTCTCCTTCTAACGGAGGACCTAAGCACTAGGAAACATCTCACCTATTCATGATTTTGGAGTTTTTCAGTATTAATCACTAATCTGTATATATTTTACTTTGAATTTCATTAGGGAAAAATAAAAAAAGACTGCACATCAGAAAAAGAGAATAAAAGACATAAGCAAATAATCAGCTTCATTAAAAATAAAAAGAGAACTGAGGAAAGCTGGAAATAAAACTGTGTGCTGGACCATGTTATTTAAAAAGTCCTTGGAGAGCAAAAACTGTTAATTTGGCAGCAAATCTCAGTGAATCTGAATAGTAAATAAGCTTTAGATAACACTAATTATGAAGATGCTTCAAATGCTACTGCTGCAGCTGCCAAAACACCTTCTATAGCTCTATTCTGTGACAACATTTTTATCAAGCATTTGAGCTGAATAACATCTCTTCAACAGGCTGACTTCAACATTCATATGGCTATATTTAAACAGATTTTGTTAAGCTTCGTTCTCACAGAAAGTCAAGAATACTACCAACTTCTGAGTGGAAAAAATGGAATATATAAAATGAAGATCTTATTATTAAAAGATACTTGGTCAACGAAGATCCACTGAGATATGAGGTTTTCATATTTCATATTTCTTGGCCTGAGGAATATCTGACAGGTTAAAATATTCTAAGCACACATAAAACAGAAAGGTCATTCCAAAAATCTGTCTGGGCAACTGAAGGTCATTCTATACTTCATCCATCCAGAAGTTAAATCACCTCTTTAAACAGGTGGTTAACAGAAAAGCAATGCATGCAAATCTGTACTTACAATTTAATGCCCATTCTCAACACAGTCTACTAACGTTTGTGGTTTTTTTCTAGTGCTCTTTTTCTTACCAGGAACCAGGTAATTCAGAAATCACATGTATTAAGAAACATAGGAGTTCCAAGTTGTTCCTGTCTCAGCAGGATTTCAGCAGCTGAAGAGAGGTCCCACTTCCTCTGTGCATAAGTTTTGAAGGTTTTCATTATTCTTAAATAATAAAATAACAATTCCAAAGTTTAAAGTGACAGAGTAACACTTAAAAAAAAAATTATCAAAAGGTATATATTACTGACACTTATCTGTCACTTTAAGTCTTTTACTAAGCAGTTGCTTGCATCAAAACATATTGGACAAACTCAGAGGGTTCTACTATATTCTACATGGACTCTTGTCATGGTGTAAAATGAACACTGTCACCCCAAAGACCTCTGAACAATGGCAGCATGTCCACAAGAGTCTCTCTTTCTCCAGCCACTTCTCCTTGGATATATCAAAGTCTGTGGACTGACATTGTGTAACCCTTAATTATCTCTAACAAAGGTAAATATTACATTGTTGCATGCCCTGTGATTGTGCTTTGTCTAATATTAGGTCTGTTGTAACACGGGAAAAAAAAAAAAAAGAAATCAAAATGATCAGGTACAGTGACCTTTTTATTAGGATGATACTTGGTTTGGATTTTTTTTTTCATTTGCTATGAAACTGCTTTGTCCACTAAGTTGTAGTCTATGAAAATTTAGGGGAAAAAAAAAGAAAAGGAAAAAAAAAAAAGGATGGAGAAGCTCTCAAAGTGTTTCTTCCTCTTTTACAGGATTCTTGTTCATTTTTCTCTGCATTCCAGGGAGTAACTGGAATGGATCGAGCTCTGCCTAGGGGTGGATGAAGAGTGAGTTGAGAGCTTATCAGTAAGGATTAAAGCCCTGGCTTCCACGGCTGACACTGTTGTGGGTGCTTGCTACGGGCCACCTGATCAGAAAGAGGAAGTAGATGAAGCCTTCCACAGCCAGCCAGAAGCAGCCTCATAGTCACAAGCCCTCGTTCTTATAGGGGACTTCAACCACCCTGTTATGTGCTGGAGAGACCACACAGCTAGGACAAGCTGTCCAGGAGGATCCTGCCGAGCACTGGTGATAGATTTTTGATACAGGTTTTTGAGGAGCCAACAAGGAGAGGTGTGCTGCTGAACCTTGTGTTAATAAACAAAGATGGAGATGTGAAGGCTGGGGACAGCCTTGGCTGCAGTGACCATGAGATAGTGGAGTTCAGGATCTTGCAAGCAGGAAGCAGGGCTTCTTTGCTTCCGTCTTCACTGCTAAGACCAGCCCTCAGGAATCGCAGACCCTAGAGACCACAGAGGAAGTCTGGAGAGACGAGGACTTTCCCTTGGTCGAGGAGGATCAGATCAGAGATCTCTTAGGCAAAATCGACACCCACAAATCCATGGACCCCGATGGAAGGCGTACATGAGTTCTGAGGGAGCTGGTGGATGTTATTGCTAGCCATCTCTCCATCATCTTTGAAAAGTCGTAGAGAACAGGAGAGGTGCCTGTGGAATGGAAAAAGCCAGTGTCACTCCAGTCTTCAAAAAGAAGGACCCAGGCAACTACAGGCCAGTCAGCCTCACCTCCATCCCTGGAAAGGTGGTGGAACCGCTCAACCTGGAGGTTATCTCCAAGCACATGGAGTATAAGAAGGTGATCAGGAGTAGTCAGCATGGATCCACCAAGAGGAAATAAATCCTCCTTAACCAACCTGATAGTCTTCTGTGATGGGCTGACTCTCTGGATAGATGAAAGGAGAGCAGTGGATGTTGCCTACCTTGACTTCAGCCAAGCTTTTGACACTGTCTCCCATAACGTCCTCATAGGCAAGTTCAGGTAATGTGGGATAGATGAATGGACAGTGAGGTGGACTGAGAACTGGTTGGATGGCACAGCTCAGAAGGTTGTACTCAGTGGTGGTGAGTCTAGTTGGAGGCCTGTAGCTAGCTGTGTCCCCCTGGTGTCAGTACTGAGTCCAGTCTTAATTCGACTTATTCATCAGTGACCTGGACGATGGAGCGGAGTGCACCCTCAGCAAGTTTGCTGTTGACACAAAGCATGGAGGAGTGGCTGATACCCCAGAGGGCTGTGCTGCCATTCAGAGGGACCTCAACAGGCTGGAGGGTTGGAAGAGAGGAATGTCATGAAGTTCAGCAAGGGCAAGTGCAGGGTCCTGCACCTAGGGAGGAATAACCCCAAGCACCAGTACAGGCTGGGGGGTGTCCTGCTGGAGAGCAGCTCTGCAGAGAGACCTGGGAGTCCTGGTGGACAGCAGGCTGACCATGAGCCAGCGATGTGCCCTTGTGGCCAAGAAGGCCAAAGGGATCCTGGGCTGCATTTGGAAGAGTGGTGCCAGCAGGTCAAGGGAGGTGATCCTCCCCCTCTACTTGGCCTTGGTGTGGCCACACCTGGATTGCTGTGTCCAGTTCTGGGCTCCCCAGCACAAGAGGGACATGGAGCTACTGGAGTGAATCCAGAGAAGGACCATGAAGACAGTGAGGGGACCAGAGCACCTTTCATATGAGGAGAGGCTGAGAGAACTGGGCCTGTTTAGCTTGAAGAAGAGAAGACAAAGGGGATATCTCATTAATGTGTATAAATATCTGAAGGGAAAGTGTCAAGAGGTTGGGGCCGGAGACTTTTCCTTGGTGCCCAGCAACAGGACGAGAGGCAATGGGGACAAACTGAAGCACAGGAGATTCTGGCTGAATATGAGAAAATATTTATTTACTGTGAGGGTGACAGAGCACTGGCACAGGTTGCCCAGGGAGGCTGTGGAGCCTCCTTCTCTGGAGATATGCAAAACCTACCTGGATGCCATCCTGTGCAATGTGCTCTAGGTGATCCTGCTCGGCAGAGGGTTTGGACTAGATGATCTCCAGAGGTCCCTTCCAACCTCAACCATTCTGTGTGATTCTATGTCTGTGTGAATATACTTAAATAAAACATAATTTATGGAATGTAAATTTGTGGTATATTGTGGAGCTAGTAATTTAACTAAAAGGTTTTATTTAATTATTATAAGGCATTTAACCAGTGACAGCAAGCAGAAAATGGAATTTTCCAAGCTCCACTTTGAAGATTTTTCTCCCGATATTATACAAAACAAATTAGCTTCTTTCTAATAGAAACATAAATAGACTCTCGAATGTAGCAACCTCATTGTGCTGTGCTTTCAGGGAGCTTGTCAGCAGCTGTCTGATCAACTCTGATCTTGCTTCGCACTGTAAACTTCAAAGATGTTTTTTGTGGCTTGCCATAAAAATAAGCATCAGACTCCAGCATTGATTGTTTCTGGTTGATGTCTTCTGGGAACAACAAACTGCAGAAACACTGCCTGTGGAAGCACTTGGTAAGACCCAAGCAGTTTTGTTTCATGCTGTTCCAACAATTCCTCTTTGCCCCTCTTGTTAGTTTTATAATTTAGTATTTTAAATATGTAATTTTCTCTTAAAACATGTATAGTAGCTTGAATGCCAAATTTGAAAAGTTTAACATTAGACATACCAACATCAGTCCACATTTGTTTTTAAATACTATAGACTAGATCTGCAACAGATCCCAACATTGCAATGGCTCTACTTGTTCTGTGTTATATTGTGGACTCATTTACACGGGTGATGTTCATCTGTCACCATTACAGAGTAGGGTTGGGGCTGATGAGAAAAGAATGCTTCCCACAGCAAAACACCAACTTTAGAATTTCTGAAAGCTGCACAGCTTTCTTGAGTTTTTCTTTGGCAAAGAATAATTTTACTCCTATTCTTGATTTAAGCAGCAATCCCAGTCCTCACAGCTGGCATTTGAGTCAACTCCCAGAGACATCAATTAGAAACCTACTTTAGCTAGAGTCATATATTGGTTGAAAGCTCTCTCTGCAAATAATTGACTAGGATGTGACTTACCCTCTCTGCAGGCACCATGAAGACATGAGTGTTCATTATCTATGTATAGAACCCTTAGAACAATACATAACTAAATATCATTAGGTTGTTTAAAAGTAATAGAAAGCTGTCAGCATCACAGAACATCAAAATCTTTTTAAGAACATTAATGGCATGTGTATAATGGTATGTGTGCTCCAAAGATGTCCTCCAAACATATTAAAGGGCAGTAAAAAGGAATTTAAGAAATTATTTTATTTTTTTTTAATGTGTACTTATGTGCAATTCATTTGTTGTTGCAATATGATTGTCCCATGGAATATATAATCAAGTTCTGTGTTAACCAAATGAGATATTACATGTTATGTATTTTTATGCTAATTTGTTGTAAAAGTAATGACTGGTGAGTTGTTACAGTGACAAAATATGAGTACATTTCACACACAGTATGAGTTTGCCAAGGTCACTTGTATTCTTGTAAAGCATTTTGATCCATATGTAAATGGTATTCATTTTAGGTACTAGTGAGCACAAAGATATTTAAAATAGACAGAATTCTTGTGTAATGTGGAAAGTTTAGTCAGTGCTGGTTTCAGTGGATTAAAAATCAATCCATCTTTTTGATACTGTGACCAATTTAAATAAAGTGATCCAGATACTCATTATGCCCCCAAAATGGAGATTGACTGAGCGATCCTATGAGCATTTGTCTCTGTTGGGCCAAGTCCCGGAAAGACTGATATGGCAACAAATGATTTCCAGGCACAAAAAATTAGCCTTGCACATGCATGCCATGTCTCTAGGGATGTAAACAAAACAAAGCCTGTGCAACCCATCATAAGGTAAAATGATAAGGTGAAAAGCAGAGAGAGGAAAGGAATCTTTCCCTATACCCTTCATGGTATTTTCTCATGCGTTTTTTAATGTTTCTGATGTTTGGGGTTCCAAAGTACTGCTGAAACAAGCATAATTACATTGCATGAAGCTACTGCAGTTAGAGTCATTGTTTCTTCTTATTAAAAAGAAAACTTTAATCTCAGAACATGTACAGAATGTTCAAAAAAATCTAGGGCATAAGAATATTCAGGATAAGTTTAAGCTACAAGGCAATGACAGTTTCTTCTTAATCTATGAAAGAGGATTTCTTTTCATGTATCCAAAATGATCTGTGCTGTTCAGCTTTAAAATTCAAAAGCTTTTTCTTCTCAAAAAAGAGTAAAACTCTCAAATTCTTTTCCAAAATATTAACTAGTAAGTGGACTGTCTTAAGGTGGTCTCAGTCATCTCTTGGGAGATACTGTCTTCCTCAGCTACACTGCTTCCAACTATATTTGCCAAGTGAAAAGGGAGCTGGTACCCACTCTCAGCATTTTATCAAAACTTATCACAATGGGGTAAATATCATTTTGGTCAAGACAGTTTATTGCAATTTAAGCATTTAAAAATCTTAAAACGTACAAAAATATCATTTGAACATGCTGAATTTTTATTTTTTTTAAGCTGCTCTTAGAAATACATTCTATAATCTTTTCTTGTACATCTCTTGTATCTCTTGTACATTTATGCCTCTTTCTTTTAAGTCATTCCCATATCGTCTCTTCACTAAACAAAATTATTCTTGCCATAGATTGAACAATGACCCTAATTCAGCCATAGTTAGGCTCTAGGATCTATTTTTATTCCTCTTCTACTCATTGCCATCTTCCAGTCATGTCTGTTAATGACACAGAAATGGTGTGCCACATAGATAAATTGTCCTCAGTGACTGCAATTACAGATTATACTATTCAGGAGTCAAATCTAAAAACTTATTTTCAGTGTAAAAATGATACTTAAGAAATGCTTATTATGAATATAATATTGTTTCTAACTGGGCATGTGGAGAACTGTATCAATTTATTTTTCATCTCTCCTTATGAATGGAAATCACTCAATTATAAATTTGAAACTATTGTTATGGTTTGAAATTGGAGTTAAAAATGCTATTCAGCTTGCCATAATTCCTGTTATTTTTATATTAAGGAATGAGTTTTCCTTTTTTAATTCAGACTTTTTTTTCTTTCTTTTTTTTTTTTTTTGCTTTAATAGTGCTTAGACTTAGCCTCGCAAGCACTATCAAATTCTTTAAAAGACAGAATTAGTACACTTCAAGGATTAAGTTTGAATTTAAATATTATATTTAGCACTTCACATAAAGGCAACCCAGTTCCAAAAATATTATCAGTAAAATTCCACATATGGTCACAAAATATCACTTCTTTTGAAGGATTCCTTGTATCATGAGCATTTTCAGATCTAATTCTACACAACCTGGGAGGAAATCTAGAAACCAATTTCTCCACTTAAAGTATTGAGGAAATTTGAGAAATATGTAATTGTAAAGGAAACCTGCGCTTAAAAACTTCTGAATTGATCTTGCAGACTGGTCATCTCTATCTTACTGTAAACTCCATTTTGAATATGGTTTCTGACTGTCTTTCAGGGACTTAAATCTCAAAGGATAGTGATGTCTGGCTGATCACTGTCAACACTGTGCATCACTAATTTCCTTGGTGTTTAACCAAGAAGACACCATTTTGAAAATGCATCTTTGATGCTGGCCTGGCTGAAGCTAATAAAAACAATTTCCACTTTGAGCAGCTAGGTTTGAGATTGAAAAATTCTCAGACAACAGAAAGTAGAAATCATTACTCATGAGTTTAAAAATAAAGATACCGAAGAACATTACAAAACTGGAATTTTAGGAAAGTATGTGTTAAATTTACAATGGATTTTGAGATGCACTACTTCCAGAGTCTGCTAAGGAGCTTGTCTGGGAAATAGCTGGAACTGCATCATGTAAGATAAGGAAACATGAAATAGTTGTAGAATATGAAGAGGGTAAAATGAATATGCAAAAAATTTCTCCTGCTGGGTCTCACAGAAAAGGATTGAGATGACTTCTTGATGGAGCACCATCAGGACGCTTGGGAATGAGGGAAAGCCTGCCACGCTTCACGCTGCAGATGACTTGTAATCTTAAAGAAGTGGAGTCAAGAGCCACATCTCTGTTTACATTCATCAGTGAGAAGCATATCATTAATCTCTATACTTTCCAGTTTTATTACTGGTATATGACAGATCAGTTGTTCTCCTGTCCAATGCCAATGGTTTTGTAAGGGCTGATAAATGTTTGCCCTGTACTTTGGATATTATAGTCCTTGTGCTAAGCACAACTATCAATATAAAACCTGAGGAGTAACATGTCTTATTTTAAAATTATTTTTTCTCTAAGTACATAACTCCAGGAAATGAGTTTATAGGGAAAATCGTACATCCAATGGCAGTCATAATAAAAAAAAAAAAAAGAGTTGACAGCCCTGAAGTTATTAATTTATTTTTGAGACTGTTTCAACAGAAAAGAGAGGGAAAGATCTGAGGAGAAAGAGCTCCTTTAAAACTGTTTCAGAACATATCCTTGGAAAGGATACAGTGCATTTTAGGAATAAACCAGGACGGCGTAGTGGGAAATATAATATCATTTTGATAAGAACCTTCTTCTTCCATGGAAAAAAAAATCAAGCTTGTGATTTTTTATTCTTCACATGAGAAGAGTTTCTTTTGTTATCTTCCCTGTAGCCTTCTTATGTACTTGGCAATTTCCTCAGTGATTTTTACAAATCTGTTTCTTAGACAGTTGTGCAGGTAAGTTCCTGTTCTCCTCATGTCTCCTGTTGTGTAAGTAACTGAGATATGGGCTAAAGGAGAGTCTTGTAGAGATGGACCAGAAAGCTTCTTTCAATTCATTTTTTTTTCTATTTTTTTTCTTGTTGTTGAAATCTACATTTTCTACAGAAAAGTGCTGTCGTTTGTGTATGCATTCCTGCTGATGCACTCTAGTAGCAGTGACAATAATGAAGGCCACACAGACAAAGCTCAAATGAGGATCAAGCTGAAGGTTTATATCCACAGAGACTGAGAAACAATGTCAGAAAGTGCAATTTGTCTGACAAATATTTTTTTCTGATAAATCTTTGAAATGTTGATAGAATTTCAGCTAAAGGGAAGCTTCCTATCTTAATTAAGTGATATAATACTGGCAATGCTCAGTATGAACTGCTGAGCTTTGAAAGTGGAACCTCTCAATAAGGAAAAAACAGAAAATGTGTAAAAACTCTTAGGTAACGAATCATAGCCTTCAATTAAGAGAGGTGCTATGTTCATCAGCAGGGGTTGTTGAGATTCCTTAGTAAAACACAAGGCTATGATGTGTGAATATTTATCTCAGTAAACAGTGCTGCACTGTGTTATTTATATTACTGGCTGCAACAAGAGCAGGTTATATCGTCACTAGGATGACTGCAGTCTCGAACATACAACTTTGTATGTAACAATTCCACTCACAAGGATATGTATACCAACCGATGGATGGAATTCTATGGACTCTCAATACTAGGTACAAACTTGTGCAGCGTTAAGGAGGATGTGAAATGCTCGTCTTCTGCCAGTACTTGTATTTCCTTCTCATTCATTGTATTTAGGTTGGAGGCCTATTCACACCTCAGTTTTCCTGGGGTACAAGAAACAAACACAGACCTTAGAATCAAAATTGGTTATTGGCTTTGTTTTCCAGTTGTCAGTTTATACCTGAAAGGCAAGTTTATCCCAGCAGAAAGAGGACAGCAGAGATGACACTAGGGTTAGTGGTGTTGTGTTGCTTGGATCTGTGGAGGTCCACTGACTTTCCAAGTGGGGTCCATAACTCTGCATGGTACTGAAGTCCTAACAGCAGTTAAGATCACAAGTTTAAGGGTCATTAGTCTAAGTAAAAATCAGCTTCTAGAGGATGTCTTAGTTTTGTTTATACAGGCCTAGTGGACACTCTGCTTCCCTGATGCACCAATGGTTTCTGTTTAGATAAACTTATCTACCAAGCAGCTTCCTCTATCCAGTGGTGCTGAGCCATCCCTTTGGTACAACTTGCTTCAACCTGCCATTTTTTCACTCATTTTAAATAAGCTTTTCTCATAATGCTGCATTATCTACTATGATCACAGGCTTCCAGCGTGGCAGGTATCTTGCAGTGACACAAGTTTTCTTTACAAACTGGTCTGATACAAGGAGTTTGTGTTCATATCTGCAAAGACAGATCAATAAAATGAATTATAACAAATAAAACAGAATTGTATGAATACACTGGAACTCCACTTTCAAAAAAAAAAAAAAAGCAATACACTGATCACCGTGGATCTGCTAACTGGCATCATCATCCAGGGGTGTTCTGTTTGCCTCTTGTTTTGTGGACACTGGGACATAATGGAAAGACTGCTTAACAAAAATCCCCTCTTTCACAGGGAGTTGAGTGCCCTTAGTTGCCTTTGTTAGATTGCGAAGAACTAGTCACTTCAAAGATATTTTTTCTTTTTTCTTTTTGGTAGGCTTTTTTTTTTTTTTAAAAATAGGTAATCACAGCTGCGAACAAAAGGCTACAGTCCTGCATTCCTGTAACATAACACGTGGAAATTAAACAACATTCTCTAACGTATGTGACAACTTCTTGGGTTGCAACCTCGGGGTGGGGGGGGGGGAGTCCATCTGTCCCCGTTTCCTCTTTTCTCAGTATTAATTTTTGTTCAGCAATTCTTTCTTCTCTGTGGATAAACAATGTGCAAAAACACTTCACCTCTTTCAGTAATTATTCTTTATTTGGGAGTTAATTTAAAGAATTTGTAAATTATGAATGGAGGAAAGTTGCAGCATAGAATTTTTTCATCATAACTGAGATGTTATTTTGCTATTTGTTTTTTATCAATAGCTATTGTCCTGTGACTAACAGAAAGGAGCTTGATGGGAAAGTTTCTCAGTTGGGTGTACAAGTACTGCACATCCTGGAATTGCTTGCTTTTGTCGGGTTTTGTCTGCTGTTTCTTGTTTTCTTAGCTGAGATTATAACCTCAGAATTAGAAATGAAATACGATAGTAACTGTAACAACGTCAGTAATTACTAACTAACTTCATTTTAATGCCCCTGAAGGGCACTTCAGTGGTTTTGTACATAATTATTTTGAAAAAAAAAAGCCTCCACCTCTTCTGCTAACATATTGAAAGGCAGGGATTCTTTCTTCAGATGTCTTAGTACAGGCACGCCCAAGTTATCAGGTAAATCATACGGGTGTTGGTTGAATACACAATATGAAATGTATTGCTAAGATAAGAACAGCCATGAAGTTCAAATGTAATCTGTTAACCTAGGTGGGGGAAAGGCTTTAGACTGGAGGAAAAGGATTTGACATAAATGTAATTGAAATGTAAGGCCGCAAGGATGTGAAAGAGGTCATCTAGTCCACCCGCGTGCTCATAGGCAGGGTATATACCATCTCTAAGAGGTATTTAATCTGTTCTTGAATCACCTTCACCAGAGAATTATGACAAACTCCTGTATAATCTGATCCAGTGCTTAACTATGCTTTAAATATGCTTACATACTAAGGTGTTGTTGTTGTTGTTTTTGTTTTGTTTTGTTTTGTTTTGTTTCCTAAACCATATCCTAATCCTAGAAGTCATTTCCAGGCACATGAAGGGAAACAAAATCACCAGAAGTAGTCAGCATGGATTCACCAAGCGGAATTCATGCCTGACCAACCTGATAAGCATCTATAACAAAATGACCAGCCTGAGGGATGGGGGGGGGGGGGGGGGGGGGCACTGGATGTTGTCTTTGTGGATGTCAGAAAGGACTTTGACAGGGTGCCCTGTAAGATCCTCATAGAGAAGCAGCTGAAGCATGGACTGGATGTGTAGACAGTGAGATGGATGAAAAACTGGCTGAATGGCTGGACACAGAAGGTAATGGTTAGTTGTGCAAGTCTAGTTAGAAGCCAGTAACGAGCGGAGTACCCAGGGGGCCAATACTGGGTCCAGTCCTGTTTAATTTCTTCTTTAGTGATCTGGACAATGGAATAGAGTGCATTCTCTGCTAGTTTGCAGATCACACAAAACTGGGAAGAGTGGCTGACTAACCAGAGGCCTGTGCAGCCATTCGGAGGGACCTTGACAGGCTGGAGAGACAAGCTGGCAAAAATTGCGTGAAGTTCAACAAGAGGAGCAGAGTCCTGCACCTGGGGAGGAACATCCCCAGCACCAGGACATGCTGGAGGCCACCCAGCTGGAAAGCAGCTCTGCAGGAAGGGACCTGGGGGTCCTGGTAGATGCCAAGCTGAACACAAGTCAGCGAGGTGCCCTTGCTGCTAAGAAGGCTGATGGCATTCTTGGCTGCATTAGGCAAACTATCGCCAGCAGGTCAAGAGAAATGATCCATCCCACTCAGCATTGGTGAGGCCACACCTGGAGTATTGTGTCAAGTTCTGGGCCCCCTAGCACAAGGCAGACATGGACATAGTGGAAAGAGTCAGCAGAGGGCCACTAAGATGATGCAGGGACTGAGGCATCTCTCCCAAGAGGAGGGGCTGACAGAGCTGGGACTGCTCAGCCCGGAGAGCAGGAGGCTCAGGGATCTCACCAAGGCCTATAAATACGTGAAGAGACGGTGCAAGGAGGACAGAACCAGTCTCTTTTTAGTGGTGCCCAGTGCCAGGACAAGAGGTAATGTGCACAAACTGGAACACAGAAGGTTCCCTCTGAACATCAGGAAGCACTGCTTAACTATATGGGTGATGGAGCCCTGGCACAGGTTGCCCAGAGAGGTTGTGGAGTCTACCTCTCTGGATATCTAAGAAGTCCACCTGGATATGGTTCTGAGTAACCTGCTCTCAGTGTCCCTGCTTGAGGAGTGGGGGTGGATCAGATGAGCTCCGCAGGTCCCTTCCAACCTCAGCCATTCTGTGATCCTGTGATTACTTACTCACATCTTTGTGGACACAGACAGCAATTGGCTGCCATCACCTCATCCCCTTCACATACAGGAAGGCTGTTAGGCTATCCAGTCTTTCTGAACAAAAGAAGAGTCCAGCTTTTCCAGCCTCTTCTCAGAAACCATCACCTTTCAAGTAACTGATTATATCATGTGCCCTTCCTATGAACCCTCTTTCATTTGCTTTGATCTTTTCTTAATTCCTGTTGTCTACAACTGGAAGTGAGGCCTCAATACTGCTGTAAAAAGCAAAACAGATACCTTCTGTTTTTTCCCATGTTATGAATTCGTCTGACCTGCACTGTGCTGGTTTTGCGAGAGCATGACACTGGGTTGTATTCGTCTTGCTCACAGGATAAACCAGGGGAATTTTCAAAGAATGAGTATTGCATTATGGAGTAGAACATCTGAATACTCAGTTTCTCATTTGTGAATCTAATATTGTTGTTATCACGTTTAATCTTGTTGATGTATTAATTCTTGGAAATTGTGACATTTTTCCACGTGCCCAGTATAGCAACTGGCTGCTTGTGTTGGATGCTCTTTTCAGCTACTGTGAGAAGCAGTATGGGGCAAAGTTCCTTACGTTTAGACAAAGTTCCTTTTTGAGATTAAATTCTGGAGGTAATCACAATACTGTCTACAGTTGTCTGTCTGTTTGGACTGCTCCTTCTTTTCAAACGTCAGGTTACAAAGAAAGAAAGAATGTAACTTTTGAAAAGAATCAGGCTTGAGAAAAAATATATCTGGTGGATGGGTTGCTGAAGGCACTCTATAGGTTATTGTTATGAGCAAGTCCAAAGGGGCTAAAATTAAATTAGTGTATCTTTCACAAGCATTTTTACCATTTGCCTGAATTTTTATCAATGCTGTATTAAAAAAAAAAAAAAAAAGTGAAATTTATTTCTACCTTTTCCAGAAGGAATAAGAAAAGTAAGAAATAACCTTCCTTAAGGAAGTCTCTGGGTAACCAGAAATGTATATGAATTAATTTATTTAAGCTGAAGGAAGAGAACAACCTTAAAACACTGTCTATCCACATTCAGAACTACACATAAAAAGCATTTTTCTCCCCAATATATTTTCACTATACATGTACTACTTAGCATACTACTTTAGCATAAAAAAAAAAAAAAAGTGTATATATGTATTTAAATAGATTCTAGTAGCTGGATCAAAAATATTTCAGTCTCATTTCTTTCCACATGCTTGTCAGCTAGTCAGCTTGGAAACATTTGAATGCCTTTGTCTAGATGAAATAACTTTGCACCAGACTCTGTGTATCGAGGTGTGTTGATATTTCCAAAGGATTCCTATCCTTTGACATCAGCATCAGTATCTGAGCATAACCACATCATGCTTTTTGTTGAGGCAAAGCATTTTCCTCACACCACCCCTACCCTCAGCCCAGGATGCTGTTGTTGTGATGCCAGTTCTAGCAAGACCCAGAACTGCTGTCTCTTCCTCTGCGTGGAGAAGAACTTGCCAAAGCATTGATTCCTGCTGCAGCCCTTCTATGTTGAAGTTAAATCTCACCCTAATATACTTTGATCCTGACTGGTGTCCTTTGCCTTGGAATCCATTCCACTGGAGTTTAATTCTCAGGAGTTGGTGGTATTTCTGTTAATCCATGCCGCATACCATAAAGAGCCAGTGTGAGTTGGGCTGCATCAAAAGAAGCATGACCAGCAGGGCGAGGGAGATGATTCTCCCCCTCTGCTCTGCTCTTGTGAGAGCCCGTCAGAGTGCTGCACTCAGCTCTGGGGACCCCAGCACAAGAAGGACGTGGAGCTCTTGGAGCGAGTCGAGAGGAGGCCATGAGGATGAACAGAGGGCTGGAGCACCCCTCCTACAAAGACAGGCTGAGAGAGCTGGGGTTGTTCAGCCTGGAGAAGAGAAGCCCCAGGGAGACCTTCTAGAGGCCTTCCAGTACCTAAAGGGGTCCTACAAGAGAAGTGGGGAGGGACTCTTGGTCAGGGAGTGAAGGGCTAGAACAAAGGGGAATGGCTTTAAGAAAAGAGAGGGTAGATTTAGATTAGATATTAGATAGAAGTTCTTTACTCAGAGGGTGGTGAGGCAGTGGCACAGGTTGCCCAGAGAAACTGTGGATGCTCCGGCCCTGGCAGTGTTCAAGGCCGGGCTGGATGGGGCTTTGGGCAACCTGGTCTGGTGTGAGGTGTCCCTGCCCATGGCGGGGGGGCTGGAACTGGGTGATCTTTAAGGTCCCTCCCAACCCAAACCATTCTGTGATTCTATGATTCTATGATTAATGAAATGTAAAGGAATCCTCAATTTCAGTATCATCTCACCTGTAACTGTATTGGGGTTAATATCTGCTTTGACAGGAAAGATACTGCAGTAATTTCGTCAAGTCCTAGTTATTTTCATCTCATTGCTTTGTCAAAGTAAGAAGTAGTAAGACAGTTGACTGAAAAACTGTTGGTTTATTCTATCTTGTAAGTTTCATCATTTCTGAAACCCAGGGGAAAAAAAAAAAAGTTTGAAAATACTTCTTTAATTAATATATAGAAAAATTATATATGGGATGGCTTGCAACAGAAAACAGAACATTAATAACTTTTACCTTTTCTAATTATTACAATAAGTAATTACAGTGTCAGGGATTTTTTTTTATTATTATTATTTTTTACTTCAAGGACAAAATTGTAGGTTTGCTGTGTCCACAACACATAAGATTTCTCTAAAGATAAGTAGCCTTTGTTATGATATTTTAAGCACATCTTTATTATGATAAATGTAAGCAACTTAATTTGTCAAAAGTAGTACTGAACAGAATAATCTGCATATATCATTCCCATCTTTTCTAAGGTGAAGTGATAGGATATGCAGTCAAATTTGCAAGGATATAAAAACTGATAAATCTTTTAAACTTTTTTTATATTTCTTTGACATTATTGAAGATAAAAACATGTATGCATCCATTTGCAAGCAAACTTCTTAAATTTTCCAAGAAATCTATTAAGCAAGAGTAAGCATATATTAATCAAATTATCTGATGATTGAATTTTAAGAAAATAATTTGGTAGTGATGATTTTTTACAATCTCCTTTTGTTGTAGAAGATTTGGTTCAAGCTTGGTATATGGCAAAATACAAGCCTGCCTGATTCAAAATATTCCTGAGTGCACCAAATTCTCTCTTGCAGAAAGATAGGGATAAAAAGTGCTCTTTTAATGATTTTGATTTAAAAAAAAAAAGTCTATTTATAATTTGTAAAATTATGCATCATTATAATTAGAAAGCATGCCTCTCTGTGCTCCATTTCCACAGCCAAGGTGCTAGCAGAAGGATCTGTAGTGTCAGAGGTCTGTACAAGTGTTTAGAAGAAAGCTTAGGATGGCTGTTGTATAGTACTTATATCATATGCTTTCTACCTTCCAGGATATGTGGAATCAAACCCACTGACCTCCTGCAAACTCTCTGACTTTAAAATATCCTTTTAGTTCAAATTTAGGTCCAGACTGTCTCATGATTGAGAATAAAACAAAACAAAACAAAACAAAAAACTTCAAATAGGCTTTTTTTTTTTCCATCTACCTTCTGCAAGTTGAGGAGCAGGCATGCTCAACACCGAGTTTCTTGTTCTCTGTGTACATCACCATGCCCAGCACTTCTTTGGGTGTTGCCCAAGAATTACACAAGTACCTCTATTTAATTACACAAAGGTTACACTACATTTATGAGAGGGTATTAGAAGGGGATAAAATCATAAACAAGCATGTTGACAATTTACATGAAATAATGTTCCACAATAAAAATGTGCTTAAATATGTTGTGCTAGGACAAAAAATACCTTAGGTGTCTGTTATTGCTAATGCTGTGTGCTAAATGATGCAGAAATCTACAGAAAACTCCAGGATAACTTTAAAGAGCAAGTGAAAAAGCCACTCTGTTTTTACGAGATCTGTATGACTACCTGCAGAAGCCTTACTAGCAAGGCAAAGATGGGATCTAATCATTAGATTAAGCTACAAGGCAGATGCTTTCATGCTAAAACTATTTTCACCAGTAATACAACACAGGATATTTCCTTCTGAGCAAAAAGTTACATTGGGTTGCAGAAGGCTGTATAAGTGTGTATTTTTCATTCAGCTGAATAAGTCCAACTGGAACACTGTTTTACTACAGACCCTTTGAGATTTCCCTTAACATTTTTGCAGAGTGAAAAGCTAGGAAAAAACAAAAGAAGAGGAGGATGAAGAGCAAATATCCATAGCATAGTTGTTCTGGTCTTATCTGTTGGCAGCAGGAGGCTTGGATGGATATATGGTCCATCTGCTTTTGCTCATGATTTTTCTGAAGTAGTTTGCTGTCTTTCAGGAATTCTGCCTGTGTTTCATAAAATCAATAGAAAAACATAATGAAATATGACCACAGATATATAGCTGCCTTGGGCCAGACACTCAGCAACAGTATTTGGAATGAGTAAGAGAAGATGTAACACAAGCCTGTTGTCTGTAGGTTCGTGCCCTACTCTTTGGGACTACAAGCCAGGCAATGGTGACCATAACACTGCCTACTGCAATAAGTGTGTCCAGCTTTGTAATTTTTCAGGAATTCTATCAATTTTTGACTTTTGAACCAGTGATTTTTTTTTCCAGATTGCCATTTTCATATTAGGTACATTTTACGATTAATTCATCCAATGTACACAAACAGTTATGAATATAGGCAAGAGCAAAAGATGTTGTCACTGCAGTTGCAGATGTAGAGCAGGAGTGAAGGTCATGGTAAGACAGGGAAGGGTGCTCTTCCCAGATGTACTTTGTTTCTCTCACATCTTCTGCTTTGAGATCAGCATGCATTCACACACTTCTTCACTTTTTGGTTCTTTATGTAGTATCTAGCAATGCTCTACTTTTCTGCATGTAGATGTTTTTTTACGAATGCAGCTCATATTGGAATAATAAAGCCATAAGTGAAATTTCTATTTTATTTTTGTATGTGCATTTTTTTAGAGGCAAATTTGTGCAACAATTTCTTTTCTCTGTATTTTTGGCTGACCTTCCAAACTCATCAAAGTGTACCAAAGCTTCTGTATGCAGAGTGATGTTTTTGATAACATTAGAGGTTCATGAGCCCCTCATTTTCTTATTGTCTTTGGTCTGATCACATACCCATATGCCAGCCTTATGTGTGCTGCTAGAAGGTTCTTCTGAGACTAGACCTAAGAGTATCTTAGGAAGCCACGTGGAAATAAACTACTAAAAGAAGAATGCAATCATGAAAACATGTAAGCAGACCTCTGCATATCCATTCATGCAAATGAGAGGCTTTTGGAAAATCTATCCTTAGAGAGCATATTGAAAGGCAACCAGAAAAGCCAAGTAAGAAGGTATCAGAGTGGTGAGGGATAACACCAGTGACCATAAGAGAAAATATAAGCTTTCGTTTGAATTTGCTCTGTTAGCAAAACACTGCTGAAGAACACCTTCTGATGTTGGCATGAATATCTCTATCTCGTCAACAGCTCTTTTTAAGGTGTGCAACTGATGTATGGCAAGTGTGTTTGAGTTTTGTAACAACAATTTCAGCACCTGCATCTGTATTACAGACATACTACTGTAATGCTCAGGCGTATTTGTTCAAACCAGAAAGGCAAACCATCTATGCTGTTTCTAATATATAATTAGTTAAGTATAATCCCAAAATAATTGTTATTTAAATGAATCATCAGTTTCATTTCTGAAGATAATCAGCAGAATCTTACAGTAGGCATTTAATGCAGTGGAATTTAGAGTGGATTTCTGGAAGACATAAGGTTGGTTGTGAAGATCTTGAGTGACATATTTAGAACATTTGGACTCTCAGGTAAGGCAGCTATACAAAGTTCGACTAATGCAACAATTTATCATTCAGATCTAGTTACATGAAAACCAGATTTTTATATTTCATAAAGCAGTGGCAAATACATTAAAATATTTCCTATCTACAAGTAAGGCGGTTCTCCTCTTTTTATCATTTTTTGATAGCATTGTACAGTGCTATTACTCACGAAGTGCTGTGTCCAGCAGGGGGTAGTTTTAAATAGCAATGCAATACAGATGAAAAGATGCATAAAAGAAAAAAAAAAAAAAAAAAGGCAGAAAGGGAACTGTGAGACAGCTCATCTGTTACTGCTTTCACAATGGTACCAAACTGGACAAAAAGGGAATTAGCCTAAGAGGGCAACTGGATTTTCAGACAGCTTCAGGCACCGCTTGCGCATTTACCGATTCTCAAGTAGAAAAAATAATTTATTATTAATTTTGTGATTTCTTTATGTATTAAAACAGGTTCTCATGATGATCAGAGAAGTTACAGTACTATGGTGGCTTGTTTTTAATTCTGTTTCCATGTGTATTAATATGTAGCTGATGTAGCTGATTTTTTTCACATGCTCCTTTTACCTAACTGTTGACTGCCCTGCATACACGTTTAATATCTGTTGCAGTTATGTAACTAGAAGTCATAATTTCCAAATAGAGCACGAAAAAGAAAACATTTCATATATATATGATTGCAAACTAGTGATATCATTAATCATAATAATTCACTAATAGTGTGAAATAGTTCAAATATTTACTTATCAATCACTTCTAAGGCATCAAAGAGGGAGACTGGTATTCATAACTTGATTTGGACATCAAAATACAATAAATAATTTTAATTACTGTGGTTGTAATCGTGAAATACAGGCAGACGCTAGTGTCTGCTGAAAACTCAAGCATTCCTGCTACCAGATGAAACACACCTGGTAAACGATCATTTTCCACTACTTTTTATGTCTTTCTAATCCAAAAGCAAAGTTTTGAACTGAAGGCCAAAGCTTCAGTAATTGTATTATTTATCTGTGTTGTCCAAGAACACCATGTGCTGAGGCATCTTCTATTTAATACTGGATCGAGTATGTATTTTTAATTGAATATGTAAAAAGAGATATGTATTTAGAATATTAGGTAAGAAAAAATGGTACTCAGGAGTACAGTTTTGGATGTAAACTTGATTTAAAACAAATCAAAACAATTAGAGATCTTTATTTGCATTAGAAAACTTTCTTTAATGCTTTGCCCTAATTTAAAAATACTTAAATGTATTTATGACTACTGCTGTTCATTCTCCAGATGAACACAAGCATTTTCTCATCACTACCTACTTGCTCTATGAAAGTCTCCACGTGTGCTTTATGGCAATAGCAAATATCTCAGTTGTCACAGAGTGTACAACAAAATAATAATTTAGGGCCTTAGTTTAAAGTGTCTGCTTTAAATTTTTATTTAAAGTTTGGAACATTCTAAAATAATTTTCTGGACTAAGGCCAAAGCACTTCACAGATTTCAGAATTAACTCCAGATTTGATATGTATTTAAGTTCTATTTTGTGTTAGACTATGATTTTATAAATACATACGGTTTTGTATATGTTTCTAAGACTGAGCTTCTTTTCCTCAGCGGGACGGCCTGTATGTAAAATTAACCTTCGTTTATCCAGTGACAGGACTTAAATCATTGTCCAGAAAACTAGTTACATATCAAAGCTTTCAGTTTAACCTTTGTGAAAGACAGAGCAAATAGTATGAAAAATTACTTATTATTTCTTATTCAAATATTTCAAATGAGGTGCTTTCCAATCACTCTGCATCTAATCTTAGAATCTGAATATTTTTGTTTTTACTTTACAGAAAAATATCAGAAAAGGTTCAATTATATTGATCGTAAATTTAACAGTTACACAGAGACAAAGCAAGTGGCTATCCAAGTCTGACAAGGGTACTTATGCAAGAGAAAGCTGAAATATAAGTCTGTGTAGTAGAAATTGTGCAAAAAGAACATTACAAAATTTCAGTGAACATCACTGAAGTGACATGGCTTATAGTGAGTAGAAAAAAAAAACTATTTTTTAATTCAACGTTAACTTCTGCCTAATTTTTACAAAAGTCTAAAACATTTGCTGCATTTTGGTTTTATTTCAAAAATACCTATGGGTTAAAAAGAGCAGGCATATCATTAGCTCTGTTATAATTAGAACAGGCCTTCTTAAAGGCATTGTATTACTTGCATCACACCTTTTTCAAAGTGGTATTTCTTTGTGTTTGTCAATAGACTTAATTAAATGGATATTGGCCAAACTAGAAAAGCAATGTAGTTTTGTTGGACTTTTCTTATTGCCTTTTGTATCATAATTCCAGCACAACTGTAGTAAGGGATGCCCTCCATGAATAACGTGATTCAGATTTGGACCTAAATTTCTCATGAGAACAACTGAAGCTGGGCAAGGCAAGGATAAGAGAATAAGACAGTTTTAAAGACTAAAACCAACCAAACAACAACAAAAACCACGGTGTCAAACTTTCATCATTTATTTTTTCCCTAGCAGTTCACCAAGAGGGTGGTTTACATCATTCAGGGCCAACATAAATAGCAACCAAGTTGTGCAAGACAGTTGTTGCTGTTTTAACTTTTTGCCAGTTCCTCTTCTGGGTCTCGTGTATGTATTTATTTATGTACGAGTGTATTGAAAGCCTGCAGGAACTGGGAGCCATGAACTGCTGCCTCTGACTCGCTCTGCTTTCAGCACCGACAAGAAAAGAGGAGAGAAGCTGCTCGGGCAGAGAGGGCGATGGGCTGGGGGCCGCGTCTCTCAGGGACGATGTCGAGGTGACAGCCTTCCTGAGGTATTACCGGCTGCGGGCGGATTGGGGGGATTATTTTTAATCGCCGGGCGCTGCCGTGCGAAGAAGACGAGGTTGTGTGCTCAGCGGTCTGTCGGTGCCGCGCAAGGTGACAGGAGGAGAGCCGTGCGGGCAGGGCGGTTTTAACGCCGCGGGGGCCTCACGAGGCTCGGCACCGCCCTCGGAAGGGGCACCCGAGGGACGGCGGCCTGGCCGAGGAGACGGAGCCCCCTTCCCCTGAGGCGAGGAGGAGGAGGAGGAGGAGGAGGAGACCGAGACCGTCCGCCGTGACGCCGCGCCGAGCCGCGCAGGCGCAGCGCCCGTTGTATCCGGCCGGCGCCTTTTCTCTCTTCCTCCTCGTCCCTCCCTCCCTCTCCCCGTCCCTCCTCCTTCCCCCCCGTCCCTCCCGCTCCCTCCATCCCCTCCCACAGCCGCCGCGGTCGGTGCCGCCGCCGCCGCCGCCTGTGCGCGCCCTGCCCGCCCGCTCCCCCCCCATCCACCCTCGGCTCTCCCCGCGGCTGCCCCATGAGGCGATGGCAGCGGCCAACTTCGGCAAGATCCAGATAGGGATCTACGTGGAGATCAAGCGCAGCGATGGTCAGCGGCGGGCAGGGAAGGGAAAGGGGAGGGGAGGGGCCGCGCCGTGCCGTGCCGGCCGCAGGGACCGCGCGGGTGCCGCCGCCTGAGGCGCGGCGCGGGGCCCATTGTGTGCGCGGGGCCGGGGAGGGGCCGGGCCGGGCCGCGCTGCGGTTGCCAGGGGGAGCGCGGGCGGAGGGGCGGGGGCGCGGGGCCGTCGGGGACGGGGCGGCTGCGGCAGCGCGGGGAGGGAGGGGAGGGGCGGCGGGGAGGGGAGGGGAGGGGAGGGGAGGGGGGGCGCGATAAGGGGGGGGCCACAGGGAGAGGAGGGGGCGTAGGGGAGGGGACGCGGTGCGGGGGGTGGGGAGGCCGTAACGTGGAGGGGTAACTTCTGCCTCGCTCCGGCCCTGCGCTCGGAAGGGCCTGGGGGCGGGGGACGCCGTGCCACGCTCGCCCCGTGGTCCCCGTGCCCCCCCCGGGGCGTCCCTCGCCTCGGCCGGCATCCCCAGCCCGTGTGGTGCTGCCCAGGGATACACGCGGGCAGAGCACGCCGAGGGCGCCAGCTCCTCCCGTGTGTTCGGGGGGCTGGCGGGGGCTGAGCCGCAGGCAGGTCGCCCGCGGCTTCAGATCCTCGGTGTGAGGGGGAATATGTCACCCGTTCCCGGCCTTCGTGAGGTCTCCGAAACCTGCTGAACCAGGGTGGGGTTCTGCTGGCGCGTTCTGGAAGGTCTTCTGTTTTCTCCCCACTTCATCATCTTGCTATACAATAATCAAACGTTTTTAAGGGAAGAGAGACCTGGAGGTCAAAGGCTGAAGTCAGTGTGGTTTTGTCATGAGGCAGGAAATGAGCAGCAAGTCTTTATGCAGCTCGTCTCTCTCACGTCCCATAGTGCAGTTCAACCCTACAATAAAAATCAGATGCTCGGTGCTAGCTGGACGCTGTATTAAACCTTACCCCTCAATTTGTGCCTAATGGCTTGTGTGTCACGTGAAGAATCCGATAGGTCTGGCACTTATTTGCATAACTCCTGCAGATCTCTGTCTGAGGTTTCCGCACCAGCATGCGAAAGAACTTCTTCACGGTGAGGGTGACGGAGCACTGGGATGGGCTGCCCAGGGAGGCTGTGGAGTCTCCTCTGGAGATATCCAAGGCCCATCTGGACGCCTACCTGGGCAGCCTGCTCTAAGGAACCTGCTTTGGCAGGGGGGTTGGACCCGATGATCTCTTGAGGTCCCTTCCAACCCCTGCAATTCTGTGATTCATCAGAGCACCTTGAAAAACTATTTTTCTGAGGCCTGCATCAACTTCTAATACATGTTACTGTCTGTTCTGTATATTCTTTGGACAATAAGACATGACAATGCTTTGGTGTTCTTTTTTTCCGCTCTACAGGGTTCTGCTCACATCTAAAGTTAGAATTGAGGACAGTAACTCTTCAACATAACAATACTTATTTTCATTACTGTTAACAATTCACATATTTTGCTGTATCACATATGTGAAGTAGCGCATTAAGTACCTTACACATCAGCAATATACTAGGGGTTGTCTTCCCAGCAGTCATGCAAACTAGGGTTTTGAGCATTTGCGTTGCCTTGGTCCTCGTGTGAGCAGGCACACCGCAGTGTTGTACTAGGGTTAGTGGGTCCTGGTTATTGCAATGTTTTCTTGTTTTCCGTCAGGGATGCTGGATCACCAGGTATGCAGAAGGGAGCATTTTGAGACAAATACCAAAGGCCAGCCCACACTGCATTATATGTAGATTGCTTTGCCTTTCAGAAGGTAGGCTACCAGCATGGGCTGTGGTTGCACGAGCAATCGGGGTTGACCTGGCTGCTTCTAACAAGATGCCTTTGCCAGTTGCGTTGTTCTTAGGAGCTCCATCTTGCATCCATTGTGGCCAGTATTTTTATTCTGATGATTTAATTCACTAATTGTGTTGAATTTGCAGACTTTTGGATGTGATAGTTTTCTGCAGGATTAGGGAGTTCAGATGATTCTCAGAGGGTTTGTCACCCCAAAAGTATCTGTGTGTAGGAAATGTGTGGCTGGGAGAAAGTGAAGGTGTGAAGTATGACCTTCTCCTTCAGGAAGAGTGCGCTACCTGGATGTGCCCAACCTGGAACCTGTATCCCAGGTAGAACAGAACCAGGGCCATCTACCATACCAGCTGCCTGAGGTTGAAAGCTCAATTAAAACCGTCTAAGAAGCTTCTAGAGAAGGTGGTGTGTTGATTGCTCTGTTGTCCCACACTGTCTTATTTGTAAGAATTCCTTTTTTAAAACTAAATTTATGCTTTGAGAGGTAAGTATAATAATTCTTTAAAATATCCTTATTTATGTGTTCATTTGCTGAATAAAATAAAGTTCTAGTTTGTTAATGGGGTCATTTGAACAAGTATGCATTTTTTTCCCATCTGTCCACCAGTTATGCTAAACGCTTTTTTGAATACAAAGCTTTATTAATTCCAGATAACTCTATTTTTTCTTTAAATAAAAAGTAGAATGAAGAGAATAGCTTTTTTTTTTTTTTTAAATAAAACATCACTGTTAAAAGTCATCCTTCTTCGCTACAACTAAATTCAAAGACATGTAAAACACAAGAAGTGTGAGAATGAGACCAGAATGTTCTGGAAAGAAAAGTTACATAGTCTGTCATTTTGAAAAGTTCTAATTAGGCTTAAGTGTTTAAGTGAGAGATTTCTTATAGGACTGAATAGAATATAGATGTTCTACAAATGAAAAGCATTATTAGAGCTCATGGCCAAAAACATATGAAAACCAGTGTTTGGATGAAGCCCAACATTTTCAAGGACTGACGATGCAGAGCTGCTTGCTGTGTATCTGTTTTTTCTCAGTGGGTAAACATTGGTATAAATGTTGTCTAGAGTAACAGATAATATTTCCAGTTATAATTACATGAGATAACTCATTATGTTCATGTAAGAGCGTATCAAGTGGTCACCTAGTTTGGCTTTTAATAATCATTTCTGATACTGAAATTTGCTACTTATTTAGGTACAATTTATTTATGTTACTTGAAATATGCCTTGGTAATCTGTCTTGGAAACAGGAAGGAACTTGTTCGTTTTAGGTTGTGAATTTCTCATAGTGGACTGTGTTTCCAGTTGTGAAAAATATGCCTTATCACACAGAAGAGCTAGAGAGTGAGCCAGAATGTAGCTGCGAGACCAGCTGTGAGTGTGGTTCCTCCCGTCCAGAAGATGCACCTTTCTCAGGTCTAAATATGAGTATTTTTCTGGTGACGAATTCCCCTTACCCAAATAACAATAGCCCACTGCTTTGCAAGTGAACTTATCCCCACATCCCCGCTTCTTGTGTGTTATCCAATTAATGATGATGAAGACCTATATAATTACTTGGAGAAAGAATGTCTTACAATTTTTTTTTCCCCATAAATTCAGTCTTTTGCTGAAATAGGACAAACCTGTGATGCCCTGCAGACCTCCGGTAGGCTGATTGGTATTTTCCCTTTAGTTTTCCAGTCCAGTTGTGTTCTGCACACTTCCTCCTCAGACTGTTCCTATCCTCTCCATCTTGGCAAATCTGAAATACTACCTAGAAGAAGAGAGAAATTAATTACATATTTGCTCATTTGGAGAGGGGTGGAATACAGTGGTGTTGTCACTGTGTCGGAAGTAAAGCAGCAGATGAGAAAGGACCTTCTGGTAATTGAGGAAAGTGACTGAAGATTTGACAGAAACTCCAGGAAAAGAAAAAGGGTGATTTTTTTTTTCTTTTTTACAGATTAACCATCAAATCACATGAAAAAGAAAGATCATGAGCTTGTGTTCATTTTTATTTTTATTTTTTTTCATAATAGAATAACAGTAGAACTGCCAGTGTTTGAAAGAGAAAACTTAAAACTGAGAAAGGAGAATAAACTTGGACCAGTTTTCGCATGGAGCTTATTACCATAGGACATGGATGCTGGAAACCTAGCAGAATTTTAGGGAGAGTGTTGGTATGGATGATAGGAATATCCAGCTCTGTAACACCACCCATCGTAAAAGGTAGTTTCTGTCCTACCCGAGCCTGTAGTTTAAATAACCTCTAACTGATGGGAGGCAGGAGGAAATCTTGCCTGTGGTTGTGTTATTTTGTAATTGCCTACTTAGGAATTTTTTTTTTTTTTTTTTACTTGTCTCTGAAGCAGCTGAAACTGGTCATGGTCAAAGATAATCCATCTAGTTCAAAAACCTACTGGCAGCTCCTCCTCTCTCCTTATGCATGCCAAAACATCATGGTAACCATCAAATGCAAAGGAGACTAAATTTTTGTAACAGTAAGGGCTGTGATTTTCGTTTTATTTTGTTCAAAGCCCAACTTGCATGAAACTGACGTTTGTTAGTGTTGAGTGTCTACACCATCCTCTGTGTTTTGGGTTATCCCCTATGACGATCTTGACATTTATGTGCAGCTCCCAATGATTTTATAGCAAGATAGAAGGTATAATGATGCTATAAAAATTCTGTTCAGGTTTGGGTAGTCACCCTATTTAACAAGCTCTTGAGGGTAGATTTAAATGGTAATGTGCTTTTACTCTTTCCTTTGGTGACATGTATCTGTTCTTTCCCTGTGACTAAGACTTTTTTGTTACCCCATTTAAATCATTTGACTCAATTACCTAATCCCTACGTAAGCCATATTTGACACAATGTGTCTTTGTCCTTCCCTAGTGGCCAGATCACAAACGGGACTTCAAATCTGGCGGTGGTGGTGGAGCTAATGGGTCCAGCATTTAGACTTACTTATCCAGTGCAGGTGCTCATCTCGTTACACCCAATTTCTGGGGATTGTTCCTACAGAAATGTTGACCAGGAAGACTTGTTAAGTTTGCTGTGTCCTTTTTAAAATCACTTTTTAAGTATTCTGTTCTTGGTACTCAATAAGTGGATTTTCACTGTAACTTGCAGATTTTCAGATATTTATGTAGGCCTTCTATATTTTGCATAAATAGTTCTTGAATGACAAGAGTTGAAATGCTAATCTTCAGAGAGTCTTCTCATCTTTTTGTTCCATGTTCAGTACAGAATTACGTACTGGTAATAATGTCTTTTAGAGCTGTGTATAGCCATTGGATCATATAGCTTGTGTTGCATAGTTTGTTTGTTTGTTTGTTTTTCTTTCTCTCATCTCGTCGGGTTGTGTGGAAATACAGCCTTAAATTTTTTTTTGTTAGGTAAAGTTATGTCTCTTTCTACACACTCCTTGTAAGTGGTTTGTTGCCGGTACCCAGTTTTGCTCCTGTTTTCTTCTTACGGATTTATGAACTGAAGGCTTTGTCATGCTGCTTCTTGACAGCATGGCACCAAGCATGTCTTCACGCCTTGTTGAGGTGGGAAAAGATGATGAATTGATGGAAAGAGGTCAAGTCTGAGTGAAAAGCAGTGCCATTGCAAAAGTATCTCTATTTGCTCTAGAGGATGAATTAGCCTTTTGAGTTCTTTCAATATATCTACTTACTCAAAGGCTGTAAAAGTTGAGTGAAGAGTATGGAGTATTTATCAGATGAGCTCCTTTCCTAGAGCACAAAATCTGTGGTATTTTTGTTGGATTGACCTGTGGAATGCGCCGTTGTGATTTCTTTGTGCTTGAGAAATAAGTAACAGGATGGAGTGAATTCTCTTCATTTCTGTATTCTCATTCAAGTTCTACCTTTTAAACCACTTATTGCTTACATCATAGAATGTGATCTTTCTTTTTTGACTTTTCTCCCATCTTATTGTTTATTGGTTTGTCTTGTCATCCTCACCATCTTGAGATCAGGAAGAGAGTATGTGGTCAACCCATTGCAAATGCTAAAATACAGTGTTTGCTATGAATGTACACAGTGGAGAAAAAAGAATGAAGTTGCTTATGGTAAGTTAGAGGTTCATCTTAGCTCTTCAGAGCTAAGTTTAATTTCTAGTGTAATGTAAAACTAAAGTATGGAACTCCACAGCAAGGACACCCAAGCCATCTTAAATTTGTACAGTAGTGAGAAGGTGCAGTAAGCAAAATGAATGGTCAGTCACGATGGGTTTGTAATTTAAAAATAAATAGTTTTTAAGAAGACATTTACTTTTAATAATCAATTTCTTGTAATGTCTCTGTAGCATAGTTAGAGTTGTCTGGATGCATAGATGCTTTCAGTATGTATTTTCAGATCTAGGGTGAAAAGTTTTGGTGGAGCTGTAATATGCTTTTGTTATTTCTTATTTCAAAAGCACGAACAAGCTTTCAGATATATGACCAATTCTTTTTGCTGGCTTGAAAGCTTATCTTTGTTTTCCAGTATTACCATTTGTCTCTTCTTAAGTGTATGCTTTCTTGCATTTCTTATTAGTATTTTGGAGGGAATAATTATAGTAAGAAAAAAAAATTGCTTGCTATTGTATATTCTAAACCTTTAGTTTTTATTGTGACTTCATATTTGGGATTTTATTTAAATTGTTCTCAGTTCTGAACTGAACGTAGAGACTAAAATGTATTTTTCTAGTTGTATTGTTTGGACTATTTTTTTCTGTTATTTTTGGTAGAGATTTTTGTACTTAATTAAGATGTTAGACACTTAGCACAATTAAGTTAGTTTTAGTAATTTTGACTACTGGTATAATTCCTTGTCTGTTTAAGATGGTTAAATCTGGGCTACTTTTGTCTGCCCACTGCATCAGTGTTAGTTTTCAGCTGAATGTGTTGCACGGAGGGAGGCTGGGAAACTAAAACTATGGTAATCCAGATGTAGGTTGTCATAAACTGCTACAAGTTACATCCACGAAACTGTTCTTACTCTGTGTGTTCAAATGCGTTCCATTTCTTTTTCTGTCCTCGTTACTTTCCTTGAAATATTCACTGTTGTTATACTCTTGTTTCAGTACTATTTTTTATTTTCACTCCAAGAATTAAAAAGCCAATAGCTTTATAAGGTTCCCAATATAGAGATAGACAGATGGTTGACATGATTTTCCTACAACTTTGACCTCTGTAATGGACGCTTTGAATTCTGTAGTATGTGTTTAGCTATGAAACGGTAGTGACTGTGTCTGATATCCTGGAAATGCATTTTGTTCCTATCCCCAAAAGTATCATGATAAACAGGACAATTGTTGGCTTAGAAAATCCATAAATTATTGCTTTGGTAGAAGTTAGTGAAGAACATTTATCTCGGTGAATGCTTTTCTGAAGTAGAACCACTGTTGGAGGCAGAATGTGGGGCTAGATGTTCTTGTATTTTGCCACTATTCTCTGTGCCTTGTTAATCTCTTATGGGGGGAAAAAGCAGCCATAGATAGGGAGGGTGTTAGGACGATCGTATTACCATTTCTCTGGTGAAGAGTGTTCTGTAGAGTTAATTTTGATGTCTTTGAACTTAGTTATTTCTGAATATTTAAAACTAGATTTTACATCTGTTAGACAAAAAGTGGTAACACTTTGTGAAAAATTGCATGAGAATGTACCTTTCCTGGGAAAAGGAGTTAATTTTTCAGACTTATGCTTAATTTTTATTTTTGAATGTCTGTGGTGACCTGAATCATTTACAGAAATAGAAGATGCCTAGAAGACTGTTGATAACTCTACTATTACAGTCTAAATTCAGTTCTTCTTTTATTTTGCTAGGAACCCAAGATAATTTTAGAATTGCTTAGTGTAAGGGAGTCAGTAGAGGTTCTTGGAAATAACTGTATAACTGTGCTTTTAACGAGAACTTCAAATGACCTTTTACAACAGGTGAGTTATCAGTTAGATTTAGTAATTAAGCTACTTTGTTAGTTTTTTATTTTTTTCCAGTTTTCTGTATTTGAGCAGGCTCTAGTTCAGCAACGGAGTCTGATCTTAAGTTTGACTCTTGAAAGAGAAGAATGAGGGATTTTGCTGCTTAAAGGCTTGAATGTGACAGTGGAACTTTTTGTTCGTTATTCAAATAACACTGCTTTCAGTGTAGCGTATTGTTTTTACATAGTGGCAGTTCTGGCTGCATGTGGCATAAGCCGCTTTAAGGTTTCCCATACCTGTAGAGTGAAAAGTCTGCTTGTTCCTTGCCACTGCTGTATTATCTGCAACACTGATAATTCCAGGGCTTTGTAAAATGCAATTGTGCAATACCAGGTAGAAGTAAAATGAGTAAGGTAACTTGCTTATAACAATGAATCTTTGGCTTTGGTGGCATTATTAGCAGTGGGTGGTCATGCTTTCCCCTACAGAAGAATGTTATTTTGCTTTCAAGTTATCATTAATTCAATTGAAGCCTTGTAGTCAAGTGCAAGTTTGAGTTTACCATGGCTCTCATTTGACACTGAAACCTCTACATAATCCCATGTATGAGTATTTTAAGCGTATTTTTTTCCTGGTGGGGCTAGTAAGTTAAGAATTGCCTTCAAATTGCCCACCAAATACATATATAAGTGGAGGGAAGTAGAGAGACAGATTTGTGTAAAGGTTTCTCCTTAGAAACAAAGTCCACAGTATATCTGTACTCTATTTCTGACTCTAGGAAGAAGGCAGTAGAAATGAATTCACTTTGAAAAGCACACGCACACTTAGATTTTGCAATTCTCCAATTTACTGATTCAATTTTGGGTTATATTTACATGTTCCTTATGGTTTTGCTTTAATATTTATGAATTGAACTTTCCAGTTTTTCTTGACAGTTTAATAGAATAGGAATTCAGGTGGTGATGAATGGGGTGAATATAAGTCATGATCTGAAAATTTTTAGGTTACATTGAGCTTCTCCACAGAGAAGAATTAAAGTATTATTCCAAGTTTATTTAGTGATTTGATCTTGAACTCCTAGAATCTTGTTAAGATAAGGCTAAAATACAGGCTTTTAAACATGTATGAGATGAAAAATGCCTTTTAACCAGGAACAACATTTGGCAACTCTGTAATAAGTTATGATAAATATTCTTACTGAATGTAATACTGTAAAATAAGGGGAGAAAAAAATATTGACAGGTAGGTCAGAAGAGGCAAATGGTACCAGTTGAAAGGTACCAGTTGAAATCATCTGTATAAGGTGCTGCTAGAAAACTTCTGTGTGTTGCAACAAGCTATTGTTTCTGGGCAGCTACTGTTAGCTTCAGAGAAAGCAGAGAACATCATGAAAACGATGTCTCTGCTATTTATTTAAGCAACAAACTAAACGAGGAAGGGGGATGGGAGGGGGAACACTGGCCAAGTCACCTCAGTCTTTTGGCAGAGGGTATCCACCACACAATTTAAATCCACCACAATCTTAAATCCTGTTGTAGAAAAGCGAAAAAAAAATCTACAACCTCTAAACCTCAGTGCTGTTTAAAAGAGAGACGTGTCTGAATCTGCCTTTACTCCAATATTCCATAACTGTATTGAAATTTATACTGAACACAGAGGACTTACATCTGTAAAAATATACAATGAAAGATTCTGGACAGGTATTTTCACGAGCAATTTTAAAAGATTTTAAGGAAGCTGCCTGCAAAATTGTTTTAAAGGACTTCAAGGAACTGCTGACTAAATGTGCAAGAAGATGTCAAATTATGTTCTGTCTTCCAAAATTAAAAAAATAGACATAAGAAGACATTGAACTATTCCTACAACTTGTTTACAAGTTGTCAAGTGACAGAAAAGATGTGAATGTCTTTACCATTAACTGAATGAAAACCTTCACTTATGCAGCCGTAGTAAAAGAAAAATATGATACAGGACAGGAAATACTATAATGTCATCTGTTAATGTCCTGTTCTCTTTTGAATGAAATTTACAACTCTGATTACTTAATTTTCCTCAGATCTGAGAACTGAAGGGAGCTCAAGCAGGCCATGAGGATGACCAGTGGGAGTTGGAAAACCTTGTGTGAATATTGAAAATGGGTCTTTTGTTGATTTGGTGTAGACCTTTTCTACAGTTCGGAAAGGATATTTCATTGTGATTGTGGAACAAAATGAGTAGGATTGCTTTATGAAAAGCAAAGGAAAACTTGTTTTTCTTTCTATTCAAGACTTTTACTAAAATTGGAGAGTGGATTTTTATTTTTATTTAAGTTTGTGAAGTATTTCTGTCTTTTGGGGGTTCATTCATCACCTTAAACCATGCTAACCACTGCCATAACCTGCCAGAGTGGATCACACTGATAATTTGTCTAGCCCACTGGCAGTAGGAGAAGCAATTCAGGAAAAGCAGACCTGCCTTGCCATCTGTAGTCTGATTGATGCCTTTGTCTCTCCCCAGTATCCAGAATTACGTTCGAGATGTTAGGAGTACAACTCCGCATAGTCCTGTTAAATATCCATTTATAGACCTATGGTTTGTGAATTTATTGAATACCTTTCTGAAGCAGCTTACCCCGTCTGCCTCATAAATCTCTTGTGAAAGCAAGATCTGGAAGTTCGCTGTTTGCTGCATAGCCAGATGCGTTACTACTTTTATCTGCCTAAAAGTTGAAGAGTGCTCCTAGTTCTAGCCTTGCAGGATTTGTGGGAGTAACAGTTTCTACTCATTTTGTCCTTTCTGACTGTGAAGCTCAACCAAATCCACTTGTGGCCTTTTCATTGTAGGTGAGCATTCTCAGGTGCATTAATCTCTGCTTGTTTCATTCTCTTCATCATCTTAGCTGTCCTCGTCTAATTCCTCTACATCGTTTTTGAGGTGTGAAGGCTAGTGCAAACAGTAGATAAGATGTGGGTACAGCAAGGTTTTATTTAGTGTTTCACAGTGACGCTTTGTTTTATTCTTTAGCTTCCTGATGATGGTCAATCTTTTATTGACTTTTTTTTTTTCTTTTTTCTGCAGCTGCATTTTGAATCAATGATTTTACAGAACGGTGAATGATATCTTAAGGGATCTCTTATTTGAATTGTAACTTCTAGTTGCAGTTTCAGCATTGTGTATCCATACAGTAGATTATTTTTCTCTGGGTGCTTTATCTTTCTTTTCTCCATGTCATCTGCCACCTTTTTGTGCACTATCTTTTTTTCCCTCACAATTGTCATGGCATCTGACTACCCAAAAACCTTTCTTGCCAAAGGATGAGACCCCGAGCTTGGTGTAATTTGGAGTGTAACTGGGCTGGAAGATGACATGTAAGTTTCTGGCTAATGTTTTGAAAAGCCTGTCTCATTAAAACAAACAGACAAAACAAAACCAAGCCTACAACACATGGCTTCACTTTCCCAGTCCCCTCCTTCATTGTCACTTGTTTACATGTAATCTTCTTTTAGAGAGGATTGAAGTATTTCACAGCTCTGAGTGTCCTGGTTGTGTATGTACTGAGAATTTATCTTGCACCTCATTTTAGTGTAGCATCCTGGTACCATGACCATTGTCATTGCACACATACTAGTTTACTTCCAGGCTCCCATCGGAAGGGAACCAGATGACCCAACTGCTGTCAGAAACCTGAACTTTCTTGGCTGGTTGCTGAGAAGAGACCTGAACTGCATCATTTTGCCTGTCACTGCCTGGGCAGCCCTTCAGTAGGTATCACACTTTCATATTCTCTTGCACATCCCAGGACAGCCAGCATACACTCATGTTCATCCTCTAAAAGCATCGTAGTGGGAGGCTACAATGCAGTTTTCTCTCTGTTTCTGTATAGGTCAAAGTGAGTTAGCATAAAAAATTAAGGTCTGTTGCTTGGACGACTGGGATGTGCCTGTACAAGCATTTCAGTTCAGATCCAGAACTAACTTTGGATATACATCTTCTGATCATCCCTTAAGTCTTTGTACTATGATTTAGTTCACTTTGAAAGTGGCCTTGGAGCGTGCTACATTCCTTTTGGATGCACCTTTTCTGGAATGCACCTTCCAGTTAAATGTACACAGTGCACTCCAGCACATGGTGTTTGGTCTGTGGTACTACTTCCCCCAGTCCCTTTGGAACATACGGTGTGAATGTGGGATCCTCTGCACCACCTGCTTTGCTTTACAGATCTGCTCCTGTTGCCATACACCACTTGTTAATGTAGGCACAGCCAAGGGACCTGCGCAGAACACCAACTGCTGGAGGTGTGGGTAGTCTGTCTTGAAACATGCTGTCCTGGGGTGTCATGGACAGAACCAGCCCATACTGCTTCACAGAATGGCTGAGGTTGGAAGGGGCCTCTGGAGGAGACAGGAACACCTAGAACAGGTTGTCCAGGACCATGTCTAGCTAGCTTTTGAAGATCTCCAAGGACGGAGATCACACAGCCTCTCTAAAAAAGAATTTTAGGTCATAGAGCAATCAGACATTACGTTAACATCAGTTTCAGGAGTCATTTTAGCTCACCTTGCTTGATTTTGCACTAAAAGGGGGGGTAAATACAAATTTAATCAAATCAGTCTTGTAGCTTGGAGTGCCTCAATAGAAAGTAGTAAGCAATGGAGGACAGATGCTGATACGCTTCTGGTCTCTTGTGTACCAGACAAGTATCCTGGAAGTGAGCAGGATCGATGCAGAGGCTTTGCATAGCATTGCTAGTGTTGCAGGTTGTTACATTATTGAAGGTAATCCATACATTTCTCTGAATTTCAGTAAAATGTTTTGTAACGCAGGATAAATGATTCAGGTGAAGTTTAATACAGGAATTGTCATGTGTTTAAGAAAGATGATGGTGGTGTACTTACTAATTTCTACAGAACACTTTCTATGGTCTGTTTTGGGACTGGCTGGCTGTTATTCATTCCTGGCCTTAACACAAAAAGTAACATTGTTCTTGGAAAACTTAATTGCTATGCTAGAGTGGGAGTATCAACTCTGTGGAGATTTATATCATGCAGGAAGAATATGAGCTATGGAATAAACTGGGATAAAACATAATAACACAAAGTAAAAGTGCTTTTGCTACAAATTGGGAATTCACAAGCTGTAAATGACAGGAGAAAAATCTTGATATTCTAGTTAATCACCAAACAATTGTGGACCACTGGTGTGAATTGGCAAGGGGAAAAGTGAGTGCAATTTCATTATTACTGTAATTTGGCAGTGAGTGTTGCAGTCTGGAATTGTATGTTGAATATCACACTTCGTCCTGGTTGGCAGTGTTGAAAAAAGGCTGAGTGTTTGGGCTGAGACAGATACAGATAGATTCACCATTCCTGTACAGGTGTCCTTGTACAAGTTATAAAAGAAAGTACAGAGTACTAAATGGCTGTGAACAAGTGTAATCTAGAAAAATGTTTGTATATGTTGACAGTGAGGTGCTAGTGCCACTTGCCACCAGGATGAACAGCAGAGGTGTGCAGCCTAGTAACATGAAGGGGAAATAAATTCAGCTTATTAAAGTGTTTTTTATTTTATTTATTTTACTATTATTTTATTTTACTATTTTTTTTTAATAGGACTTACAGTAGTATGCGTTAGATGATTGGACAGGTGCTTCCTTCTGCTTCCTTCCAAATGTCTTTCTCTGTGGTTGTTATATGTGGAGGAATTGGTGGCTTTTAAAAATGATAGGATGACTGGCGTGGTGCAGCTGAGATAACTGGCTGATAAATACCTAGATATCAGTGCATCTGTTACCCATTGTGACATGATACTTCATGCACTGAGCTGCTTGAGGAACAAGTCGCCTATCATTCTGACGCGGACACCTATGGAAGCAATACGGAGCTGTAGCTTCTGAATGCTGCAGTGGTGAGTTTTTCCTCATTCTTTTTGTGAAGCCGGAGGGGTGACTGCCATTGATTTCACAGGCAGTTGTAGCTTCTGTAAGTAAACAAAGTCAAGACTGCTTTCAGAGGAGCTCATTAATGTGAAATAATGTGCTTTGAAATACGGCTGCAAGAGCCTTAGTTCCACACCCCAAGAGAAACTGGACTTGTGTTGAAGAGAAGTGAAACGCACAGTGTTCCTCTAACTGGGGAAGCCACAAGAAGCTTGCTTTGAATGTAAAGGGAAATATTAGAGGTTGGCTCGGAAAATGAAAGGTCAGCAGCAAAAAAAAAAAAAAAAAAAAAAAGCAATGAATTGCAGTGTGAAAAGACTGGTGATTTAACAACTATTAGAGAAACACAAACTCGAGACAACAGCAGGAGGATGCAGCTCTAGGAAATGTCATTAGAGGAGGTGCACACATATAGGCAATTAACAAGTTCAGCTAAACTAAGCAAGTAGAATTATAATATAGTGGTTGGTGTGGAAGGGGTTATTGTTGTTGAACGCAAGGGTGACCAAAAAGTTGCTCGTGTCCTGTTTGCTGTTTGAGGGACATGAAATATGCTCTTTGTATTTTGAAGGTAAATGCTACACATGCTTCAGTGGCATGTGAGCTTTGGTTGTTTTTTCCTCTTTATCTCATTTGTTAGTGGATTGTCAGTAAGATCTGTGAACTTTTGTTTTTCTAAAGCACTGTTTGATTTCTTTTTCTTTCCGTACAAATTACATACATATCTTAGATGGGGATTTTCTTCTGAGTTCTGTAGCTTTCTGGGTGGGGCTAAGAGCAGACTAGGTTGGATTTTAACTCAAAACTGTAATATACAGACAGATACGGGAAATTTGATTTGTTTAATGTTAGTTTTTGTTCCCCAAATCCTTATCTGTTATGTTGTAGAGGCTTAGAGAGATCAACGTATGCAGTCATGACAAGCTTGTCATTTGAAATACTCTGGTATTGTTATGATTAAAAAATAAAATGAGTTGGTAGCTAGGGATCATTCACAGAAAAATAAATATTGAAATGTATCTGTAATGAAAAATTATGTGGCTTTTTTAGCATTTAAGGTCTTGCTTTAGGGACAAGGTAGGTACTGCATATGTTAGTGAAAGTGTGGTAACATAATTGAGATAACAGCCAAGATAACAAGGAAGTGTAGCATGGCAAAAAATAAAACATCTGTATGATGAAATAAAACTAAAACATAACTTGTGGTAGAAACAAAGAGAATTAAAGTAGATTGTGATAACTGAAAAGGCTCAGACATTTCATTATAGCAGGGTTGCTTGTATGTGGATAAATGAGACTTTAAAACAAAAAAAAATCAAGCATGCTTAGTGATGTGGAGAGAGAAACATCTGTCAATTACTGCCAGTTTTTCCCTGGGGAATTAACAGAAGAACTGTCCATCTAGTGCAGGGAGAGAAGTTGTAAGCCCTGATGAAGCAAATGGGAACACAGCCACAGTTAACATCACTGGGGACATCTACACTGGGATTGTCTTTTTCCTTGGGATTTTTCCTTGGGTGTTTGCTATGGATGTTGTTGGGTGGATAAAGCATTAGTTTTTTTTCCTTCTGGAGCTCTCTCTGTAAGAGCAGGAAGGTTCTTCCATCAAAACCCTGTGTATTGGAGCCCATAGCACAGGTAAAAATGTTTCGGACCACATTCATTCTGGTATACGCTGCTTCCTGATTCACAGCCGCATGTGTAAACATACATAAACTTTTTTTTAATATAAAACCTATCATTTGTATTTTTTCCAAAAGAGAGTGAGGGAAATTCTATTCTTTCCAATATTAATTTTTCAATGTCAATTGGCAAAGGGTGAAGGTGAAGCATGTCTATGTTCTACGTCCAGGTGTCTGTAGATATGGTAACATTATGTTAGTCCCTTGTGAACATGATTAGCAAAGTCATGTCATGTTTCACAAATGGCCACTGCAGTCCTGTAATCAATGGGTAACTTCTGTTACGGTCATCATTAACTTGTACCATACTTTTGTATGTGTCTATGAAACATCTACTGTTGTTGCAGTTAGGAAAAACAGTACTCATCTGAGCAGACTACTGTCTGAGCTAATATAATTTATTTGTATTCCTAAAGAAGTGGAAGGTTCAGAGGATGTAACAAGCTCTTGAGTTTCCTTTACTGAATGCTGGCTCCATTGGCATGGCTGTAGCCTGAGCCTGCTAAAAACAATTGCCTGGTTTTGAACTAGCAAAGCTTAAACAATTGTTTGATGGTGGTAGGTTATCACTGTGGTTTAAAGTTCTGCTGCTGTTTTGGGGTGGAGGAGTGAGAGGGTCACTGTGCAAATTATTAAGTTTTCCATTTAGCAGCCTGATCTAGACTCCGTGTGTAAAGTTTTAACTATTAGGTCTCAAAGATTTCTAAGACTTCACAAAACTGCATAAGGAGTATAAATGCAATGTCATTTTAGGCCAGTACACCCTAATTATTTGGAAGGGTGGGGAAGGCTGTGGTCTTTCACCAGCCTTATTTCTTGAGTCACTTGAGAGAACGGTGTGGTTTGGGTCACATGTTAGCTAGTGCTTTAGCCAAGGCTGTAATTCCAAAAACGCAAACTCATATTTACATCTGGTGACTTAAATTTCTGAAAAGTAACAGGAAGATGAAGAGGCTATGGATTTAGTATTGAAATCGATCACTGCTTCCGACTTGTGGGATTTTCAAGAAGTTTTGCAGATATAAAACATTGAGTTTGCTCAGAGGTAAAGATCTGAGTACCTCTTGGGATTTTCTACCAGCTGGCACTGCTAACTAGGGTGAGGATAGGTTAACGTGTTTGATTTACCCTGCTTATTTGCTTTTGCTGCTTCTTCCGAAACATTTTTTCTGCATCGGTAGTTCTTACAGTACAGGCATTTTATCTGCTATTTCTGCAGAAATTTATGCTTGTTTGCTTTATTTCTTCTGTTTTTAAAATTTTCGTAAGATGACTAGGAAAAGAGGCAATGTAAGAGTTGATGTTGTTCACTTGTATCAACAAAGGGGAGAATATTGTAATGCAAGTGTATTTAAGGTGGCTTCACATACATTTGCGTTGTCTTTTACTTGCAGCATTGTTTGCTGCATGCTCTAGTTTGTAGAGGGTAAACTGTGCACTGTCTGACAGAATTCATTTACAGAAATAATGGCCTGTTCAAATAACTTTTTAATCAGTTGTGAGTTCTAAAGCAATGTAACTACTTCCCAGAAAAAAAAATGTTTTCCCTGTGATGTGAATTCTAATCATGCAAGGAGAAGAATTGTAAATGTGAAGAATCAGTGCATCACCTTTACGGCTGGACTTCCTTCTTTTGTTTTTGAAATGTGTGTGAAGATAGTCATTTTGTAATCACTTGCTCTTTTTAGTTTTATGCACATTTGTGTTTACATGAACACGTTTACATTTCAGATTTTCATACCAGCTCCAGAAAACACACCAGAAATGAAGGATGTTGCCTTCAGCCACTGCAGATTGATTTGGCTCTTATGCTTTTAGCATTTGCAGCTTGGTCTTGCTTTATATGCTAGACGTGGTTTATGCCAACCTAATTGGTTGCTGGCATTCCTGAGTTTCACAGCTGCTGTATTCAGCTGTGTACTAGAAAAATATAATGGAATACTGTTTGCGAGAGCAAGAGGCAATTGTAAAGATGTAAATGTGCTTGCTGGCAGTTCAGCAACATGTAAACTTTTAATAACATATTAAGAATTTTGAGGAACAAATTGCATGGGTACCTTGCCAGTTTAAACATAGTATGTAGGTTTTCTATTTAAGCTGAGAATATTTGGATGTTGGACATAACTTTTGTTAATGTTTTTTTTAATTCAATCCTGACTTTCTTGGCCAGGGAGCAGATGAAGTCTGGCATAGAGATGGAAGACTTATTGTGATTCTTTTATTATGGCATGCTGGCTTACTGTGTTTGTGAGAGGATTCAGTATTTTCTATTCATTCACCAGCCTGCTTTGATCTCCTTTCACTTGTTATGACAAAGTTTAAACCCTTTTTTTAATTATTATTTATTCTGTGGCAAAAATAGTAGAACAAAGGAACAGGTAGTATGACTTAGGATGGCTTGGTGACTAATATAGTGTCACGAGTTTCAGAAGTGAACAGCAGTTTTCCTCAAAGTTTATAGAATCTGGTGACATGTTAATTATTATAATGTTTTATAGATTATTTTTCTCTGAAGTTACATTTTTCATATATCACTTTTCCTTTGATTCCACATTGACAGCCGGGCCAAGCCTTAAGACTGTAGCAGAAAATTTTATCACCATACGCTTGATGAGTCTGCCAGTTCCCGCAGCACCGAAGAGTTTTTGTGTCTTTGCAGTCCCAGCATGCTGTTTGTAGCAATGGATGAAGTGGCACCGCTACAGGAAAAAAAGTGGGCTGTATTCCTAGTTTGCTAACAAATCAGAGAACTAATTAAAACAGTTCCACAATGGAGGGTTCTTGCACAAAATTAAGTCACTGTAGGTTATTAGCAGTGGAAAAAGTAATGGAGAGGTGTACTGAGCACCACACACAAAGAAAACTCGCACAAAAATGTTCATCCAAAGAAGTGAAGTGTTGGAATGCCCTGCTGAGTTAGCCAGCTTCACAGTCACCAGCAGAATTAGGGCATAGTCCTGAGGGCAGGACATTCTTGTGCAACATTATTTGGGTGCTGAGGAAAGGAGTAAGGTCTGCACGTGGTGAGGAGGGTATGGCTGTGGTTTCTGCCCCTGCATCTCCTGGATTTTTCCAAATCCAGGCTGATGCCCATGGAGGAAGATGAAAACCATGCTCTTCATGCACATTGGGTGTTGCGTGGAGTGAGCGCAGTGTTAACAGTGACAGTGTTCATGTCACCTTTTTCTTGCCCTCTGTGAGCAGCTCAGCATCAACACTGACACTGTAGGTACCAGAAGTGAGGATGCAGACCTTGCCTTCAGTGGGGGCACTGGGAAATGCAAGAGAGTGCTGCTGAAGAAGCACTAATGGCAGGATATGTTCAGGAAAAAATAATGGCTCAGAGAAATAAAAACTAGCAAATGCTAGAGGAAAGGAACTAAACAAAGGGGAAAGATTTTTTTTTTTTTTTTTAAATAAGTAAAATACTACTCAACCTTTTTTAACAGAGAATTGAATCTTATGATTATGCTTGGAGCAAGGACAAGTGCCGAGGTTAGAAATGGTTGTGTAATGTAATGTTCATTGCGAGGTAAGTGCTGCAGATGTGAAAGCACCGCTGCCTGGGGTGCCACTTACTACATGAGTCCCTGCATTTGCTTTGATTTTGGCTGAGTTTTAGTCAGTTTGCCCCTCTGAATCCTACATTAGACTGCAAAGATTTGCTGATACCTTCCCTGACACTTGCACCCTCTCTTTTTCCTCAGATTTAACTCGGTGTGAAAGATTAGGCAGCCTGTGCAGTAAAAGAATTGCTAAAAATACCCATATTACTTGTGCTGTTAGGTGAGATAAATTGGATACAAGTTAAGGTTTATCTTTCTTTCTGTCCCTCAGCAGGCCCTAAGAAGCTTGGAGTACATAAAAACATTAACTTTGGAAAACTACCAAATTGTGACTGAAGTGGCTAAAAGAGAAGTTTGAAACAATTGGTGAAGGAGAAACTGGGTGGACTTTCTGATTTTTCTCCAGCTCACATGAAGCCCAGGTAGAAGGAGGTGCTTGGTTGTCAGGGAAATTATTAGGTCGTGGGCAGAGCTTGATCAAATGTCCGACTTTTGTATGAAATGACTGTGATCAAACTGGTCCCTGCTTTCTGACTTCAGTGGTAGTTTTATTGGTGTGTTGGAAAATAACTAAAAAGCCACAGAATGGTTGAGGTTGGAAGGGTCCTCTGGAGGTCTTGTTGTCCCACCCTCCCGCTCAAGCAGGCAGACCCAGAACAGGTGTCTCAGGACCGTGCTGAGATGGCTTTGAGGTATCTGCAAGCACGGAGACTACGCAGCTGCTTGGCAGTGCAGTTCTGCTCGCTGTTGCAGGGGGTGGTTCTTGTGCAGAGCTGCTGCAGGACGAGCCTGGCTTTGGGAAGGAGAGGAACTCCCTCTGGGCCAGTGCTGCTGCTGGGCCAGATGAAATTTGGGTGTGGAGGCAGCGGCGGGGAGCCAGGGAGGCCAGGGCTGTCCTGGCAGAAGGAGCGGCAGGCCTTGAGGACCCGCAGCCCGGCTGTTGGTGGATGGGCTTGGAGGCCGCCGCCCTGGTGCTTGTCAGGCCCCTGCTGTTCAGCGGCTGGTCCTGTCGGGGAGCTGGATGCGCAGAGTCCAACCTAACACTGCCAAGTCCACCACAAAACCATGTCCCTAAGCGCCGCATCGTACATGTCTCAAGTACTTCAGGGTACATGCTGACTCCGCCACTTTCCCGTGCAATGCCACTGTTCCCCAAGCCTGTACCGCTGCAAGGGGTCGTTATGGTCCAAGTGTTGTACCCAGCATTTAGCCCTGTTGAACGCCATACAGCTGGACATGGCCCATCGATCTAGCCTATCGAGATCCCTCTGCAGGGCCTTCCTAGCCTCAAGCAGATCAACAATCCCGCCCAAGCTGGTGTCATGGGCAAACTCGGTGAGGGTGCACTTGATCCCCTCATGTGGTGATTTTACCTCGCTAGGCAGCTGAACTCCACCACAAGCGCTCTGTCCCTCTCTTCAGCAGAGGAGAGGAAGAAGAAAGGGAGAGAAACAACTCACGGGTTGAGATAAGGATAATTTATTTAAAGGAAAAGTAATTATTAAGGGAAAATCATTATTAATTAAATAATTTAACTAAAGGGAAAAGCAGGGCCTCAATGCACGTAGCCGTTGTTCGGGAGGACAGATGTTTTCACAGTGAGAGCCCTCCCGTCCCGCATGGGTGCTTGTCAGGCCCCTGCTGTTCATCGGCCGCTCGTGTCGGGGAGCTGGATGCGCAGAGGCCGCAGCAGCAGCGAGCCGATGCGGAGGATGGGTCCGTTGGTGGGGCTGGTGGGGCGCTGCCCTGCAGCCTGCTGGGGGGCAGCGTTGATGGGCCCTGGAGCTGCGCCAGCCCCGTCTGCCTGTCCGATCCCCTGCGGCGCCCTTCTCCCAGCTGCGGGGCCGTTGTTGCTGGGCCGTGGGCGCAGGTCGTAGCGGCGCTGAGGGGATCTGCTGCGGACCCTCTCCCTGGCGGCGTTCCTGCGGCCGCGAGCGGACGATCTGCACACGTACTGCTGGTAGTCGTCGTCCGCTCGCACCGTGTGCAGGATGCGGTCGATGGGCTGCCTGCAGAGCGGGCACGTGGATCTCGTGGCGGCCCACCGCCGGATGCAGCGGAAGCAGAAGGTGTGGAAACAGGTGGAGACGTAGGCGGTGTTTCTGGTGGTGCCCAGGCAGATGGGGCACCGTTCTCCTGCAGCTTCCTCCGATGGCCCCGCCTGCTGCATCTGGCCCCCGCTGGCTGTTCCTGCAGAACCGCTCTGCTTCAGGTCCTCCTCGGCACGGGATGGAGTGTCCTGCCTGCCAAGAGAGCCCAAGAGAGTGGAGGTAGCGGGGAGGTGAGGGCCTCCTGACGGGCCTTCTTGTGGGCTGAAATTCTTCTTCCTCTTCATCATCATCAGGTTCAGCCATGTGGGCCACCCATCTCAATGGCCGTTGTCGGCACCTGCCTTGTCCCCCCAGTCCCAGCCCGTCCAGCCCCCCACGTTGTCTCCCAGGCCAGCAGCACGGCTGGAGTTAGCAGAGGGTACCTGAAGGAGGAGGTCAGAGAAGGCGGAGGAGCTGGCTGGGTGCTGTTGATGGTGCCAAGCACCCTGGCACCTTCGTTGTGCCTGCAGCTCCGGGACAGGTGCTGTGGGGACCAGCAGTACCCCACCACACAAGAACGCACAAAGGTGCAACTCAGTGAAGGCCGGGCTGCTCCTGGAGCCTGCACGCCACGCGTCTGAACTCACAGGAGTCCTGAACCAAATGCACCTCGCGGCAGAGCGGTGAGGTTGGAGAAGTCACGGGTGCTGCTCTGTGACATCACAGAGGCCTCTGGGGCTGCCCCCAAGTGCTGCCCAGTGGGGACAGCAGCCCCTCCACAGGGGAAAGCCTGCTGCTTTGCAGGGCATTTGCCATCTTGTCACAGCCTAGCGGCGGTGTTTGACCTCCGACATGCTGGGTCCTGTGGTGGCAGGCTGCTGAGCTCCGTGCTCCAGCAATGCAAGCAGGGAACCCTGGTGATGCCCTGGGTGCAAACAGAGCGCCCTGACTCGGCTCCTCTGAGGGCTGTCAGAGGGACTCGCCAGAAGGGCTCGTCCCTTGTTGCTGGTGGGAAAGCCTCTGTGGGCAAGTTGTTCTGTTGCTCAGTCACCCGCACAGTAAAGAAACATTTGCTGATGTTCAGACAGAACCTGTCATGTTCCAGTTGTGATCCCTGGCTCTCCTTCTGTCACCACTGAAAAGGGCCGGGCTCTGTCCTGTATGCACCCTCCATTTGTACACCTTGATGGGATCCCCTGAGCCTTCTGCTCTTCCGGCTGAACAGCGCCAGCTCTCTCAGCCTTTCCTCAGAGGAGATAACGCTCCAGTTCCTGCCTCCCCTTTGCGGCCTTTTCACAGAATGACGTAGGTTGGAAAAGACCCTGAAGATCATCAAGTCCAGCCATTGACCTAACACTGCCAAGTCCACCACAAAACCATGTCCCTAAGCACCACATCCTACATGTCTCAAGTACTTCCAGGGATGGTGACTCCACCGCCGCCTAAGCAGCCCGTCTGTGAAGAAATTCTTCCTGATACCCAATGTGAACCTCCCCTAGAGAACCTTGAGGCTGTCACCTCACATCCTATCACTTGTCACCTGAGAGAAGAACCTGACTCCCACCTTGCTACCACTCCCTTTCAGGTAGTTGAAGAAAGGTGTGCCTTCAGCCTCCTTTTCAGCAGACGAGACAACCCCTGTTCCGTCAGCCTCTCCTCATAGGTCTTGTTCTCTAGGCCCTTCAGCAGCTTTGCTGCTCTTCTCTCAATGCATTCCAGCAACTCAATGTCCTTCTTGTAGCGAGGGGCGCCAAAATGAACAGAGCACGCAAGGTGCGGTCTGTGTCACCAGTGCTGCGGACAAGGGGACGATCACTTTCCTCCTCCTGCTGGCCAGACTGCTTCTGGTGCAGGCCAGGAGGCTGTTGGCTCTCTTGGCCAGCCAGCCACACAGCTGTCTCATGTCCATCGGGCTGTTGACCAGCACCCCCAGGTCCTTTTCTGCCAGGCAACTTTCCAGCCACTGTTCCCCACGCCTGTACCGCTGCAAGGGGTCGTTATGCCCCAAGTGTTGTACCCAGCATTTAGCCCTGTTGAACGCCATACAGCTGGACATGGCCCATCGATCTAGCCTATCGAGATCCCTCTGCAGGGTCTTCCTAGCCTCAACCAGATCAGCAGTCCTGCCCAAGCTGGTGTCATGGGCAAACTCAGTGAGGGTGCACTTTGCCCTCTCATCAAGATGGCTGATAAACAATTCTGTCACCAATTTTGACTCCAGAAGAACACCAGTTATGACTGGTTTCCAACCAGATTTAACTCCATTCATGAGTGTTTGCGGCCAGCATTCCTGCCACTTTTTCCCAAGTAAACAGCACATCTGTCCAAGCCATGAGTAGTCACTGTCTCTAAAAGATGCAACATGGAGGAGACCTAGGGAATGACATACAGAGAAGGACCAAGGTGTTTTCGTAGTTAAACTGTTTACCCACAGAATCAGTTTATGCACGAACTGTCTGTTCCAGTATGGTCAGGTTATGGTTTGGGAGCAGTACATGGTTCTTGGATATGTGGACGTTGGCTCATGGGTGGATATAAACATGAGGTCAATTAAAACACTGTTCTGGTTTGACAGGCAGGCAGGATGGTGGAGGAGGAGTTGCATATGAGTTGGTTCTGTGGGAGAAGGTTTTAGAGCCTTTGCCGTGTATATATATACTTGGGAGTAACTTTTTTTACAATATGTTTCATACTGTATCATCTATGTTTGCCTGTCATGTACAACAGAGTTAGGGATTGCTTGTTTGTGCTATGGCTCATTAAAAGAGGGTATCCGAGGAGCAGTTGCATTGGATTTTTATTTCTTAGAAAGATGAGTTCTTGGTGTTCTTCGGGCAACACATGGGTGTGAAAAAGATGCGACAGATGGATCTTGATCCTTTTGTGTCAGTGCATGGCTGCTCTGCTCTTCCAACCACTCCTTGCTACCATACATAGGAAATACAATAAAGTGTGTCAGAGGATATAAAGAAAAGTGCAATATATTACTTATTTAAAAGGAAAATCTCTATTCCTACTGGAAGCTTACTGGTTTTATTTATCTTTATAGGGGCTTGTTGGCTTGAGATCTTTCACATGAAAAGTCATAGCAATGGCACCGTAGCAGTTGTTTATAAAATGAGGATTTGTATTGTTGTTACAGGCAGCTTAATTTTAGCTGAGTTACCAACTGATTGAATGTCCATAAGGAATGGATATCAGAATACTATGTCAGGGTGCTTTACTCCAATGTCGGGACACTTGTTGTATCAGCCTAGAAAGAATACAAAAAAGCCTGTGTGGAGCATACCACAGTAAACTTTCCCACCCATGGGGTAATCATGGTATTGGAAATGTTACTAAAACATTTTACAGGAAAAAGATTTTAAGTGGTGTGGCTTTCACATGGTATTTTGCTTACTTACCACTCAGTTTTATATTTCTTGAATTTTTTCACTGGGTATTGTCCCAGTAGAACCTCTGATAGTGGTTCGCATCTGAGCCAGTTTATAGAATGTGGCCAAGAACCGTCTTTTATTTATTCCCCTTTCTTTTTTAACCGTCTTCTTCCTGCCTTCCTCTGCATACATGTATTCAAATAGCTTCTGAGAGTTTTTTTTTCACCTGTTAATAAGTGATTATTTGTGTTTCCTTTCCAGGACGAATTCATCAAGCTATGGTAACATCCCTAAATGAAGATAATGAAAGTGTAACCGTTGAATGGATTGAAAATGGAGATACTAAAGGCAAAGAGGTAAACTTAACTGTTCTAGAACCTTTCTCTTTTTAAATAATATATAGCCTACATGAGTGTTACTTAGAAATTTGCAGTGTATAAATGAAAAGAAGATATAAATATTATTTTACTTAATGCTTCTTTGGTTACAGACTGTTTTGAATGGGAGCTGTTGTGAAAATCTTATCTGTTGTGTCAGATTTTACTTCCTGAGCTCTGTGTCATAGCTTTTAAGTAGTGCTTTTCATCTGTTGATTTTGAACAAGATTACAAAGGCTGAGCTTTTTATCCCCTTTTTACAAGTAGAAAAATCAAATTTTTGAGAGGGAGAAAGACTTGCGGTTCAGACAGGAAACCAGTGGGATAGCTAGATTAGAAATTCTTTTGTGCCTGTTTTAATGAGGAATTGGACTCTCGTTTATTTACTTTTTTTTTTCCTTGGCAATAATTTTCTAGGCTTGCTTGTTTGAACTATCTTTCTGTGTGTCTCAGTTATATTTTGCTATTCCTTCTTCCTTGAAGTTTTGGACCAAGTTAGCCTGTTCAAGCTGAGATTTTGAGAAGCGTCTCAGAATTACACCTAACTAGTTTTGTTAAAACATAGGAAAAAGAGAAAAATATGAGCATGTCCTAGTGATCTCATCCATGGAGCTCAACCCTCTGGACATAAAGAATCCATGTACTAATGATATCTTTGAAAGGTCCAGCCAAGGGAAGTGGCAGTTTAGAAACCAAACTATTTAAGATCTTTAGGAAGCCAAGTTTCAATAGATCTGAAGCTTGCTAGTTTTTAGATCTTCCCTCCTCCTCAGATAATGGCATTTTGAAGGAGGAGAACTTAGAAGAAAAAAACAGGGTAGTATGTTTAATATAGATTCAGTTTTGTTTTTATTTTTAGGGTCACTGTAATTTGTCTGTTCCTTTTGCACTGTCTGGGAAATTTCAAATAACTGAGATCTCCTTTTTATGTTATAGAATGTCTTTCATTATCTGCAGTAATTTTCTTTTTTTTTGTGTGTTAATACTAGCAATTTCTGTTTTAATTTAATCACTCTACAGAACTGCGAATATCTGTTGGTCATTTGTAATTCATCTGTTTTCTGAAGGGTGTGTGCTTTAAGTAAGACAATAACTGATGCTTAAGATGTTTTAGTGAACACAAAATGAGATAGTTCAGGTTATAGAATTAAATAGTTGTGTGGTAAAAACAATAAATTTATTTATTGTTTATTCTCAAGTCTAACAGCAGAAATTGAGAGGTTGAATTTGTTCTTAGACTCACAAATATGCTTTATGTTCTTTTAAACAGATTGACTTGGAGAGCATATTTTCACTTAATCCAGATCTTGCACCTGATGAAGATATTGAACCTAGTCCAGAGACACCACCACCACCTACTCCATCAGCCAAAGTAAACAAAATTGTGAAGGTTGGTAATACCTATGCAGTATGTTCATAATAAACTTACAGAACTTCTATACATATAGTCACACTTGAATTTTTAAATCTTACTTTTGTCTGTGGAACTACTTGTTGAATATGTTCCTTTTATTCCTGTGGTGAATGGGGGTTTCTGAAAATTTTCTAAGAATAGGTTTGGCAGGGAGGTAGATGGGGACTAATGTTTATATAACTAGGTATAGCTCAAGTAAAAACATAGAAAAGGAGGTTGTTTTGAAGCAGTACATATAGTTCAAGTAGTCTTCACCCTAGGCTCTTCGGGGTGGCATTTCGTATTTATCACTTCTCAGTGTTGCTGATGTTATGTCAGAGGAAGAGATGAGGCTGTAATTTATGTTTTCAATAGTCAGGTGATCAAATAACAGACATTTCTTTCTTTGTAGAGTCGACGAACTGTGGCAGCTGTTAAGAATGATACTTCTGCCAGAGATAATAGAGGTAATTGTTACATCTGACCATTTCAAGGAAGGAAAAAATATGGAAACGTTTTGAATTCCTGCTCATCTAAAATTCTTTAATAGTTCTGCTTTTCTAATTCAGTGTGTACACATGTGACATGTAGAAGACATGGCACATCATTCCTAGAATTACTGCTATATGTATTTAGGAATGGATATGTATGAATAATATTTATGTGCAAGTTTAAGCAATATAGCATCAGGAAAGTTAAGCTGAATGAACTGAAGGTGCAACAATTTGAAGTTAATTAATTATGCTATTATAAATTATTATAAATCATTATAGATTTTGTGGGAACTTTTACAAATTAAAACATCCTCAGTTTACTTCAGCTTAATGGAGTTTTTCAATATACTATGAGTAGTGCACATAAAATTCTTACACTTTCAATTTTTTGGCTTAGTTTTCTAACAGTCTGTGTGTAAACATTAATTCAAAGAACACTTTAAACCTACAGGTTATTTCTTTACAGTTAATAGTGAAAAAACTATAAAAACCATAAAAATGTCACAGAATAATAGGTGAAATGAAGTAAGTATTAGATGACTGCAGATGTAATGCATCTGTAATATGGAAAGGAATAGTTATTGCTTATTGTTTTAATTTTCTAACCTGTGCTGAACATAACTAACTTTGAAATGTCATCTCTAAGCTATTAATCAAAGCTGTTACCTTCACTTTCATGCTTTTCTGGCAGAGCTTATTAGTAGCACTTGCAAGAAACTGGCTAGCTGAAGCAGAGGTGCTTGAAGCAACTCTTTGAATAACAACTTAAAATATTCAGCTCTGCCAGAGAGGCTTGCATGCTTACTACTCCCACTGCATTCACTGGGAACAGATATCTGCATCTTTAGAAATTGGCATCTCTATCACATATGGAATAAATGCATAAATTTAGGTAGACATGTTGATTGTATCCATATCACTTTCAATATGGTCTCAAAAAGGTTTGTTTCTTCCACTTGTAGTTTGAACTGCACTTGGCTGCTTTTCATCTGTTTCCCTCTAGTCCTCAAGATATTGTAGGTTTGATGGGGTGGAACCATTTTTTTAATTTGTAGAGAATGTGAAACAGCAGGGCCATTTTCTTGCTGGGTTTTTGGTATAATCACAACATAAATAAAATTACAGCACTGAAAGACTGTGTATCTACAAGTACATTCTTCATTCTTTGTACATAATAAGTTATACTAATTGTGTAGTACAGTATTTAAAAGTATGCATGGGCAGCATTGGTACTTAATAACTATGTTGTGTTGGTATATAACATTAGGATAAAAAAGGCTGCATACCAAATGTCTTTAATAATAGACTTTCCATACATATGATTCTCCTCCGCACTGACAAATTGTTGCGTCTCAAAAGAGGCCTTGTTTCATCTTGTCATACTAAAACATTTCAGAATTTGGTAGAAATGTTATTCTTTCACATCTAGATCAGCTTTGTGCTTTTCTTCTGCAGTGGTTGGTTCTGCACGTGCACGGCCCACTCAGCTTCCTGAGCAGTCTTCCTCCTCACAACAGAACGGTAGTGTTTCAGATATATCTCCAGTTCAAGCTGCAAAAAAGGAATTTGGACCCCCTTGTATGTAAACAGTGTATCAAGGATTCTTTCATTCTGGGCATTACATGTACATTCTCTTGGATTATGTTGTTGTCCATAAATGACAAGTGATCTATATATGCAGTTGTCTGTAGGCTTCCTTACAAAGCTTCTTCAGAGCCCTGTGGCTAAACAAATGTTCAGTTTTGTCATAGTTGTGCTGGTGCTTGGAATTTGATTTTCCTTTATCTTTTTTTAACCATGAATGTGTGATTTTTTATTTTTATTTTTAATTTGCCTGGACTTGCTTTTAATACAAACCAAGAGATCACATGTATCTGTCCAAATGTATCTATCCAAATGTTTTTTGAAGGTCATTGTCCTTGTATTTTTGGTTGTGTAGTTATTGTCCCATTCCCATATTTTTTCTAATTTATATATTCTATGAATTTTAGAAATTAAATTTTTATACTTATTTTGTAGTAACCCTGATTTCCTTGAAAAAACAGTTGATATAAATAAATGCATTCTAAATATTGATTAATTAATATAATTGTAGTGTAAATACTAAATCCATGCAACACACTGAAAATATTTTAAATTATATCATTTTTTCTAAGCACGTAGAAAATCTAATTGTGTAAAAGAGGTTGAAAAATTGCAAGAGAAACGTGAAAAAAGAAGGTTACAACAGCAGGAACTTAGAGAAAAAAGAGCGCAGGTTAGTATTTTTAGTTTAGATGGTTCTTTTTTTCATTCTTCAGTAATTTTTATGAACTGTGATAATCTTGAAATTAAAATGTTTTCATCCTGCATAAAAGTCTGATAAACCATTTTGTTGCATAGCTGCATTGGTCTCATAGCTATTTATAGTTTTCCCCCTCTTTTTCTTCCTACACAAATAAATGCTTACAATTACTTAACTTTCCATATGTTATTTCAAAATCAAGTGCTGATGATAGCTGTTTCTTAGGGAAAATATGTTGATAAAAATAATCAAGGCTTTGGCTTTTAGATAAGGCTTTTATTCTACAGAAGATATTTCAACATTATAATAAATTGTTCCTTATGATCTTTGATGCTTTGTAGGAGATGTATTTAAGGCTCAAATTCAAACAGTGTTTTTTTCTTCTTCCTTAAACCTGTCTAGGAATTTATAAGAGATGTATTTAAGGGGCAAATTTGAACAGTGATTATTTTTCTTTTTCGTCTTTAAACCTGTCAAGGAATTTATAGGTTAGCTTTGTATTGTGCAGGCAGGTTGGCAGTGAGCTGTTAGAAATTTTTGTGCAAGTTGCTAATCCTGTGAGAAAAATCTCTAAATATTAAATGACTTTCTGTCACAGTAGTGTAAAAGCTTTAGCAAAACCAGTAGTGTAATCTTGTTGGCAGGCTTGTGCTTATGGGTTAATCCCTCTGAAGAGATGCTACCAATCTGCTACTGACATGAGAAGTACCACCACTTAGTAAATAATTCAGACAGTTTAAATTTACTTCATGGTTTAATGATGTTTCTAAGCTGAACTAAAATGACCTATGTTGAATTCACATTCTCTAATTTTCATCCACTTAAACAAATGAAAAATATCACTATGTCTTTATGTGTGAGGAACAATTAATTTTTGGTTTATATCATAAAATTATTTGACATGGTGCTACACCTAAAATATTCATTTTATCTCACTTCTGTGAATACTGCCTTTGAACCTAAGTCTTAAACTTCTGTATGAGAAAGTTGTGGTTGCCTTGATGACCTCTCTGTATCTGTGCTTTCTGGTGCTTTGCGTGTTCTGTTGTGAAATGCAGCACTGTTCGCTAGTGGGCAAGAAACCACTGTCTTCTAGTGGGCAAGACCTTTAAATAGAATTTGAATAACACTAGGCAAATACTTTTTCCATAATAAGCAATACTTCTTCCTGAATTTTAGAAGGAAACGTTTCAGCAGTAATACATTTTGTGTGGACTTACTGTAAGCAGTTTTAAGTTCATAGTAGTCAGAGTGGAGAACATAAAAGTATAGTCAACTTCTGATTACCACATCACAGATTTATCTAAGATGGGGATCAACTCTGTCACAGATACACAGACATCTGATGGTTCAGTTTCAGCTTGTTAACCTCAGTGCATTGCTTTCTGGAAGTGCCTGTGCTGCCTCCACAATCTGCTGTGGTCCAGAAGGTGTTTTACCTTACTTGTGGGGAGCCATGCAAAGCTCAGTAAGGTCTGAGGACCAGAATTGGCTGTGTATGGCATCAATAGGATGTCGCCAAACTGTAAAAATTGGTGTTTTAGGAAAAGATATTTGAGTAATTGTGCAGCCTGCCCAGCTCTACACCTCTGACTTAGCAAGGCTTAGGTGGGCTCCGTGCATGAGCTCTTGTGTGTCCTTTTGCTACTGTACTTGTGGTTCCAGGTTTAGGGGTAGGAGGGCTTGTGAGCCTGGATGTAGCATATCATGTGTCTTTGGGATAGCTTCTGCTTCTGGGGCCTCTTGGTGTGTTGGAAGACGGTTGGACTTGATGACTGTAGAGGTCTTCTCCAACCATAATTCTATGATTTTAAGAGTTTTCAGTGCATTCAAGTCGCTGTAGAAGTTAACTCAGGACCACTGGTAGGATAACACTCCTTTAGCCATCTCACTTAGAGCAGCTGGGGTACCTGCATGGTCCTCTGCAGCCTATTTTATGCCTATATAGTTGTCTATCCATTTGTTTTTTGGCCAGTGTTATCTCAGATTAAGAGGCGTTGACTGCATATACTGCCTGTTGTTGTGAAGTTGTTTGGTAGTGTTTCTTTAATGTGTTGATTCTGACAAAAGTGGGAGTCATTTTTCTTCCTTGAGTAGACTTGTAGTGAGTCCTCGATTAAAAAGTGTTTTTGACAACCAAAAATATTAAATAAAGGTCATATAATGACCATATAATTTCCTTTCTGATCAGTAAATGACCTACATCAGAACATCAGTTAATATGTATTTTTCTTTATGAGTGAATTCAGAACTTATGTAAATTAGCCCATTTCAGGAAAATAATGTAAAAAATTCTTTTGCTTGCTTCTCTAGGATGTTGATGCTACAAACCCAAATTATGAAATTATGTGTATGATAAGAGATTTCAGGGGAAGTTTGGATTATAGACCGTTGACAACTGCAGATCCTGTAAGTACCCTAGGCAATGTGGACATTTTTTTATCCTTCTGTATTTTTTCTATGGGTTTTTAATTTTTTTTTCCAATGTATGACTATACTTCTGTCTGTAAACATGAAAAATAAGTTGCTTAGTATGTATTAATGTTCTTCATAGCACGGATTTATTTTTTTCTGTGTTTTCCTTGGGTGCTAAATGATGTGCACACAAAACACTTGGGTTTCTTTGAAAAACCTTGTGGAGTGTAAAGATTAATATTTGATTTTTCAAGGTGATGAGGGCCTTTGATTTTCAGGGAAGTCAGGGGAATCCTTAAATGACTTTATCAGATGTTTGTGGAAATGTGAGACCCTAACAATTTCCATGAATAACGTATCCACCCTGTTACAGCTGGATTTGCTTGCTGTAAGTTGTATCTAGTACTCTACAGAAACCAGTCACTATCTGCACAGTTTTTTTATCCTTAATGTATGGCTCTCCCTTTCAGTTTCTTGGTTATTGTGCAGATGCAATGGGCTTTTGCTCATTCAGATGACTCACTGTATTGGAAATTTCTCTTCGTTTATATGATTGGTTAATTACTTCAAAAGCAGAGGTAACGTACCCTATAACTGGAACTGAAGTATAGTTTACTGATAGATTCTTTCCTTTGTAGATTGATGAGCACAGGATATGTGTTTGTGTACGAAAACGACCACTCAATAAAAAAGGTACGACCATTTAATATTTTGCAGAATTCTTTCTCTGAAAAGCTGCTTCTGATAGTTATATTATTCATACTGAAGAGATATAGAAATACTGATCAAAGGTGAAACTCCACTAGTACTAGCCAATATGTGTGAGTGACCCAGACAATTCATAGATTTATCATAACCTGGATAAAGTCAGGGAGAAAAGTAGTTTAAACTGTCACAGTTTTGTGGATTGGGAGTAGAGACACAGAGACTGCAATTTTGTTCCAAGGTCATCTAGGGTGTATTTAGTTGGTTTGGATGTCAATTCTGCTATAATTTCCTGAGTAATCTTACAGTTGTGTAAGAATCACCATTCTTTTAAACTGTCCTTTAAGTAATCTCTTGATCAGTGAGCTACCCAATGAAAGCTTTTCTACACATTTTTTATACATGTATTTTTTTATGTATTTTCAAGTGGACCTAAATAAGATGTTTAGAACAATTCAGGTGGTACCTACATGTTGGTGTCCTATGACACTTTAGGCACCCAGAAGTATCTAAGGCATCCTCATAGGGCCTGTGGGTTACAGACAAATTGGAGACTCATCTGTAATTGCATCTGAGGATTGGGCAAGATATCCTGGGGCATATGAAGTGGCACTAACCACCTGTTTTTAGGTACTGGAATCATTCCCTAGTGACATCTTTGTATATATGAGTAGTATATATACACACTTCCTGCCTGCTCCTTAGGCTGGAGACAATATTCCCCAAGTTGTTTAGGTTTTCAGCTCCAGTAAATGCCGGTCTTCTCATGATGTTCTCCACTGTCAGTGGGAAAGTGAGAACTGCAAGTGTTTCTGGATTGGAACCCATCTGAATTCAGCACCATTTTAAGCTGATTTCTGTCTTGAAGGATGTTTCTTTCTTTCCCTTATTGTATATATGTGGTTTAGCTAAAGGACTCAAAGAGCATCACACTGACTATGAAACAACAAGAGATTTATTTAGTATTTTTGTACTGTCAGAGCTACACATTAAGGATTATCTGGATTATCATATCCCTCATTTCCAGAGGGATATGCGAGAACTGTACAGGAAAGAGAAAACATATTGATGTCAGTATATAGTTAGTGTTATTTTTCCTTCCACAAAATACATTAGAGCTGCTGCTTCTACATTTTTTTCACTTTTAAGTTAAAATATATATATATAATAATCTAAAAGGAATGCATAACCTCAAAAGCTGGTTAATTTAAATTATTTTTCACAATCTGTATAATAAGGATATTCAATGCACAAATCTGTTAGCAGTTCAATTTCTGCTTTAGCCTTGAAGGTTATCTGTAATAAAATTTGACTTAGAAATCTAATACATTTTGGGAGAAACGTTGCCTTCTACCTGCACAGAAGGTGGACAAAGTGAAATTATAGTAAATGACATCAAGTTGTCATAAGGCTAAGCTGGGATTCAAAAGTAGTACTTCAAACTGTGCAAGTTGCAGACCTTAGGTATTAGTGGTTAGAAGCTGTTGAGAAATTATTTCTGAAGAGTTTGTTGGAATCACAAAATCAGAGAATGTCCGAGGCTGGAAGGAGCCTTTGAAGATCATCTAGTCCAATCCCCCTGCCAAGCAGGATCACCTAGAACACTTTGTGCAGGATGGCATCCGGGCGGGTTTTGAATATCTCCAGAGAAGAAGACCACAACCTCTGTGGGCAACCTGTTCCAATGCTTTGTCACCCTCACAGTAAAGAAGTGCCCCCTCATATTCAGCCAGAACCTCCTGTGCTTCAGCTTGTACCTTTGTACCCGTTGCCTCTTGTCCTGTTACTGGGCACAACTGAAAAGAGACCTGCTCCATCCTCTCGACACTCCAGATATTAATAGAGATTGATGAGGTCTCCCCTCAGTCTTCTCTCTTCCCCGCTAAACAGGCCCAGCTCTCTCAGCCTGTCCTCATATGACAGGTGCTTCAGTCCTGTCATAATCTTCGTAGCTCTCCTTTATACTCCCTCCATTAACTCCATGTCTGTCTTGTACTGGGGAGCCCAGAACTGGACACAGCACTCCAGGTGTTGCCTTGAAGATGAGTGCCTAAGTAAAAGTGAAGCTGACACTAAAGCTATTTTGTATTTTTTTAAATAAGCTTCTCTCTTAGACTGGGGAGGAACCACGGAGATAATCCAGTAGTCCTATGATAAACTCTTCTGAAAATGTGTATTTTATTTTTGAGAATTCATAAGAAGCAGTATTTCTCATGCCACATTTTTAAAATTGAAGAGTATGAAAGAATTGAAAGACTAAAATTGAAAAGCACAAACGAATATTATTCTGTAAAACCCAAAGAGAAAAAATAAAAAATAGTTTGTTTCCTTTATTATTGCAATAACAATACATCAAAAATATTACCTTTCCCTTTTCATGTTCTGTGTTTTGAAATTCTGTAAGGTGCTCAAATTATGCAATAGAAATCAATTGTACGAATTTATGTCAGTCTCTCACAAACACAGATGTATCACCATAGTCTTTGGATATTCCCAGCACTGATAATTTTGTGGACTGACTGTAGGAAGTAGGTCTTCAGGTTGATAATTTAAATTTTTATTTCAGTGAGGTATATTTACAGTTGAGAAACGGGTATGGTGGGTTTTATAAACACTATTGCACATTTTCATCAGCAAGGAATACAGGTTGTCCTAATAATTACCCGGGGGCAGGTAAATGTCTTATTCCAAACAATTTTTTAAGAAATAACAGATTTGACTGCTTTAACTGAAAAAGATTTTTGTGTAAATAATTAGCCTTCATATATCCCTTTTAACCAGTGTTCTTTATTTCTTCTCTGTGATTACTGCAGAATAATTACATTTTACTTTATTGCAGTGAAGTTGAAATTTTGATTATATTGTGAATTGAATGCATACTTGTGTTGGTGTGTTGGAAGTGGTAAGCATTGTACAGTTTGATAAGTTTGTTAACTGATGAAAAGATTTCTATCTGATTGTGTAAAGCCACATCTAATTCTTGAACTGCATGCCTTACAAAATTTTACATAGCAATGCAAGCAGGACACATTATTGATCTTGACTGTACACACAAAAGATCTTTATTTTTGTGCATATCATGGATCGCTGGGTTCTCTGTATTTTGCTGACTCATATCTCCTACAACAACTAGCTGTACATTGTAATACACTGTGGTAATTATAACCTGGGAACTCACTATTGAAATCACAACTAGATAGCTTCTGTTCATTCCCAATGACAGGAAGCATCATTAGCATTTTCAGCTTTCTGCTTACAAGATAATTTTTCGAAAGTGTTTAACTGTAGAGAAATTCTACATTAAAGACCTACGCTTTAGGTTCCAGAAGGAATATACAAATGGAAATCTCTAAGTAGAATGAAAGCAATATTTTCATTTTTGGAAGCTGTGAACATATTACTATAACATTAAGAGTTACAGAAAATAAAAGCAAAATTTTACAATCAAGAAGATTCTCCTAAGCATGTTGGACAGTACAAGTAGTAGACTGCAGTGTTCAGTTTCTCCAGAAGAGAACTTACTTATAAAAACTCACAGGGTATGGTAGTAATCTGTAAAAAGAGTTTATAAGACCTGGGAAAAGAACTTAAATCCATGAAAAGTGTTATTATTATAGACTATACAACAAGCTATAATTAATGATCTTTCTTTATCTAATCAACTTTGTAACACTTCTCTTAAATTTCTAGCAATTGCTAGGATAGGATGAATAGACTTCCGAAATGAAATTTCTAACTTAGAAGATTACTATCTAGGTATCAGAAGCCCTAGTCTACTGCACTGTTGTTACTTGGAGGAGCTGTGTTATCTGAGATGTTACAGGAATGTAAACAATGAAAAACAATGTAAAAAATGATGTGTTGCTAGTTAAATATATATGTTTCACTTATTTTATAGAAACTTTAATGAAAGACCTTGATGTAATAACAATTCCTAGTAAAGATGTTGTGATGGTACATGAGCCAAAACAAAAGGTGGATTTAACAAGGTACCTAGAAAACCAAACTTTTCGTTTTGATTATGCCTTTGATGACACGGCTCCTAATGAAATGGTTTACAGGTATGTGTAAATGCTTTTTTTTTTCTTCTGTGAGTATTTTTTTATTTAATCTCTCATTTATCTCCCATGTCAGTAACTGGGTCATGGACCTGACCCCTGTTCTCTGTTATCAGATATGTATATTGCTACCTCCATTCTTTTGTCTGTATACTCATATTTTAACTCTGCTTATCCTGAATTTTTCATCTGCAATGTCATCTCCATTTCCACCTCTGTTGACCTCAGTTCTGTTCTCAGTCTTTCTCCAAGCCCAGACTTTCCAGACAGTGTGTATTACCTGCCTTCTCAGCCAGTGAATATTTGTACAACTTCATTGCTACTCCATCCACCTCAGTGTTATTTTCTCATTAATTAGTATGTGCACGGCACCTGGAGCTTGAGTCATTGCTTTTGGTCTTCAGGAAACTTGGAATAAAAGGGCAGCACCAGCCCCAAATACAGTGCTGTTTGAATATAAGATAATTAACTTCTGGAAACAAATCAGAAGAGGGTGGAGAAAAGTACAAAAAAAGAGCATTGCTATGTTTTTCATATTGCTGAGATTCCTGAGCTGTTGGAAGAAGTCTAACTGACGTAATGCAGACCTACATGGAAGCTAATTTATTTTGTTCAAAATGCTATAGCTTTCTGATTAAAAAAAAAAAAAAAAGGCAGCAAAGATGCACACACACACAGCTCCAAGGTATTTGGATCTCTTTTTTCCTTTATTCTTCCATTTTACTTCCATGACTGTCACAGAATAATGCACACAACACTTCAAAAACTTTTTTAGAAGTAGCTGTTTGCATTCTACCTGTCACTGAATGGATTAGATACACTAGCAGGCAAAGTTATGACATTAGGATAGGTCATAATTTTGGTATACAGTCTAAATGTTGTGAAGCATTTTGTGAGGAATATTGATATTAGAATGGAATTTGATGATTTAACTTCTCCTTATGCTTGGAGAGTGCCTTCTATAACCCTAAGGAGTATATATTAATTTAATATACTAATGATAGTTTTTAATCCAACAGTTACAAAGTCAAAGTTGGCATCATATCCTGGTTGACTGTGGATGCTAACATGCTGTCATTGGATAAGTGAAAATACGTAATGAAAGATTTATTAAAAAGCCTTGAAAATGAAAATTTGAGTCCTGCGCTTGATAAAATTAGGAGAAGAAGGATAGCAAAATGCAGATCTCCTTAGTCTGTTAGTTTAAAAGACTTTCATTAGTGTAAACTGAAGCAAAGCTATGCCCTTGGAGATTTCTCTCTAATGTTTGTCCATTGGTGACTTCTTTTCTTTCTTCACATGGAAGAGCTGTGGCAGAGCCTTGTGAAGTTTGCCACTTGCAATGGTTTTCCTCCTGCTTAACAACCAGTTCTTTAATCTCCATCTTTCCTGTTAGTCCTCATTTATCGTTGTGAGCATAGTGTTTAATTGTGAAAGGTGTTTTTGGCATACAGTGTTACCATATTTTAAAGTTTAGTTTCTTCTGGATGGCTTTTATTAGTTACATAATAAATTAATGGTAATATGAGAAAATATTGAAATATGTTTGTACTCAGCCTGAAACAATAAATCTCTGGCCTTTGTAGTAGTGCACAGTTTTTTCTTCTTCTTCAGATGGCACAATATTGATTATTACTTGAAGGACAGTTTGCTTCAAGGTCTTCTGCTATAACTGAATTAAGAGCAAGACAGGTGTCATAGTAGGCTCCCACACTGGGGAACAAAAAAATAGTATGACTAGTTACTCCAGTTTTCTTCAGTATGATAAAATTAATGTATTTCTATACTGGAAAAAAATTTTGAGTTTGTCAGGAAAAAATCTAATACTCCATTTTAGTAGTTTAATTTTGCCTAATTTGTATTTTAAGTATTTTGTGTCCTTGAGCCACAAAACTGAGTTGCAAGTTGTTTTTTTTTTTATGTTAAAAACCTTTTAACACTAGTTTGCATGGATATGCATTTTGAATATTTAAAGGAGAAACAAAGTTTATATATCTAAAAGGTCAAGATTGCAAAAGAAGGTTCTAGTAGAAGGAAAGTTGGACTGCCTTTGGCTTGGTAACATTTGGAATTGTATAACGCTTTATGAAAACGTTTCTAGTTATGATTGCATTCTGTCTTTTTTTAAAATAGATAATATTAATACCACTTTTTATAAATCAAAATGCATAATTTCAAACTCAACAGAGATAATGGAGTATGCTTCTTAGGAAAATAGGCTTCTTGAAATTTATATTCCAAATTTAAAAGAACAAGCAGAGAGATGAAAATATCCTCTTGAGGACAAATGAAGTATATGCTTGGAGGAAATAAAAAAGAAAGACTAAGGCTGATCAAAAGTCATCTGGTGCACTCATTTTTATTTATTTTTTTTTAATGATGATTCCGTTACATTTTGTATAACCCTTGGCTGCTGAATGGGTTTATCTTGCCTGTATACTTTTTGTAAGTAATTTTGTGTTTGTTCCAAAGTGGAATAAAAGGAAACATCTGGAAGAAGTTTAGAAAGAGAGCATTTAGAAGTATATTGCAGAGACTCTTACTCTAATTATTTAATAGAGATAACCCTCCATTAGGTTACACTTTGCTTTTCAAGATGTTTCATGAAGTAACAGTGATAAACAGCTAGCATTAGGAATAGTAACAGGGTATGTTTTTTAAAAGCAGAAGTTAATCCTTTAAAATAGAAAAATAATACTTTGGGAAAGTATTTTTGACACATCAAGTAATACCTCAGGTATCACTAGATTTTTCTATTCTGATGAGCTTGGTTATACATCTTCTTGAGCCTTTTCTCAGCATATGTATGTTCTCAAGATACTAAGAATCTCGATGCTGTTTTGTCCGTCTGCCTCATAAAATTAGTGTTAGAAGCTGATTTAGAAAGAAAAGAAAGAATTAAAAAAACAACGTAGAGGAATTTTTGTATTGGCAAAACTTAAGCATTTATCTATTATGTTCTCCTGCTCCCATATTTTCTAATGCTGTCTTTTTTTTTTTTTAGGAAGCTGTAGACTTCATGTAGTAAGCTGTGCTGTGTTGCATTATTAAAACAAAGGATTTTTTTTTTCCTCAGGGTTTAAAGGAGGATTATATTGTTGTAGAATAAATGGGAGACACCTTTTAGCTTTTGTTTAATGTTTTAGGATATTTTAATGCCTTAGAGCTGTATTAGCTCTAATTTGGAGATGTTCTTTGGCATCTCAGAGTACAGACCCAGTTCTGTCATTTCTGGCCTTAAAATGTATGTTGTCCCTGTGGTAGTGGCAACTTCAAGTGTTTCATTTTCTTACATACTATTTTTTTGCATTCAAGGTTTACAGCTCGACCATTAGTGGAGACCATATTTGAAAGGGGAATGGCTACTTGTTTTGCATATGGGCAAACAGGCAGTGGAAAAACCCATGTAAGTGTTTCTTCTACATGTCAGCAATACACCGTTTTGTATGTACAATGCACTTGGTTAAATTCTAATAAGCAACAAATATGTAAGTTACAGTTTTGTGACTTTTAGTGTTTTTTGTTGTTGTTGTTTTTTAATGTAGACTATGGGTGGTGACTTTTCAGGAAAGAACCAAGATTGTTCAAAGGGGATATATGCACTTGCAGGTGAGACTTTATTGATTCGTTGGCTTTTTGCAAATTAGTTGAGGTCAATAGATTTTCTGCTTCTTATTGTGCAAATATAAGGTTCTACATATTTTGTGTTACAGTAGGGATTTAGTAATATACAAAGTAGTTCCGAGGTGTGTAGTCTTCACCCTGTAAAGGACATATAGATTATTTCCAAAATGTAATAATACTAATGATTAATTGAGTTTACTATTTGGGGTCTTCAGCATCTTCCAATATAATCTGGCAGTTTAAATACAGTGTTTTACACTTGGTGACTGACCCTATTTGTTATACTTGCAAATTATGAGAGTTGCTTTATAATAGACCATTATATATTAACGAGTCTTTACTAAATGAAAATACATAACTAGATTTCATTTTAATTTGGAAATATATTCACAGCTCGAGATGTCTTTTTAATGCTAAAGAAGCCAAACTATAAGAAGTTAGAACTTCAAGTATATGCAACATTTTTTGAAATCTACAGTGGTAAGGTGAGTACCTGATCTCTTGTTTGTGAAAAAGCACTTCCTCAAAGAGATTGTGAGCTTGTTATGTAAAAGGTTTTTTTTTCTCTCCTCTTTGTTCTGAAAGCTTTATTTCAAATAATTCTTCACAATTCCCTTCCAATCATATTTTTATTTTTTTTTTGCATGGGATACTTTGCATATTTTGATATGGGATTTGAAACAAGTGTCTTCTAAAATTCCTCTTTAACTGTTTTGTTTCCCCCCCCCCCCCCAAAGGTTTTTGACTTGTTGAACAGGAAGACAAAATTAAGAGTATTAGAAGATGGTAAACAGCAAGTCCAGGTGGTGGGATTACAGGAACGGGAAGTCAAATGTGTTGAAGATGTTCTTAAGCTTATTGAAATAGGCAACAGCTGCAGGTATCTCCCATAGCTTCCACCAGTTTTTCATTGTAAATTAAAGAATCAGAACATCTCTTAATTTCTCTGTGTCTGCATAGTGATTGCTTTTTAATATACAATGGGGTTTCTAATGATGTTGGCTGCAAGTAATCAATCTGCCAGCCTTTTGAATAAGATAGTTTAGACTTTCTCTGTCTCCTAGATAGAAATTTTCTATAGGATATGAACTGTGTGCATTTATGTAACCAGATTACTGACTTAAATTCACATTGTTTTTAATCTGGAGTACTGCCAAATTCTTCAGTTCTGAAAGGCCTTGATATATAGTGACAGAAGTTAAGCATAAAACTTTAATATTTTGTTAAAATCCAGCTTCATTGTTTTTAAAATTAGCTTTTTGCACAGACTGCTGCGTGATCATTTAAAAATGCCATTGGCGTTTTACATGTAAATTCTCTGATGATCTGAAATCTTTGAAGATCTCATTATTCTTGCTTTTAAGACTCAGGTAAAATACTGTAAATCTTCTATTTCTATATGAAGAGATGGAAACATAGGTATAACTGTACTATATACATCAACTTATTAGGGTTATATCTCCAGTCTCCATTAGTATGTTAGACATGCTGTCAGTATATGTAAGAAGATACAGGACTCTGCCTTGAAAAAACTACTCCTAGGGTAGTAGGTTTAACATGTGTGGTCCTTCACGTCTTCATATGTCCTCCCCATCTCTCCTTTTGTTTAAAGGACATCTGGTCAGACATCTGCAAATGCACACTCATCTCGAAGCCATGCAGTGTTTCAGATTATTCTCCGAAGGAAAGGGAAATTGCATGGTAAATTTTCTCTGATTGATTTGGCTGGAAATGAAAGAGGAGCAGATACTTCCAGTGCAGACAGACAGACAAGGCTGGAAGGTGCTGAAATTAACAAGAGCCTTTTAGCACTCAAGGTAACTGAAATGTTTCCATTGTGTTTGAGTAGGTGGAAGCTTTCTCATTTAATAGCAATGACTATTAAAATGAGTGTTTTTGAAGGCTTTGCTTGTCTACATTGTCTACTGATGTGACAGGTAAAATAATGTATTGATTTTTCCTCTGAATGCCTGAAGGAACACCTGGTAATTACCAAGCAGAAACATTGCAGAAACATTGTGCTATCAACTTTCATACAGTTTTGAAAACAAAACAAAACAACTTGATTTTAAGACTTTTCTGATATATACCTAAAATGAGAGCAGATGGGAGGAGCCAACTGTGACTGACTTTGATACTCAAGGTCTGAAATAGAATCATAGAATCATTAAGGTTGGAAAAGACCTTCAAGATCATCTGGTCCAACCATCACCTTACTACCAATGTTACCCACTAAACCATGTCCCTAAGCACCACGTCCAGCCTTTCCTTGAACACCCCCAGGGATGGTGACTCCACCACCTCCCTGGGCAACCCTTTCCAATGCCTGACTGCTCTTTCTGAGTAGGAGAAATGTCTCCTCATTTCCAACCTGAACCTCCCCTGGCACAACTTGAGGCCATTCCCTCTAGCCCTATCACTAGTTCTCTGCGAGAAGAGGCCGACCCCCAGCTCCCCACACCTTCCTTTCAGGGAGTTGTAGAGAGCAATAAGGTCTCCCCTGAGCCTCCTCTTCTCCAGATTAAACAACCCCAGTGCCCTCAGCTGCTCCATCTCAGGATATTATTTTTTTAAAAAGAGATTTTTAAAAAGGTAAATAATAAAGTTACCTTTATGGCGTATTTGTTTACTGAATTGATTGAATAAAACTGTTTTGTTTTCCTTGTATTTAAGTTACTTGCTGATTTTGTTCTGGCTAATGCCTTCAGCGAACATACAACATAGATCAGTTTCATCCAACACATCGTTTTTAATTACAGTGAAAAGTTCTTCTAGTGCTTTATTGGTAGCTGTGATCTAAATTAAACGGAGAAGGGAAAATAAAAATTAGTGGAGGCCTTGCAGAAGTCTTAAAAGCAGTATGATAAGATATAACTGTTTCACAATATGTTAATTTTCTGTTTTTCGTGTGGCTCCAAAAACATTGCACATCTTTTTCTGTTTGCATTCAATACCCTCGAAGTTACTGTCAAGCTCAAATTAAACTAGTAGGTTATGAGAGTGGTCTTCAGTGCTAATCCAAGATTTGCTGCTCACATGTGTATGTCAGTCCTGTCCTGGCGCAATCAAATTTTGGTACAAAAAGTTTCTTCTGGACTGTTCCTACATGGAAGTAGTGTTGTTGTTTTGTTACCTGGTTTACTGTGCTGTGATGAAAAGAAAAAATGGTTAAAACTCTATTCAAATTTAAAAGCTGGCAGTGTTCTCCTATAATTCTTTTACTATTAAGAAGACAACAGAATTCAATTTTTTTCAAGAGTGAGCAAACTAAAAATTGTTACAGTAATTTAAAATATCTTAATTAAACTTGTTGGTTGCTATACTAGTAACTCAACATGTACATTTGTTATTGTCTAATCTACTTTTCTCCTTTTGTAAATATAGTAGCAAGGTACAAAAAAATTCAGAAATTTCAAGGAATGCACTGCCTTGCTCATCTATAAGTATTGGTCATTGGTGAACCTTTTAAGCATTTGCATGTGAAATTTACATTCAACAAGCTTCAGTTTTTCTGTTTACCCGAGCTGTGTCCATTCTAATAAATTCAGCTGGTGAGTTTTTAAATAATCACATTAGATAAGTCCAAGTTGCCATTGTGTTTTTTTCTGTTCTGTGTCATGGCAGTTTTATTCTGAGCCCTTTTTCAGTTCTGTTTTACACTGTTTCGCGATTGCAGTGGTTTCTTGGATTATCATCCCCTGGTTTCTAGCCTTGCTTTTGGAAGACCTGTTTCTAGGAAATTTCAAAAGTTTATATTCAAACTTTCTTATGCAAGAAGTGATTTATTAACTAATGTTTGAACTCTGGGTGGGCAGAAGTGATGTTTAAGTTATAACAATGGCATTTTTGCACTTTTGTACTTTTTTGCTGCTATAAATTCTATAGTAATTTCATAATAATAACTTCTGCACAGTATTTTTTCGCTGGAACTCTCCAACCAGTTGCAATACTAGTACTCACTATTGCATACTCACTACATTTGTGACCTGTGTAAGCTTTCAGAAAGTTTGATCATTGATGTTTTCTGAGCTGTAAAGAATGTCCAGGATAGAGCCAGAATCAAAGCTATTCTTTTAACTGATAAGAGTTAACACCTGCCACCATCCCTATTCTTCTGCTGGTGGAGGCTGTAGATCATTCAGGCTTTTACAGCTGGTAGTCAGAAATAGTTGTTTGTCTGGATATTTAACATCAACACTGAATTTGTTGTTGTTGCTGGATACAATAGATGTAAACATTTCTGGTGAGGTTCAGGAAGCCTTTAAGGCTCCTAAGGTAGGAGGTAAACTTAATGAGAGGTAAAAAAAAATCTAACTTCTTGAATCCGAGCTTTAAAGGTAAATTTTAATGATGACTTAGAGGACAGCAAGATAACTAGGGCGTGCATTATCTGATTTTGAATTGCATTTTAGTATGTAATTTTCTTTAACATTGAATAAATAGAAACCGTTTTGTTCTTTCAGGAGTGCATTAGAGCCTTAGGCCGAAATAAACCTCATACACCATTCAGAGCAAGTAAACTTACTCAGGTGCTAAGAGATTCATTCATAGGAGAAAACTCGCGTACCTGTATGGTAAGTTTGTTTGGTTAATTGTATGTATTTACAACTGAAAAAAGAAAAGAAGCTAGGAACATAGGATATCATATTTAGAGCTGGTCACTTGCTACTGGCAATCTGTTAGGCTTAAGTTAATGAGTCTGAGAAAATAAGAAAATAGACCACTTCATTTGGTGGGAGTCTTTCAGCAGAGATGTGTCCTTGCTCCCTCCTCTACTTTTTATTGGCCTTTCTTACTGCTTGTTCTAATTTTCTAGCTAGGGACCTAGGTAGAAACGCTTCTAGCTTGAAAGGTGTTTCTTTTTTTTATTATTTTTTTAAATTATTGTTTTTAATGATGTCCTAATTATGAGGGCATTGTTTGTTGAATCAGAATTTTGTAAAAGTGGTGTAAACTGGAAATACTGGTGAGTTACAGTCTTTAAATGGTGAAGGAAAATGTAGAGTTGCAATCAAAGACATCAGATTATGCTCTAGGCTGTTGAAGAGGGGAGTATTGGGATATATAGGATGGATAGTTGTATGTTCTATAAGTGTGTATTTGCACGAGTCAGAAAAACAATTTTTCTCTCAGGTGGTGGAAAGGACAAATAAAACCACGGATTTTCACGGGTTTTATTTGTGCATCCATAACATTCTCCCCTTATGGAAATGCAAACTCTTTGCAGTGCACGCTGTCTGTTAAGCTTCTTTGTACTGGTTACTTTTCACATATACCCTGGAATTATTTGAGAGGCCACAGAATTCTGCAGACCACAGCATGAAAGCCAGTGTTAGCACAGCCTAGTCTTTTCTTTAGCTGTTGGTATGGTTCTGTTTTGAAAATGGTGGTAAAAACATTTTTGATACATCTTTTATTCTCCTTCAGTCTTCCAGTGAAAGGACGGGATTGTTCTCTTTGCATTGAGACACAACTTCATAAATCCTACTCAGGATCAAAAAGCTAAATGTTGCATTTCTAGCTAACTTATCCATATTATTGAGGAAGATTTGGGAAGTTAGGTTGTTGAGAACTACTGTCCGTACATAGAAGGATCAGCAGTTGTGAATGTTTCATGAGGTTCTCACCATCACCCTTAACACTCCATGAAGCGCTAACAAGATGTCTCTTGTTTTGCTGTAGCTTTTTTATTCATTGCTTTTATGATAGAGTTGTCATAACATTTTTTCCTGATTAAATGCATAAGAATTCTATCAAGAACAATCCATGATCTGTGGGTGTTTAATAACTGATACAGCTCATATTCCTTCATTCTGTATTCAGTATACTTCTGAATGAAGGAAAAGAATACCCTCTCAAAGTGAGTGGAAATACGACTGAATTATTTTTCTCGTTCATACAACTACAGTATTACAACACTTTACAGTTAAGAAAATTAAACTACAGTGCATCTTTACGATTTTTAGATTGAGCACTCATGTTTGCAGCACATGTTCCTGCAATAACTAGATGCATACAGAAGATAGCTTCCTGTCTAGAGATCTGAAAGGCTACTGGGCAGCATATATTGAATTGAGGGACATGTGGGAGATACCTTAGCCTACAATTAACTCAATTTCTCTGGAAAGAAGAGAGATTTGCACTGCAGTGGCCAAGTGGTGGGAAGAGTGGATAATGATCAGCAGCCTCATCCATCTTCCATCTTTATTTACAATGAATAATTTTAAATGATAGTTTATTCAGCCTTACACATTAATGGCTGTCTCTTTGGCAGGGTGTGTCTGGTATGTTAGCATCTTCATGTTTAGGCTTTATTTCATATGTTGGCAACGTTTTACTGATGAAATGTCCAGGGAAAGGAAACGGCAAGTCATAGTTTGTAATAGCTGAAGTTGAACAGTCTTTTATTAAATTAAAAGAATACTTATTCTGCAGGTGTACTGACTGCTTGTTTGCAGCAGAGCCACATAATTAATTCTGGTGCTTGGAACTTCTAAAAGTGATTGCAAAATAAAATAAATCATTTCATTTCGAGTTTCTACAGTTGACTTTAGAGATCACCGCTACGTTCTCTAGAACACTGTCAACATTAGTTTAAGTAAATGAAAGTGTAGAAGATATTTTAAGTACAGTACTGTTTCAGCTGTTACAAGGTAATGGTAGCATTTCCTCCAAAACATTTTAGCCTTTTGCAGGAAAAATAAATTAGAGATTGCAACATACAAATATTATTCAGTTGGAGACTATTGTTTATTGTGTAAGATCAAAACTGGACCCTTTCAAGATGCTGGTTTTGCTTATTAGTCAGGAGACATTCGTTGTAAAGGGACTCCTCAAGAAGACAAAGATTTGATCTGATATTAGACTAAGACATTTTGCAAATAGGTTGGTGGTTTTCAATACGGAAAGCATATAAAATGATGCAGTAAAAATTGTGATTTTAACTTCCTCTTCCATCTTTTGAAATGTGCTGTTATAAAATACCTTTTGGGCTTTTTCCATTTTCTTTCTGTCATACTAATCTTTAAGTGGGATGTTTGAGTCAAATTTATTCGGTAATTTCTACTCTTAATTCTTGTCTTACTTTGCCTTTTATTATTTATGGAATTCCTGTTCCAATTTTACAAGTTATGTCTTCAGGGATGGAACATCTCTGTATAAAAGGTTAAAATATGATTCAGAAACTTAGTTTTTTGAAAATAACTTCCACATGGACAGTTATGACTAGTATTTGTTTCATTCTGTAGGAATCCAGAGACAGTGAGCAAAAGTAGTTTGGTTTGAATGTTGTTAATCATTGCAATTGCACTGAAGTTCTTGTCCTAAGATAATTTCAAAGACCATTTCATGTTGTTCTTGAAGAGTTATATCATAGGATAATGTATCATCATCTGAAATTTGCAGTGCAGGCACATAAAACAGGCCTTTTTAACCAGTTCTGCATCCTCAACGTGTTATATCCTTGACGTGCTGGAGTCATTGCTGAAGTGCGAGACTCCTCAGTTCTCGAGGCAGGGAGCAGGAACTTGGAGACTCCAGTCCCCTAAAAGGGACGCTGATGCCACTGTGATGATTTGTAACTGATGTAGATATGTTTGAGATAGGAAGATTGGTCATGGATGGTCTTAAAGATATTCCTGTCCACAAGTAGTGCAACCTTTTCCCTTCTCCTCATTTGAAGTTATGAATGAGGAAGTGAGCGATGGAGAGGTCGGAGTCCTCTTCCTCCTGCGCTGGGCTTGTTGAAGCATAAGGACATGTGATTCAGTGGACATTTCTATTCAACAGACGGAGTATTGTGCCCTGAAAATGGCATCAGCATGGCTGACGGCATCTGCAGTGGCCCTTTCTTGTAGCAACTGTTCCTTTTGTGCATGAGGAGTTGGAGCAGTGTCCTGGTGTTGAGGCGGTTGCTGTATGTGGTGTACTCAGAGCATTAAGCTGACAGAAGTAGAACATGCACCTTTCACATAAAAAGATTCTGGAAGGATTTTAGAAACTTGTAGGTTTTTGTTCAGTAGTATTCACAATGCTTAATAAAGAGACATACAATCAAAGGATCTTTTCAAATATACATTTGTTATTTTCATTAGTAACTGATGCATACTGGTGTTAGAGATTTAAACTTAGTGTATGTAGCAGCAGGCTCTTTAAAGTTTCTCCCACTGCATATTTCTCCCCAGTGGGAGAAATTCCTCCCAAGATGACCTGTGCTCTTGTACAGTAATGTCAGCAGCTGGATGAAACAGAAGACTGGGATTATCTGATCTTCATCAGTTTCTGATGCTGTGCTGCCAGCAAAAGTGTTAGTGTGTTGGATCTTAGAGGTGTTTGTCCTGGGTAGTGTCTTTTTGGCTCTTCTGAAAGGAGCGAAGATGTAAAAATTGGACTACTGACAAAAGCTAGGACAATTAATGATGCCACTCTTGCCACTCTGGCCTGATCACTGTTGTATTTTTGCTGATTCCTGAAAAGAAGGTGATATCTTCAGTATATTTTGTTTAAATGGAAAAGGAAAGACTTAGAGATTCCAGATATGCGTGATAAGTTAGCTATCAAGTATTATTTACAGAAATTTTTACTTTTAAAAAAAACATTAAAAAATCTCTACTTAGGAAAATACATAGGGATATTAAAGATAAGCATTTGTTCGGGTACAATTTTGAGCTGTGGCCAAAACAGCTCTCTCCAATCAGTATTCAGTCTGCGTGAATGGAGAACAGCCTTTGAAGATGCACGCATTAAAAAAAATCTGATAATTGCATGCAGGATGCATTAAACTTACTTTCTTCTGAATTGCGTATTTCCCTATTTCCCGTTCTGGGGAGTCTTATTTTTTCAATTAGAGTTTTCAGTTCACATTTTATGTTACTAAGGCTGTCAGATGAGGGAAATAGATTGAAATTTCCATGAATTCTTAATGTGTCAGGTATGGTTAAAAATCTAAGCTGAAGGTTTGACTTGACATCTTTATTCTTGACATATCATTGTATTAGGACACCTGTACACTGTAGATGGTGTTTGTAGAAGTTCTCAGATGAAACCAGGGATTTAAAACAAAACAAAAGTTAATTTGAGTTCATCTACCCTTTCATCTGTGCAAAGTGATTTATTAATGTGTGGCTTGTTTTCTGCAGATTGCTACAATTTCTCCAGGGATGGCATCATGTGAAAACACTCTAAATACATTGAGATATGCAAATAGGTATGGAAAATGTTATTCCTTACAGCTGTACTGGCTGTTGATCACTGAAGTTTGGAATACTGTTGTTCCATGATGTATAATTGTTCTATCTACTTGAATAATTTTAGGGTACTTGCATTCCTTAGTAAGACTAAAACCTTACTTAAGTAAGATTATTGATCCAGGCTCGCATTTAATTTAATTGGTCATTTTTTTCAACCATTACAGTAGAATCGTTAGAAACTGCATTTAAGCCATTACCCAAAGGTTGGTATAGTGTGCAGTGCAAGTAGTGTGGAAGATGCCACTATTCGTTTTGCCCCGGCCCTGGAGGCATCTGCTCTTGCATTAGGCGTCGTTGGTATTCATGATGATTCCCTGGAGTGCAGACTGAGATACCTTTCTACATGTATTTTCATCCCCTTGGAATTTCATGCAGTTGCCAGGCTATTTCATATATATATCAGCTAGCTTATTCTAAACAAGATTCCACAGTTGCTGTGGCCCTTATTCTATACTTCCTAACTATAGGCAAAATTTCTGAGATAGCTGGTAAAGAACTGGTTAATCAACGGTGACGATATAATCAGTGTAGAGAAATAAGCACCTCCAGAGGCTGAGTCAGCACCTCTGAGACTTGTTCTGCTCTCTGAAAATATTAGCCTCTCTTCGATGATTGTAAAAGGAGGCTTTCCCAGCTGGAGTTCTCTTTTGTTTCGTGTAGATGGGGTGATCTTGTGTGTGCTTCAGTTAGACCTGCTAAAGTTTTTCAGCAAGACCCAGAGACTGCAAGGAACAAAGGAAGCAAGCTAGCATTTGGGCCATTAGCAATCCTGTTTTTTTTGTTTTTTTTTTTTTTCCCCTCCGGAACAGGCTACCACCTAGTGGCCTGGAATCAGGTTTTCTTGCGTGAATGAAAGAAAGACAAAAATGTTTCTCCGGGTTGTCTGGCACCCCTGGCTAGTCACTAATGAGCAAAAAGGGTGCTGGAAAAGCTCATCACCAACTCCTCTTGTAATCCAAATTTGTGCCTGGATCAAATCTGTCTGGGTTGGATTTGTCTGTGTGATTTCCTTCCTTTTGAAAATGATGCATCTAGTCTAGTTACTGCAGTCACAGAAACGAGGGAGCTCCATGTTCATCAAGACTCATTGAATCTTCCTCTCCCATATAGCATGTGCATTGCTGAAGTGACTTCAGAAAAAATGCAAAAAAATTAAACACCAATTTCTAGTATATGACATAGTTGCATTGAAACTGTTTATTTGCCTTGGTATCAGATTTGTATGCTGCTACAGTGTAAATGCTGTTACAGGGTAAATGCCTTTCACCATAAAATTATCTTTAAGTTGCTTTCTAGAAATATATCATTTTCATAATACAATTAGTTTTTAGGTGCTTTTTTTTTTAGGTGTTTTTCTTTTACAATTAGTTTTTAGGTGCTGAACACCAGTGTGCGTGCAGTGTAAGACAGTGGGAAGGATAGAATTTAAAATATTTATACATTTATTTATTTTAAAAAGAGCAGCATAATTGAATATTGAGTGTAGAACAAATTTTATTAACTGCACTAACTGAAATCTAGAATTAATCTTCTGAAAACACTGCTATTGTAGTCTCCTGTAGATTAGCTGCACTGGTTTTGCTCAGTTTTGTTAGTGATCTGCAACTCTATTTACAGAAGGTTTAAGTAAATTCACACTCTTACTCACGTTTTGATTTAAAAATAATTTGTTATATTGTTAGACTACCAAAAAAGAATGCTAAACAAAGAGTTGTCATTTTAACTGTGTTTACAAGAACATTTTCTCTTAATTTGCTGCTGTATTTTGCTGCTGCAGAGTAAAGGAATTTGGAATTAGTCCTTCGGACATTCCCTTCTCACAGGGTAGTGGCAGTCGCTCTGATCTCTCTCCTTCCTATGAGTATGACGACTTTTCTCCTTCAATCACCAGGTCTACTTCATTCTATACATGGAATCTTATTTTTAAGTTTTCTTTTTGGCTATGTAATTTTACAGACCAACCTTTCATTAGTTCCCTTGCCTTGAGTCACACATACTTTTTGTTTTTATTTTGTTCGGCAGGTGATGGTTCTGCATGATCTGCAATCATCTTCCCACTATTTTGTTCATCCTCCTTAAACATCCACACTTTGTATCCAGGCTTGCTATTCTCCATCATACATTAAAAAAAAACAATGGTGATGTCACCTTTGCACATTTAGTGAACCAAATCTGACTACTCCGTTTAAAGGATAATTAAGATATTTTCATTTTTGAAAGTATTTTAATTAAAGGATATATTCATTCTCTGAAGTACTTGGTTGCATAATATTTTCTGTAGAATTTTGGTGAGTTTGCTTATAACAGCTAATTGGTTGCTGCTGATTATTATTTTTTTAAACACAATTGCTTGAACAGAGAAAGAAAGATGGTCAGGTTTTGGGTGTTGAATGAACTTTTCTATCATATATTATTTTTTGTTAAGAATTTGATGTTGAAGGTTTGAAGATTTTTGCCCTCTTAGCATTTTAATGAATAGTAAGGTCTCAGTTTAAAAAATACTTTTTGCTGGAAGATGGATTGTAGTTCACAAGTAGCTGAAACTCAGTGGTCCATGTTTTTTTTTTTTTTTTCACTAACGTGTTCTTTGCACATTAAATTTGTGAAGGTGGCATCATCATCCTTATTAAGTGAATTAAATAGCATATAAACCCATAGAGCTTTATTTTTGGTGGTGGCTACTTTGCACAGGAAGTTACTAATTGGAAAATTAAATATTTTCTGATCATAGGGTGAAGGAGCTAACAGTTGATCCTAGTGCTGCAGGAGATATCCGTCCCATTATACACCATGCTCCCAACCAGATCGATGACTTGGACACGCAGTGGGGAGTGGGGAGCTCTCCTCAGAGAGATGATCTTAAACTGCTTTGTGAACAAAATGTGAGTAGTTTACAACAATACATGTAGAGAGGAGATGATAAATACAATGGTAGAAAAAGTCCAGAGTAATGTGTTTTTATAGCCCGTAAGCAATACAATAAATACAGCATGCATCTTTACTTTCTTACATTACAGTTCATTCCCATACAGAATTTAAAAATAAAAGGTTTCTTAAAGAGTGAGAGAAAATACTTCTCTTTATCTTCCTCACTTATTAGGACCTTCAGTGTCTAAGCAGTGTCTGTTCTAGGCTCTGATGTTTTTTTAGTGTACGTTTTTTCCAGTATGGCTTCACCTTAAATTAGGCAGTTTGACATATCCTGGGATACTTGTCCATTTTATTTAAAACGTGGTTTTGAGCATTATTTTCCATGCATTTCAAGTGAGTTTGCCTTTCTCTGCGTTTAGGAATCTGGGTACCCATTTTCCTCTTCCCGAAATCCTGATTTTCATGGTGTGAAACCCCAGTGCCCTATCTGGGAGTGAGCCCCACCATATTCCCAAAACGTCTCCCTGGTCTGGACGGGTGAGGAGCTGGGGCAGAGAGGCATCTTCCAAAGAATATTTTTCCTTCACTGATGATTATCAGCTGTTGTGGATCCTTGAATGTTCAACAGGGATTAATGCTCAATTTGTGAAAATGCTGGTGAAAGATGAAACAAAAAATCTGTACTCTCATAACTTAATATTTCTCGAAATTCTGTTCCTTCTCAAACACGTCTTTGTAGTCTTATCTGCATTTTTCTCATTTTAGTAACTAGCTCTAGAATAGGCTATGTGATTCCTGAAGTTTCCCACTGGACAGACAGATAACCTTTCACATGCTTTTCATTGCTCATGTGGAATTCAATTAAGCTTTACAATGTATTTTTAGAAAGATGTCAAAGGCATGGTATAGGGAGCCATACTGTCTTGCTAAAAAATTAATTACAACCTACCTAGAGCTTTCCCCTTTGATTATTAATTATTTATGTCTAATGAAGTCCTGTTTACCCCAATTTCTAATTCCATGCTGTGCATTCTTCTAATGTATTATTTAGAAGAACTAACTACATATTTTTTAGATTTTTTCACCTTAGGTTTATTTTTTTTCCCCAAAGGATGGGAATTTTGATATCCTGAAATGTATTGAATGTGTTCTCTTTTTTGAAAATTGTTGCCTCTATTGTGATATGCTCAACAAAGGCCATGACAGAAAACCTAGTTTTCTGTAGGTGTTAAAACCTACTAGAAATTACCATTCTTCACTTGTAATTTTCTCCTTCCACTATTTTAATTCATTCTTCTGATGTGGGATGTTCTACACACCAGTATTCACGAGGATGGCTGGCTGGAAATGTCTAATGAGTATGAATTAAACTTAACTCTGTTAACATTTTGGTTTTTATTGCCTTCTCCCCCCATTTCTGGAGATTTTCATGTAGAAATATGAAATCCCGTTTTTGTCCAGGTCTGCCTTCCACATATTTCTTTTTCATGCTCAGCAATGGGATGGAACGTGTTCAGTGTATTTCTTGTAGTCATGGTTCTTTCCAGACTAACAAGCTTACCTGTTTTTTTTAGGAAGAGGAAGTTTCTCCACAGTTGTTTACTTTCCATGAAGCTGTGTCACAAATGGTAGAAATGGAAGAGCAAGTAGTAGAAGACCACAGGGCTGTCTTCCAGGTAAGGATGGATCTCCGTTTTGTTTTATCCTAATCCAGGAATTTTGTTTTTTCCAGTTGAAGCAAATATCCTGCATATGATTTGTGTATATGATGCAGGGTATCATCTGGTCATTACTTTGCAGTCAGGGATTTCTAAATTGTTTTATTACACTAAATCCATTGTAGCACACAAATAGGGGCAGATATTTAGATCTGATAACCACTAATCTTTATCCCCATGATGAAAGAGAAGCATATTTTTCTATCAACCCAGAAATCTAATAAGATTTTCCTTTTCTTCTCACAAGCATTCCTAAATAGTTTGTGTTCATTGTAAGAAAAGTTATTTTGTTTTTAGTACTGAGATACTTTCTGATTTAGTCCTTCTCCAGCATTAGTGACTCTGTTTTTTCTTTTTTTTTGTAGTTGCAGGAAGTTCATTCAGATTGGTCTTGAAATTTTCATTTCACTGTCTAATGTACGCTAATATTCATATTTCAAAGCTGGAAATTAATAGTAGTGTTTCTATCAGCACCATTTCTGTTGACGGTTTGGTCGTCTCCCTCTTAAGATGCTGTAATACTCCCTCCAAGTATCCTTCTGTGATATTCCCATCTGAGCTACTCAGATCCAGAAGAGACCAATATTTTTCTAACTGCCTGTTTGCTTCCTTTTTACCGATACATAAAGGTTTTCACTTGCTATTAGTCAGGGTCTTTGGAAGGAATATTGCCAACAAAGTACAGTGCTGGTCAGCACCATGGATCCTTTTACATTCACAAAACAAATTGTAATAATAAGTATGAATTACTAGTTTTCAGAGGGAAATGTGAGCTGCTTCTGTTTATAACCCAAGAGTCTTTAGGCAGGCTGTCCTTTTGGCACATATGTTGCAGGAGAACAGCAGAACATTAAACCTGTGGGGAATACACTCATCTCCTCAATGTAGGCATTGAACTTAATGGAACACTGGTGTGTGGTCATATAATACAGTAGGATGCTAAATAACACATTTTCCAACAGATCTAGGGATTTAGTTATGAAACGCTAGTCCTGAAGTAAAATATGCAGAAGTGTGAAAGTCAAATGCCATATGCCATAGCTGTGTCCTCATGCCTGGGACTTCTCGAGAGACAAGCTGCATTAATTTATGATGTTATTGCCTCTGTGTGTCCATCTGGCCTTCTGCTGGAGATTACTGTTCCTCACAGCAGTCACTAGAAGGAAATGTGTTCAAGCCTTAGCTCCCTTAGTTCACAGCATGGCTTGTTAGCTTATGCTATTGGTGGAGATGTGCTGCACCAATACAGAATCTACAAGCTGTACCAGGCAGAAGTTGTCTTCCATCAACTTTCTTCTGGAAGCTGTTGATTCTGGGATACAAAATATCCTATCCTGACAAAAATGTCTAAAATGAATGAATTGTGCTCTAGACGTGTCCATCTTCCTTTGATTCTGTGATGTATGAGTCTACATAGGTATCTAATAGGTATCCTAAAAAACATACATGGGGTTTGGACTGTATTTTTTATATTACTTGAGCTACTGAGCACAGAGGGAAAGACTTAATTTTAGTATTTCAGGCCCAGCATGCCTAGAACTGTCTGCTGCTTTCTTTTTTTAAATTAAAGCATTTCTAATAAGATCAGTTCTTCTAATCATAGTTTTGCATGGTTCTGTAAGCTTTCAGCTCCTGTTTGCATTCTTTGCTGCAATACTTTTTTTTTTTTTTTTAGTTTCTCTTTTTTTGGTAATTGGAATGCAAAGGTGCTCAAGAGCTGGTTTAACCAACCTTTACAGTACTCAGATCTATGTGGGGAGTTAGCACAAGCAATTCTATTCTAAGAGCTCAAAATAGCTCGTTTCACGTAGCTTCTCTCAAAACTGGTTTTGAGCGTGGACAGAGTTGTCTTGTCTCCTTGACTATAGTAGTAAGTCTGTGATCACTGTCAGTGACAAACAACCCCTATTTAAAATTGAAGACTCACTTCAGAACCATGTAAGGTTGCTGATACGGCTGCTGGAATTACGAAACTGTAGCAAACACACAACTTTGCTGAACTGTGAACAAGGATTCATTTTAGGATTGAAATCCGTTTATTGAGGTGACTGTAGAAGTATGGTCATCCCGTGAAAAGGAGTAGGTCTTTGTTTTGCATCTTGTACTTCTGCCAAAGTATTTAGTTGTTTATTGTTTTTGTTTGTTTTTAATTGTAGGAATCTATTAGATGGCTCGAAGATGAAAAAGCACTTCTTGAGATGACAGAAGAAGTAGACTATGATGTGGATTCTTACGCTACCCAACTTGAAGCAATCCTAGAGCAAAAAATTGATATTTTGACCGAACTGAGAGGTGGATTGCTTTTAATCACTTTTGTGGGGGTTATTAGCAATGCATGGAGTGTACTTTTATTCTGGGATCTTTTTTTCCTCTAACGCTGTCCTGTGGAAGGAATGTTTATTCTGTTGCCTGGGAACAAGTTCACATACGTGTTCCATTCATCCTAGTTTAAAAGAAAAGCCTGTTTTTTTACCTCCAGGAAATATGCACTTCTTGCAACTTTCCCTTTCGTTTCCTTCATTCCAAAATGATAAATGGAGGAAAATGAAAATACAAAGGAAGTGCATAAAAAAAAGTAAGGTAATGTGATAAGCAAAAAGTACTTGGAAATCCCAGTTCCTGCTCTGTTGCAGTCTGTAATGTAGCAGTCTGCTCGTTTTTAAATCTGTGTGTTGTTAACGTAGTTTTTTTACACAGCTGCATTTCTGTATGAATTTGTTGAATGAATTTACTTCTTTTTGTTGAAAACCAAAGTGCAGTTAATTCTTAGCACCTGTTCTGTTTGTCTTCTAAGTCAGATTGTCAGCTTAATACCTCACAGAAGGTACTCATACCGTAGTACCTTAGTATCTTCATTTTAGCAAACATTTTTTTTGATCCAGGTAACTCGTTAGAAGATAAAATCTTAGATTTTACTCAATCTCAGTATCTGCTGTAAGTTAGAATGAGTCAAACAAATCAGATGTGGCCTGCTCAGCAAATAATTGTCAATTATACATTCCTTTGCTTCATACAAACTAGCTGAGGGCTTCCTCTTCAGGAAGAGACAATTTGAGACACCAGCAGTGAGAAAATACAATTTAGGTGACTCTTTGCTCTTCTAAAGCTTGTTGGATACCTCTTCTGAAACAGTGTTCTGGAGGTAAAGGTTGTCTAAAAAATCCTTGTGTGTTTACAGGTAGGACGATGTCTATAGGGCTTTCAGGAGGGAAGAACTGTTAAGTCAAAGATTCTTTCTCCCAGTAACTTCTGAGTTCTGCTTGTGGCAAACAATAGCCGCTGCATATTTCAGCTGTTTTTCCTGTCCTTCTGGGATTGATTTCTTTACATTGTTGTTCTGGTTTCCTTCTTTGAATTCTGGAGTGTATTACTGGGAAGTGGCTGGGAGAGGAATAGAAATATGAAGGATTGCCATGCGTCCTTTCCTAGGTTTCTCCCCCACCTCCTGCTAGTTATGATGAAAAGTATAAATGATGTGCTTATCTACTTACAGTGAAAAACTTCAAAAATGTAATAACAAATGCATTCATAGGAAAATAAAGTAGAATTTATTCTGGTGGGTGTTAGGATGCTACTGATTATACACTGAGATAAAATTTTGTCTGTTTTTAAAGATGGTTGAGAAGCTGCTGGGAAGGAAAGGGAAGTATGCTGTGTGCATCTTCCTCTACTCTCCAAGTTAGAAGCAGAACTTAAGCACAAACAGGTTACATGCTGGGAGTACAACTGTGCAGTTTCCTGCCTTGAGACTAGGCAGGATAGCATCTAAGAAGGGACCAAGTTGCTAAGCAGCTTGTTTTATATGGTGAGCACTGAATTTAAGCTTATTTCAGTCCTCTTGCCATTTGTAGCTTCAGCTGCTTTTCTGCAGGAGTGTGGTTTTTTTTTTTTTTGTTACGCACTCGGGCAGGGATGTGGAACTTCAGGGCTCTTCAGGGCTTAGTCTCATGATCTGTGTTGAGAACAGGCACATCAGTACTCATTCTCTCTTTTTCCTTACAGATAAAGTGAAATCCTTCCGGGCAGCTCTACAAGAGGAGGAACAGGCCAGTAAACAGATCAACCCCAAAAGACCACGTGCCCTTTGAAACGGGCGTTTGCTGCTAAAGGAATCCACAAACCCGTACTGCTGTAGCACACATTTGTTACAAAACCCAGTGGCCGTAAGAACTCAACTACTTGAAAGTGTAAAAACATTAGAAATGTCTGTGGAAGTGTCCTGTTTCTTATTCACCTGAGTGACATTTTCAGTTTTGTGTGAAATGCTCCTATGATGTCTACAAAATGCTTCTAGACCAGACAGCACAACCATGCAGGGTTCAGATCTGTGAAGCACTTTGTTTAAAATATTTCATTTATTCGAATTGTGAATTTTTTGTTTGGAAGTATTTACCATGTTTTTAATAATGAAGTAAAACTGTGGCCATTAAAAAGTCACAGTATTTCCTTTAAACTATGTTCAGTTTTGTTAGAAAGACCAGCTGTGCAGTTTTAAATTGTGTTTGCATGCATGCACACCTCACTAGTGGTTGTACATAACTTCTCTTCTACATACAGCTGTGCTTACCTCTTCCCATTCTGTGCCTTGATGAAGGCTACTTAACCCTAAACATCCTCTTTTTGAAGCACAGCCTTAATAAACAACATTCCTTATTTGTCAATATGTTACTTTTAGTGTGTGTACATTTTTAATGTATTTTGAGACCTTTTTTTTTTGGTGGTTAGTTCATTCATTTCACAGGATGTGCCATATCATTTGAATAGGAACTGCAAGAGCTGTTGGAGTGTACAAACAGCTGGACATTCCATCCTCCTTGTAAAAAATCTGGATTTTAGATTTACTTGAACAGCGTAAAGAATGGTTATATAATTCTAACATTTTTCTCTGTAAAAACAAACAAAAAATCAAACAAAAAACAAATATAAATTAGTTGATGTATGATAAAGGGTAATGTTTAAGTACTGAGGAGAGTTGTATCTTAGGATAATGCAGATAAGCAGTATGTGGTATGATGTGATAATGCTGTCGGAAGGAAGGTACAATCTGACCTCTGTGTATGATGGATAGGGTAACTGTCAAACTTTGGGGATATAGCTAAAGAAATACGTATTGGCCTTTCACATACTGTTAAAATTTGGCTTTTGATGCATGACAGACTTACATGTACATTAACTGTAGTTTGCAGGTAGTTTGAGTAGCTCTGTTGCTTTAAAAAAAAAAGTAGCTAATGCCTATTTTTCCCTTTGTATACGGTGCCAGCAGCTGAAAAGTGAGGTGAAATTGCATCATTTGAGGATTTGCACAATACCTCTACCTAGTGCTAATAGAAATCCCTCAAGTACCTGAATTCTCACAAATGGCGCCATGTATATCAGCACTTTTTAACTGGTGGCACTCAAGTTATTTTTGCAAAGTCGGTATCCAAGAAAGATTAACCTTTCATGTACGAATTTTGTGTCAGATGAAGAGTTGTAGACCTCTCTAGGAGTTCTCCCTGTTTCCAGGAGTTCCTATCAGCAGACTTTCCCTTGGAACTGTTTAAACATTACTTTTGGAATACAGGCCTGTATGTTTGTGCCAGGCCTGAAGGAAAATAAAGGGAAGGCAATGAAAAGAGAGTTAAATGAGCCAGGAATTCCTGTAGTGTTTAATGTTTGTATCTCCCATAGGAAGGTAGGCTATGGGAAATTATTGTCGCATCATGGTTAAATCAAAAAAATCCTCCTGTGTGTAAACATGAAAACTGAAACAACAATGTAGATTTTACATAATGTGTTTAATAAATTAAGCTATTAAATGAATTACAGATGAGAATTTACTTCTATGAAGGCTCTGTTCTGCTTTGGGAAGGGTTGCACTTTGTAAACACACGTGAGTTGTTGCACTTTTTAAAAGGCCTCTGATTTCAAAATGAATGTTTACTTCTGGAAAAAAATATTCTGTGCAAATTTGTAATTTAAGAAGAATTCCCCAGAGCACTGTCCTGACTTTCATTTTGCAGCAGGTCTTGAAGAAACATCACACGGCTTTCTGAGCATTTGGTTAAGAACATCATTCATCGCAGTTTAAAAAAAAAAATAAATAAAAAGAGGCAGCCACTTTTGTTAGTGGACGATAGTACAGGTTATTGTATAATACCAGAGGGTTTCTTTGAACTTGCTCTAAAAAACTCTTACTTTATAAAGAGCCTCTAAAGACTGGGGCATCATATGTGGGAAACAGTTGCTTCCCTACTACTCCTGCATGCAAGACAAGAGCCCCAGCCAGGCTGTGGTTTATAGCAACTAGTAAAGATGACAGGCAGAGAAAAGGCAGGTAGATCTCAGCACCTTTTACTAAACCTTGTAAATGATGTGGTCTGTGAGGTACCAGCTGCAGGTTAAAATCATGTCTAGTGGCTGTTAAGGGACTGCCTCTGTGATAAAGCCTGCTGTAAAGATCAGTTCTACACTGAGACTAAAGCGGTGAGAATTAAAATAAGCAAGTGAATGCAGCTGGTTATAACACTTGAATTCTGTAGGCCATTGTATGATGGTCAGGCATGACTAGGACTCAGACAAGCATATTCTGTTCCCTGTGATGTAAAACAAAAGCTTACAAAAAACATGATGAGTATCTCCTGTGTTTCTTCCTTCTGTGTTGGTCTGTGCATATTGCTAGGGCAGCTTAACCATCGCTCATAAATTGGTTCTATAAGCAGTGAAGCAGCACTGGAATTGTTACAGTATAAAATAATTGAGCACTCCTTCAGGATGCCTGCAGATTCAGGCAGCGTTTCTGAATCACTGACCTTTCAACTTGCATGAAGTTGAATACTACAGTACTTTTTGTTAATCTGTCTCTTCTGCATTTACTGGCAAGATGCCACACATGAAACAAATGACTTAGCACAGAATCATAGAATATCTCAAGCTGGAAGGGACCCACAAGGATCATTGAGACCAACTCCTGGCTCCACACAAAACCACCCAAAAATCAGACCACGTGTCTGAGAGCATTGTCCAAACCCTCCTTGAACTCCACAGCTCGGTGCCATGACCACTGCCCTGGGGAGCCTGTCCCAGTGCCCGACCACCCTCTGATATCCAGTCCTGATACCCAGTCTTATGGTAGTTAATACACAGTTATGCCATCAAACTTGCATCATGCTACAGAGTTAGTGGTTACTGTTTTCCTGAATTGGAAGAGAGATCAAAGTGGATTTTTCTTTTGATGGTTGCTATGTAGAGTTAATGCAAACTTCCTTGGGAAAAAACTCTGCCTTGTCCTTAGTAACAAATACATAATCCAAACTATATTAAGACACTTCAATAAGTCAGGACACATGAATGTATTGCTTTGAGGTTCACTGAAAGCTTTGATCTATCTTAATCCTCCTTTTGGCCTTGAATGACAAATTTTTCTGACAAAAAATAGCTTGCTGACTTCACAGGTGAACACCTGCTATAACCACCTTCTTCTGTCCATGTTTAAGAGTGCTGGCCAGTTAGTAATTTTCTGCTGATTCCTACGGGGGTCTGATGGCAGTAAGGAGGTGGTAAAGGAGATGACACTGGTGATTTTAGGTCCCTCAATGATATTTCCAACAACTGACACCAAGCCCATATGATAAATGCTCACTTCTGAAAATAACTTACTGGGATTCTTGAATGGAAATACGTTACTAACAGACTTAGAACGCTAGTAGCTACCAGACAAAAGGAAGAAATGGACATCCCAAGTCAAAAGGAAGTGTTTAAATATATTTTAAAAGAAACAAGAACCAAGTGGAATGACTACAAATCCATTTTTTGTTGCTAAACACAGACTTATGAGTTATAAGTATTAAAAAAATATACTGAGATCAAGTTCATGAGCAGAGAACACAGATTTCAGTTATGGCAGCATCAATCTGCATGTCATCGGGTAAATTTAAACATACTCTGTTGTGTGGAAGTCCAGCATCTCACTTCAGTCCTGAAAGAATTTAACGCTTTTAAAATAAGGAGCAGCATCTTGCCTATTTATTACCTGTGATAAAATTGTAATGTTCTTAATAAGAACCAGTGTGCACTCTGTATTCTGTAGCTTTTGTGAGAAGAGCTTGTCTCATTGCAGTCACTGTGGCTTCAGTAAGGCTTAGATAAGAAAATAAAGATCTTTCACTCTTCTGGTAGAATCTATGAGAAATGGATGCCTTCTGAATTGAAGCCATGCAACAGTCTGAAAAAGTGAAATAGTCATGTTATAATTTCCACTCATTTATACAGCCAATTAAGTCATTTCCAAGTCAGGCTGGCTGGCAAAGTATATAAGTAAGTAGCACAAAAGCAGCTACTGTTGTTCAAGTACTATAAAAATTGTTAGGAAGCTTACACTACAAGTTACTATTAAGTTTGCCATTTTAGAGATACATTTCCAGTGCAGTTACTGGTGGTGAGTCCTACCAGGTTTGCTGCATTTCTTTGAAAAGCAGTGACCATGATAATTGTTATGCTGAGAAACAGCTAGGAGTTTTATCTTGAATTAAGACTGAATTAGGACAGGATTCTTGTTCTAACATAAATTACTCACCAGAAGAGCAGAAAATAGTAACTAATTACTAAAATTTCCTATTTACGTTAAGGCCTAATCCTCAAGACAGGAGGACAGGGAAGGATTGTGTAAGTCTCCAAAGAAAATTACGATAACCAATCCTGTTATTAGAGCCACTTTTAGCAAAGACACTGTCTAGTGTCTAGAACACAAATTACAGAAGTAGGGATCTTTAGTTAGTTCCATCTGAGTGCTGTAAGCAGCAGTTTATATAGGGTTTATGCAGAGGAAAATGGTTAGTCCTCTTCCTATGTAACCCAATGCTTATCTGTTTGACGTAGAGGTATAGAAGCAGGTAGAATCTGAAAAAGCTTAATAGGGTAAAGAGAAAAGATTTACCTAATGAAGTCATCTATATCCATTGAACGAGCTCGCTTTTCAGAGAAACCTGTATCTTTTAGGACTGCCTGTATTTTCTCCGCAATTTTGAAGTTTTCAGGTATTTCCTATCAATGGAAAATGGGATACAAATTACTTTTCTATTCATAGCATAGAAACAGGTTAATTTAAATAATCTATTCTTCCTTTGCTTTTAGAAGAGTTCTTCTTTCAAATGACATAAGCTGTTGCTTTTCTTCTATGGATTATTGTATTCTTGCATCTGAATTTTTATATCTCACCTCATTCACTATAAATGAATCACCAACAGTATTGCGACACAGACTCCAAGTTTTCTTACTAGATTTTGGGAAAAGTCCATCCTTGAGACATATACAGCCATACATAACAATATCCCCAGATTTCATTTTTTTCACTGTAACTTAGTGACCCTTTTAAACTGTTCTTTAAGAAAAAAAGTTCCTACCTTCCCAAAACTCTCTTGGAAAAGCTTTAACATGTCAAGCTTTTCAATTCTGATTTTTTTATTCTTAGTATTTAGTTCAAGAGTACACATAAATAATACGTAATATATTAAAAAGGAACTTACTCTATTATGTAAGGAACAATGAATTCGGTAATTATGATCCAGCAACTGCTCTACAGCACTTGACCTGAAAGAAATTCAAACCTAGAATGAAAACTGAACTTTAAATGTTTTTTTGTTTTTGACTTAACTGGTTATTATTTAATATAAAAATGAACTAATGACTACAAAGATCTGTTCTTCTTAAACTGCTGCCTAAAAGTTTAACTTGAGAAGTCTGTGACCTCAGCATAAATTCTCCATCGTGGTTTATCCCAGATTCTGCTGGCATGCATATAACACTGCTAGATATTTACACAAAATAAATGGTTAATTCAATGGACTCTCAAACTTTAAAAAATTCTTCTAACAGAAGTTACTTACTTAAAGGCTGCAGAGAGTGTCTTGTTTTTCCTAACAAAGGCTATCCTTACCAGACCATCCCATTCCTGAAATTAAAGCACACAGTACTTACTGAAAGGAACATACAGTTGCTAAAAACAAGAACACTATTGGCAATTTCACAAGAATATTGAATGCAAAAACGTCTTTTCAGTAGAGTACCTTTCTTAACAATACAAAGAGCACGCATTCTTGGACAAAGCAACCCAAATGGAGGGAAAAATATTTCACACAATAAAACCTTCGAATTGTTCTTTTTTATGCCTGGGTACCACTGTCCAGATCTTAAGTGATGAGAATGCAGACACTTCAAGAAAATCTGCTAATGCTAGGCAAGGCTGAAATGGCCTCAAAGACCAAAGCATTTTAAAAATTAACTTTGAGTATATTATCCTGTAGCATCTGCCTTCTGAGACTATGCAGAGTAAGGTAAGAGTTCTCAAAAACACTCCTTTGATCACAAGTAACTTAAGTGATCAAGCTGGAAGAAATTCTGTGACATAATAAGCACTATGAAAGGGATGTTATGAGTAGCAACTCTCCAATTGATACGGAGTTGGTACCTCAGTCTTGTCAGAAATAGAATCATAGAATTGGATAGAAAGGGCCTTAAAGATCACCCAGTTCCAACCCCCTGCCATGGGCAGGGACACCTCCCACCAGACCAGGTTGCCCAAAGCCCCATCCAGCCTGGCCTTGAGCACCTCCAGGGATGGGGCATCCACAGCTTCTCTGGGCAACCTGTGCCAGTGCCTCGCCACCCTCTGAGTGAAGAATTTCTTCCTTATATCTGATCTAAACCTACCCTCTTCTATTTTAAGGCCATTCCCTGTTGTCCTGTCACTCCACTCCCTGACAAAGAGTCCCTCCCCAGCTTTCCTGTAGGCCCCCTTTAGGTACTGGAAGGCTTCAATAAGGTCTCACTGGAGCCCTCTCTTCTCCAGATTAAACAGCCCCAACTCTCTCAGCCTGTCCTCATAGCAGAGGTGCTCCAGCACTCTCAACATCCTCGTGGCCCCCCTCTGGATTTGTTCCAGTAAATCCATGTCCTTCTTATGCTGGGGGCTCCAAAGCTGAACACAGGACTCCTGGTGTAGTCTCATTAGAGCAGAGCAGAGGGGCAGAATCACCTCCCTCACCCTGCTGGCCACGCTGCTTTTGATGCAGCCCAAGACACGGTTGGCTTTCTGGGCTGCAAGCGCACATTGATGGCTCATGTCAAGCTTCTTGTCAACCAACACCCCCAGGTCCTTCTCCTCAGGGCTGCTCTCAATCCATTCTCCACCCAGCCTGTATTGGTGCTTGTATTTGTAAGTACTGCAAGAAAAGCTGCACCCAATTACATGCAGGTAATGCAGTAATACAAGTCTGATCAATACAAGAGTAAATATTGTGGTGTTTTGTAAATACCAATGGATACTTAGTAGTGAAAACAACATAAACAACTGAGTAACAAGTACAAAGAAATGAAACAAAATTAAACACTATTACTAGAATATTACGTTGTTATTACACTATACAACACTTACCTGAAAGTTGATAGGTGGTGGTGGGTTCTTTGGCTCTATTCTGACAACACTGGATTCCACTTTGGGAGGAGGCCTGAAGTTGTTCTTTCCAACCTGTTAGAGGTTAGGCAGCTGCATGAATAGGCAGTGAATCCTCACACTCTCAGAAACATTATTCTCTCTTTGATAGCCTTGTTAAGTAAAGCAAAATGACATACCTTCATCAGATGGTCCACTCGAGCTAATAACTGAGTATTAATAGAAAGTCTGCAGTATAGCTTAGTTCCTGGTTTTGCAACCAAACGAAGTGCAAATTCCCTTTGAAACATAAGTATTGCACACCTGAGAGTAACAGAAATGAGAAAATGAATTCTAAGTCTAACCAACTTTTAAGTCAAAAAACTAACTGCTAGTTAGAAAATATTTTCACCCCCTCAGGACTTAAAGGAAGGAAAGTCTGCGATATGCACACACTCCCTTGATTAGGTCAGACTTAGAAACAAACAAACAAACAAACAAAACAAAACAAAAAAATACAACTTGGTAAAACTACCCAAGTTTCATTAAAACTACAATAGAATTTTGTTCTTTATACTGCTAAATGGATCAGAGAGAGTCCAGTCTCAGAGTTTCATGCATGACAAATAATTTTGAGTAATTTCCCAGCAAGCCCTCCAAATACAAATTCTCTAGCACCAAAAGTTGATCAGTAACGTCACTAATGTTAATATTTCAGTGTGAGAAATGAAGAACTACTGTCATGGTGAACAACACACAGAAGTACCTGGGCAGTTACATTTTTAGACCAGACAATAGTAAATGTCTTGGCTTCAATTCTGCCCTTAGCACACTTACTTCCTAACAGAGGAAGACATTTGAAATGTTACCATGCCCTGCTTATCCTTGGAATAACAATTATTTATAATCTGAGTGCAAACAGGTGCCATTCTTCATTTCATCAGCTTGACTCTCATGTCAAAACTAAGTTTATCCTTATGCATTAGTTGATATTAACTAGTTGACATTAACTAATTTTCAATCATTGACAGTTTTCATATTATAGAAAAAACTGGTGTGGCTCTGATCCACCAAAATGATATTTAAAAACTAAAAAAACTGATTTGAGAACATCTGTGAAATTATTTTTTTGCCTTTCCCCTGCTCCCCAATCCGGTAATCTAGAGCACTGCTCTTGTACATACCTGAAAAAAGGTCTATGAAGTAACAACTTGAAAACAAATGGTGAGGAAATCTGAGGAAAAGCGTAACAGCATTAGTGTAACTTCCAGGCAGTTATCATTAAAAAAAAGAAGTTTTCCATGTTGTTTAGTGCATACCTGGTAAGGTAAGTTAGCTACACATGCATCAAAGAATGGTAACTCTGTTTTCAAGACATCTCCAACCTTGATTTCGAGTTTGTTTGCCAGACACCTGGGTGAAAATATACTGTGGTTATCTTCAGATAAGCACCCTGACAATGTTTTTGCCAAAGCAGCTCCACCGCTTTAAGTCATCACTACTTCAAAGGTTGATACTTACGTGCCCTGCACTCTCTTCTGAAGTTCACCCACAAGTCTAGGGTCAATTTCACAAGCAATAACCTGAAAATAAAGCAGATAGTTGGAACTTTATACACGAACTCCTCCTAGCTGGGATTAAAATTACAATTGTAAAAAAAGATCAAATAAATATTGCTATGCAATTAAATAACTCTTAAATACTTCTCATTACGCTATGCACCTTTTTTTTCTGCCACCACAAAACACGCAAAAGTTATCACATAAACTGATAAAAGCAATGTAGTTTGACAAAGCCATGCATATTTTACAAACACAGCAAAAAAAATCACTGATATACATGCAAATGTTAAGAAAAATACACTTTATTCTACTTTTTTCAATCAGGTAGCTGAAAACGCTTCTCTATGCCAAAGGCCAAGCCATAACGTGGCACGCGTACGGGAAGGCGGTGGTAAAGTCACACTTACTTTTTTTACTTTCTCTAGCATTTTTACTGTCAGGTTACCAGTCCCAGGGCCGACTTCCAGAATGACATCTGTACGTCGTAAGGCAGCCTAAGAACAAACAAAATATTAAATAAAAATTATTAAATAAGGAATATTTTTCTGGAACTGACTTCTAGCAGCAACTCAATTATAAAATGAAAAATATAAGCAGCTCAATAAAAAGCTGAAATCAGCTAACAGAGAAGTATGAACTTTTTTTCTTTTTCTTTCTTTCTTTCTTTTTTAAGGAGGGAAGCGGTGAAAGCAAGGACGCCGTACGAGTTGACCAGGAGCGGCACTTGGCCGAGCACAGACAGGCAGGTGAGCAAGCAGCGCCCTGCCGGCTCGGCACCCCCAGCGCCCACCTTCTCGATGATGCTGTTGACGACGAGCGGGTTCTTCAGGATGTGCTGCCCGGCGCCGGTGTTGAAGAGGATCCCTGCGGGGAAGCACAGACACACACAGCCGTAACGCCGCTCCCGCCCTGCCCGCACCCCCCGCCCCGCGGCCTCCCGGGCCAGGACTCGGCCTCACCGGGAGCCTTCCCCTCGGGGCGCTCCCGCCGCGGCCGCTTCCCGGCCCGCGCCTTGGGCATGGCGGCGGCGGGCCCGGCCCGGCTGCGAGCACGCGTGCGGCCGCCGCGGCGCGGCCAGGGGACTACGGGTCCCGTGGAGCACCGCGGCGGCACCGCGACACGCGGCAGCGGGGCGGGCCCCGACGGCGGCCGCGGGGGTCCAACCGCGGCGGTGCCGCTGCGGGGCGGGGCGCGGGGCGCGGGCGGCAGGGGGCTCGGCTCGCCTCTGCCCGCGGTCGGACCAACGGCTTGTGCGTGGCGGAGGGTGCCGAGGTGCTGCGGTGTGCCCGCAGCACCCGACACAGAGCAGGGCCAACGTAATATCAGTGGTGTGTTTGCGACAGCCACTTGGGTTTGTCTGAGTGGCGTTAGCCGCTTACGAGTGGCATGATCCATTGGTGCTGCTGCTATCTCCTCTTTTATCTTACATTGAATTATTATGGGAATATACTTTCCTCCTTTATCTTATATATGGGAATATATGTCCCTAACGTCACAAAGAATGGCAGCCTGTTTTCCTTGGTAAATACTTGTATTTATTAGCTAAATAGTATTTCTTATCGAAATAGTATTGCTTAATATACAGCATTAGGGAAGTCAATTGCTTTGGTTATTTAGACATCGGTTTATTGTTGTGAGGAGGTTAAAACACACACACACCCACACACAAAGCAGAATACCCATTCCAGCTAGGTGTGCATGAGTAGAAGGCAGGAAAAAAGAGTGAGAATAGATAGCAAGGGGGAAAGAAAAGAAAAAGTTGTTAATAGAGGATTTTCTGTGTCAGAGTATTCAGCATTATGCTGTGAGAAACACCTCAAATAATTTTCTTCAGACAGGATCTTCTGTGAAGCTATTTTCTTTGCAATTGCAATGGCGGGCGTCCTGTCAATCAGGAGCGCATTTTAGTAAAAAAATCATAACCTTTTATTCCCTATTACCCAACGCCTGATCACCTCCCGTTTCCTCCTTGGCTGAGTACTGCAGGTTCACAAGCTACTCGACGCTCCTCTATACCATATATGCACAATTTTTCTATTTTTCAACCCTTTAATTTCTCCTTATGTTTTGAGAACTTGTGATCTTTGTTTTACTGTTCCCACACTGCTCATCCTTTTTCTCAAGCTTCTACCTTATTTTGGAACAGTGAGGCCTTCTACTGTCCACTTACCTACTTAGCATTTCTCCTTATTATGACTACACAACTACCTTGGCATACAGAAAAGTAATTCTCTACTGCAAAAACACAACTTAGTTTCCCACACTACGCAACTACCTTTGAATACAGAAAATTATTTCTCTACTGCAAAAACACAACTTTGTTTCTCACAATGCTGCTATATACAAACAACTAGAATTATTTCTTCTTTCCTGAGTCCTCCAGGGATGTCCCATCTTCCAACAGCTACTATTTAACTTTTTTTCAGCCTCGAAAACATGACTAAAAGGTGATTTCAAGCAATGCTAAAGCAACATCACGTTTTAACTGACGTGAATGGGCTATCAGTTTATCATCAGAAACTGTGCCTTAAAATTGAATGTCCCTGTGTTGTTGGCACACCGTAGGGGTGGGTGTTTGCCGCTGTTCCGAGCTGATGTGCTGTCACAGGTGAAGGACACAAACCCAGCGGTAGGGCTGTGTACAGCGGCCCCAGCTCCTCGCTCCGCTGCAGATCCGGGCATCGCAGAGCCCAGCCTGACGGTCTCATCAGATACACGTTCAGCGTTTGCTGTTCCTCCGAAGAAACGAACAGTGACGAAGTCACTGAGCACCACACGCCCGGCTCGGTGCATGTGAACACACCGTGTCTGTACGGGGGCCCCTTCATGCCGTGCTCCCTCGCCGCTCAACTGCTCGGGATGACCACGGAGTAACTAAAACTCCCCCAAAACTTTATTTTTCCTTCCTTCCGTTACCTCCCACCGCTTACACACCGACCTCGACAGCTCGAGGCCACCCACGAGACGTGTCGCGAGACACGCACACATCCCGACCGACGGGCCCGCTACGCGACCGTTAAACGGCCGTTACCCCCTCAGCCACGCCACGCCCCCCCCCTCCCCGTCGGCGGCGGCACGCGCATGCGCGGCGTCGGGCGGGCGGGGAGAGCCCCCCCGCGTGCGTCGCTGGGCGATGACGTCATCCCCGGGGCGCTGCAGCGGCCCCCTCCCCCCCCTCCCCTCCCCGGGCTCGTGGCGCCAGCTTCGGAGCGGGCGGGGGTCGCGCGCCAGGGCCGGCCCCGCCCACCGCCGGCCTCGCCCCGCCCACCGCCGGCCTCGCCCCGCCCACCCCCGCGTGCGGCGCCGCCACCGCCCGCCGCCAACGGTGAGCCGCGCGCCGGGCCCCCGCTGCACGCGCCGGCACCGTCGTCACGGGGCTAACGGCCGCCAACGGCCGCCGTCTGTGAGGGAGCGGCCGCGGCCCGGGTACCGCGGCGGGTCGGGGGGTGCCGGGCCCGGCCGGGAGGCGGGGAGGGGGCGAGGCGGCCTTCGCCGCGCTGTTGGCCGCCGCGTGTGCTGCCCGCTGCCCCGCCTCAGCTTCGGCTTATTTTTTGTGTGGTGTTTTTCTCCTCCCGGCTCTGCGCGTAGGTCGCGTGGCGAGGGGCTCTGAGGGAGAAGGGGTCTGCTAGCTAATCGCGGGGAGCCGCTGCCGCGTTTCTCCTTGCGGTGGCTCTCCGTGCGGGTACGGCCGGCGGGGAGGCGTCGGTGAGCTGAGCGGTCGGGCTGCATCTTGGCAGAACTTCTGTTCTGTGGAAAAGGGCGAGTACCATTTTATTAGTTTTTTTTTTTTTTTTTTTTTTTTTTTTTTTGCTAAATACGCTTATTTTCTTCCTACAGATTCTGGAGGGATAGCAGTTGACAACTTACTGGAAACGGCTTCTTCCCAAAATCCAAGGCAGGGTGGGTGCAGGAGTGGTGAGTTATGTCTCCTATTTGTGTTTACGTACAAGTTGGCAACGTGTGAAGTGTAAGAACGTGGCCATAAACACAGTGCTGGTGCAGTTTCCAGGTTCTGCTGCTACATACCTTGCTTCCCCTGCCTCAAAGATGAAGTGTATCTGTAATGTGTGTGCAGTGCCTTTTGGATTCACATTCGTAATACATGGGACCACCTCAGTCCTTACAAATAGCGTGTTCCTTATGGGTTATGACTTCTTGAAACTTAAATGCTAGTATCTTTCATCACTCTCTACTTTTCTTCTCGCGTTCCGTCATTGTAATGTTCTGCAAAAGGGTGTTTTGTACTGTAAATATATATATATATGGCCTAATGAAGGCTTTTGTTGCCCAAGCTGAACATAGAAAATTTTCAAACTGTATCATCAGACACAAGTTCTAACCATCTTCAGAAATTGTTTTCAATTCAATTTTCAGTTCAATTAACTATTTAATAATTAATTTAAAGTCTCTGCATGAAGGCAGACTGAAACTTGCATTTATATGTCAGCTCTTGAATGCTAATTCACTATGAAGTGTTCAGTCGTGTTTTTGAAAATCTACTAAAACAAGATGAGCTAGGAAGAATAGGGAATAAGATTAGTCTTATGAGTTTGGTCATTGCATAAGCTGACTATTAAACATTAAAAATATTCTTCTATTGTCTCTGTGTTTCTCTTTTTTTTTCTTTTTCTGTGTTATTGGTACTGAGCCCTATGACATGGTTTCCTCTGAGCTATATCCAAGCATATTCCTTGGAATAGTCCCACTGTCAGTTTTTATTCCTGTTATTTCTGTTGGGATTTTTGGTCAGTTTCATTTGGCCAGTTTCCATTTACCATAAGAGGCCATTTTTCTTCATCTGCATATTTTATAATGTAATCCGAGATACCTCTGTAAATATTATCAGCCTTGCTCGCAGTTCTCCATTATTCCTGTGTTCCTCCTTTTTCTTTACTGCTTCTTCCCTGGTGTCTTCTGCATGCTGATTTTTCTTATAACTGGGTTTTAGTTTCAGTGTTGTACTCTTGTAAAAAATATATACATATACAAATTGTTATAAATAAGTTCTATTCTTCTGTTTCTGTCAATAGCAGTGAGGAGAAGAAACACTGTAGCTCCTTCCTATATGTGTCTTTATTTCTCTTTATTATGTTTTCAATTGGCAAAGTGTAGACAGTCTTCCTCATTTACATAAAAAAATCTATTGTTTTTGAAAGTCTTAATGACTAACATTAATCTTTGTAGTGATTGTGGTCATTAGTGTAGTTGTTAATGGTTCTAGAAATACCCTGAACATTCAGAATACTGGTGGTTTGTTTGTTTGTTTTTACTACTCAGTAGAAATACTAACATCTGGCATGATTGATACAGGTACTATAATCTTAGGAAAAAAGGCTCATAGGAAAATTTATAGAATGATGGAGAGAGGTTGGAATGATTACCAGCTGTTCCTGAAACTGACCGTATCCTTACAAGCATTGTTAATGCCACATGAATATTGCCGCAGATCCTAGCTTTCACCTTCTTTTTTTTAAAAGGTGTCCCCTTACTGTTTCTTGTGGCTTTTCAGAATAACAACTTTGTTTTTCCTGTTTTCCTTAAAATAAATGTGCTGAAAAACAGTCAGTCATAAGTTTCTTATTGAACCTCCCAAGCTGCAGTTTGTAGCTTTAGCCTATCATCTGCCATTGACCTGAAGAGTTTGGCTCTGTCTTCTTTGAAAGTGCTCTTCAGGTAGTTGTTTGTTATTTGTAGGTGTCTTTTAAGTCGTCCCTTAACTCCGCTTCACCACTTGAACAAGTCCTCAACAACTCCTCATAAGTCAGATCCCAATCATCTTAGTAACTCCGGGCTTTCCAATTTCTGCACTTTTTTCTTTGAACCGGGGAGAGGGAGAGCAATGATGACAAAGCCAAAGACAGCATGCTAGAAGCAGTCTCACACATTACTGCACAGAGGAAAATGGTAACACCCCTAGAGCTGCTTACCATGTCCCTCTAAAAGAAGCCCAGTATGTAGTTTGCATTCTTTTCAGCAATAACACTATGTATTTTGTGCAATAATTCAACCAATTTCAGAGGATTGTAACTAGATCCGCTCTTACGCCTCATCACGGTGGAAAACAATTTATGGAATTAACAAAAGATAACAAATGTACAGAATTAATTATTGGGATATGAATGAATACTGCATTCTTTGAAGTTCAAAAAAGTGAAGTTTGTAGCCATTTACAAATGTTTTGTTCCCTTGCAGATACATAGCTATTCTTTTTTTTTTTGTTTTCATAATTGATGAGTGATTCTAAAATTCATATGTGTTTCGGTGGTATGGGAAAAGTACCAGTATACTTTTTAGCCTCTATTAAGAGGACTGACTGATAAGGGAAAACATGATGGCAGAACATTCAAGCGACTAGGACTATTGTTTGGAGAGAACTGCATGTTTGTGTATTTTCTTACAAAGAGAATTAAAGAGTGGAGTGTAGAACAGGAAAAGTGGATCCTGGATTTTTGCAAGGGAAAGGAGATGTAGGAGTTGGTGAGTAGGAACAGAAGTGCTGAACACTGGAAGGTAAGAATGAGAACAGAGCATTGGTTTTCCTGGTGTCTCAAGACATCACTGGCTCATTGTGCTGAGGGGTTGCATTTGAGGTGTTATATATTTTCTAGGTGCAAGTAAAGTTTTTTATTTCAATGGAAACTGGGGAATATGCTGCTGTCACAGGTCTGTGCATGCGCAGTAGGGTCGTGGAGAATAGGTTTCCTTCTTGTATGTGGTTACGCTCACTTCCTCCATACGAGCAGAAATTCTGATGTGGCAATAAACCCATGCTTTGATTTGCAATTGGAAGATGTTCAATACCCTCAGCTGAAGGGATTTCTTTTCTTTTTATCCCCACGTGCTTCCTGATTAGTTGCGATAGCAATAGGTATAAACCACAGAAAAGCAGCAGAAAGCAACGAGTGCTGCTGAAATTGCTCACTGCTTACTTTGAAAACAAGCTCTGAGATTAGATATAGAGGTTGGAAACACTAAGCTTTTCCCAGTGATCAAGCTTGGAAACTGTCTTTTACTACTCAAAAGTGCAGCCCCTGCCTGCCTTCTAAGAAAGTGGTGTTTTTAATGTAGATAGACTCCACCAATGTTTCTGTGCACCTGTCATGGCTGTGAAGGTACCCAAAAGATAACAAGTATTTAATACTTGCCTCATCTGTTTCATCTTCAGCACATCTTGTAGAACTTGTTTAACAATGAATTGAGTACTGGAAGTACTCAGCAGGCTGTGGAGAAAATCCTTGTTCCTGTGGTGTAACGCATCTGTGATGTAACCCATGTCCCTTGTTTTTTGCTGTGCAACAGAAAAGACTTTTGCACCTCCTGTTTTAAAAGTGGTCTGACCTGGAACAGCCCTGCTTCAGCTTTTATATAATTCCTAAAGTTGTGGTTTGGTGGGGCTTTCATCGTCCTAATGCAATCCAGCTGTGTTCTACTGTTACATTCAATCTCTGATGATCTAATGTATTCTACTTATCTAATGAAAATGTTTGAAAAAATATTTTTTAGAAATATATACCTTATATTATGTACTTACACTCGTGCGTGGTTGGAAGGAGTACAATTTTTTCTTCCTCATCTGAAAAATCATGTTTTTATGGTATGCAAAGCTTTAACTGTCAGCTAAATGCCAGACCTGGTTGGGTCCTATCTGCAGGAACTGATAGCACGAAAGCATCTCTGCACTAACAGCAGTAAAAGTTGTGTTCTGGGAGGATCCACTAACACCTGAGATAAGAGCTGATGCCCTAATTGTGTTGATCATCTTTACAGAGTGCATGCAGAGGATAGGATTTCTGTTGAAAATAAAGTTGGTTTTGGGAAAGGAATATCAAGAGAGACTTTTGAATCAGAATTGAATTTGTCTGTTAAAACCAGAGCCTGTAATGGCTTGATGCCATTGCTGGAAGTCCTGTGTTCCTCCAACGTCCTGTAGCCTCTTCTGGTGTCTGCTGAACAGTGTGCTCAGGTGACTTGACACACTAACCTTGCAAAACACCAAAAAAAAACCTGAAAAACAACTTTTGGTTCTCCGGATGATTGTTGAGTTCAGCCGGCTTACCAAAAGTGAGGATGAGAGATGGTGAAAGGAAGGGAGTGGAAAGACAAAAACAGCAGGAAAGGGAGCTGGGGGGAGTGGTGGAAAGGGAAGTATATGTCTCCCTTTTGGGACCAGTTTTTAAGTTGGCTCTGTTTTAATATATGTTTGTTTGAAGTATTTCTTTATGAGGCAGAAGCAAAAGAAGATTGATAGACCGCATTGGTTCCCAGGATTTTTTTTTCCTTTTAGGAATTACTTGTAGTTGAAAGTTCACTAGCTTAAAGGAATGCTGAAGTCATCTTGAAGGCATGTTTTTTTTTTTTTCCCTGTATCTGAATTTGGTAATTTATTTAAATTTTTTAAGATTTAAGGGAAAAGTACTTTTCTAGTGTTAAGATTGATTTTTATGAGAAAAAGACATGCTGCTAATACCACAGTTTTCCATTTCACTGAAAAGGGACGTCCCTAAACATGCGTACTCATTCATTCTTAGGGTACTGTTAGGCATCTTAATATAGATCTTGGATCTCCTAATAGCTGTCAGTGTTTGTTTATTAAACCTGCAGTTGGATGAACGCTTCCAGCTGGCATAAACCAGTACTGCTGCTGAAGAAGCACCTGCTTGCTGTTCTGCCTGCTCTTTTATGCCTAGCACCCTTAGTTGCATGGCAGTGTGGTGTGGAAATGATATGGGAGCTTGATGCAAGTAAAAATCTATGCATTTTCCTCATCCTTCTCCAGCATCCAGCATTTAAGGGGTGCAGGGGTAAGCATAGGGTGGTACTCTTTACTTTAGTAATCGTAGCTTTTTATATAAGCATACCTTATTTGTAATTAGCTTAAGCTGCAAAGTTTAATTTTATCTCGTATTTCGCTTGCGACAGCCTCATCCAATGTTGTGTGAGGGATATCGTCTACATGGGGTCAAAAACCAACGGTGTAAATTTGTGGAAGAACTGGGGGCTGTTAAATTCAAACGGCCTGCTTCTAGGAAGTCCTTGAACCACAGTCTTCTGGAGGATGGGAGACTATTTTTCAGAAATATCACTGAAAGGTTGTCCTATTCCGGTGTTCTCACTTGGGCATCCAGTATGGTCTTTGTCAGAGACAGAATGATGGGTTAAATTATTTTTTGTTCTGACCTGCTGAGGTTATTCTTCTAGGAGTGAGCCCCATTTTTTTTTTAAGTGAAAATACAGACTTCTCGAAGAATGAGAAGCATTATCAAAAAAGAAACTTTGCAAATACTTTATGACTTTTTTTGTCATCTTTAGATCTGTCAGCTAATTATTTTGAAATCACAAAATGAAAAACGTCCTTACAGGTTTTTGTTTGTATTACACTAACTTCAATAAGCAAGTTATCTAATGAGAGCTGTTCTTGATGAATCATGTGAAACTCTAGTAGCAGCACTATTCCCTGGGAGAAGAGACAAAAAAAACCCCTCCTTTTCTGCATTGGATTCGAATGTAGCTGAGAAACAGTTTTGTTTACCAAACATGATGTTAGTTTTTTAGTGAAAAATCAGTTTTTACACAGAAGTTCATTAATGATTTTTTTTCCATGTCCTTGCAATGGATATTTACAGCAAGTATCTGGATATGTGCCACAGAATTGCTGTTGATACATGCAGTTTTCCTGTGTAAATCATTCTTTGAAGAACATGGTTCATCAATAGGCTTAAAATAAACTTATTTGGAGTTTAAGAAATTATGTAACATTTTGCTTAGGCACGTACACACTGCAAGCCTGTTAACTTTCAGAAGTTGTCTTTTTGGTTTTCACCTCACAATTAAAACTAATGTTCAGCTATTTTTTTAGTTGATTAGGTGCTCCAAAATTATACTTTATCAGATTCTGATGGCTGGTGTAAGATGAGAATGTATTTCTGTTGGAAAGCAGATAGTTTGACTTTTAAGTGGAAATATTTGAAATCACTTCAAGTATGAATTATAGTTTTGATCTTGTAGGAATTGATATGTTTTCGTCTTTTGTGCAAGCTCTACATCTACTTCTTAGGACGTTTTACCCCCATTTACTTATTTTCCTCTATTCGTTTCCCTCACTACCTTTCTTTTAGGTTCTCTGAAATTCTATTAGCTATAATAGACATACTTTAGCACTACAGTGTTTATACCAGAAAAATCTGAATGTATCTTTTACTGCTGCTTTGCTTGTGTGTCTGTTTTACTCAAGTACTTTGTGCTGTGCGATATAAAGTTCCTGGTGTGATCCATGTGAGTTAACCCAGTGTTTTTATGTGCTGTCATTGTCTTGCTGCTTCCTGGTTAATTTTGACTGTGCAGTGATGCAGACAGACAGCATAAGGTACTCAAGATACCAAAATATCCCCTGAAAGGGAGAAAAATAAACGATATAGCAGCTAAATATGTCATCTTACTGTCGTGCCTATAAGATTATTTACAGGTTTATGATTTCATTATTACTTTTGATGGAAAAATGAACCTAGCAGGACTTTTAGTATAACACCCAAGTCTTACCTTGACATTGTTTCTTTGTTCTGTGCAAACCAGTCCCAGCTCGATTTTACAGTGTGCATCAGGGTCTTGGTCCCATGGAAATTGATGGCTTTCTAAGAAGCAAGCTAAGAATTTGAATGTTTAAAGTTATGTGAAGCTCTCATAATCTCAGGAAATCTTTAGAGAGTCTGTGAGCTGATAAAGGTTTAAATGATACAAGTAATTAAGAAGAAATAGAAGGTAAATTGTTTTTGTAGGGCAGTTAAGGCAGAGACATAAAAAGATATATCACATGGCAAGTATAAAACAGAAGATTCCTTGCTTCTTTTCAATTACTGCTGTAAAGAGAGATGTTTTAGTGGTTAGTATTTTTGAAAGTACGCTAAGGTTTGTTTTTTCAACCCTAAAACCTTTAAATTTTTTGTCCTTTTTCATTAAGGAAGATTGGAGACATACATATATTGTGAATTCATAGATTTTTTCCATTTAATATTGCAGGGCTATTTCTGGAATAACAAATCTTTAATCTTATTTTTTGTTTTGGTGTTGGGGTGGTTTCTGTTTTTTCAAAAGAAAATTTTACACCTGCATCAGAATAAGGTTTGATTTCTCTGGCATTTTTACTATCACCATAACAATTTTCTGCCTCTTTTTTTTTTTTTTTTGGTGAAATTGGAATGATAAAGTTTTTTTCAGTTTTGAACAAATTTTCACACCTCTTTGTAGTAGAGAAATAAACTGTGATTGGTTCTTTATTTGGAGAACTTAAGTATAGAAATATTTTAACATGTTTCTGTATTACAATAAGTTTACATAGGTTATAAATGGAGGTTTTTGTAGACAGAAAACCAGTTCTGTTAATTGTCAGGTTTTGTAGTTGTTTTTGTATATGTTTCTCTTCAATTTGTTTTAATTCTTTTCCTACAGTCATTCTCTTCTCTGTGTCATTTGGAGGGCAATGTTTTGGTTTGTCTTTATAGATCATAAGAATGTATTTATATCGGAAATTACGCAGTTGGCACTCTAAATTCATCTGATTATCATGTGATGCTAAACAGATAATAAATACAAATATGTTGAGGAAAATTCAATTTCATTGAGAACTCTAATTGAACAGGATTCCACAAATCATCCTTTAAAGTAGATATAAACTGTCTATATATACTTGAATCACAGAATATAACTATCAGAAATGGATCAGTTTTTCTTTTGAGGAAAAACTATTTTGAAAATAAAGAACTGTTAATACTCTGCATCTTTTTCCTGTTTTAGTTAACCCCATGGTGTTGCCTGCTTGGAGCTGAAGTTTATTGTGACTTCGAGTTTTGCTGTGTCTGCTGTGCTTCACAGGAGAGGTAACCAGTTTAAAATCAAAATATTTTCCATAATTCCTCAAATCTAGTAAATGTACTTGTAGTGACAGACTTCACGTTTGCTTTTTGCTCTGGAGGATTTTCTGAAAGCAGAATAGTTTAATCACTTCTGTACCTTGATACTGCGTGTGAGTCAGTGTGATGTTACCATACACAGTGTAGTCTAATGAAAAGTTAGTGGGGTTTGTTTAGATAAAATGCATGGAAATTACTTGTCTGTATTTGCTGTCTTCTTTTAAGTGTTTTTTATTCCTTTTAAAATGTTCTCAGACTTTCATGGATCTCAACAGTGCAAGTACTATTGTTTTGCAAGTCTTGACGCAAGCTACTAGTCAAGATACTGCAGTACTGAAACCAGCTGAGGAACAACTGAAGCAGTGGGAGACGCAGCCAGGTTTTTATTCAGTCTTGTTGGTAAGATACAGTGCAAAAGTGTTATTACTTACATTGTGAGTAAATTTGAATGTGACTTTTTTAGAATGCTGTTGAACAGTAATGTTTAGCTGAGGGAGGCTTTTAGTTGTCAAGGCCCAGCTGCTGCTATCTGTACAGTATGCCATGCTAAGCATTGCTGTCACTGTCTCAAAGCAGATTCTTTTCCCAGTTGTTTACAAAAAGGAGGAAATCCATCTTCTAGCATCATGATTGATTGGGCCTCTAGTGCTAAACCTGTTGTTGTCCTCTTGCGAACTGTAGATAACAGAAGGCCATTGCCAAAGAAATTGCCTCTACCACCCCAGGAGGTGGTGACAGTTGTATATGCCGAGGAAATACACCTTTTCTTTATTGTGGAGGTGGTGCATTGTGTCGGTTTTTGTAGAAGAAAAGCTCCCCGTGCTTTTCAGTGTACTGAGTTTGATTCCCAGGTTGGATTGGTTTCCTTATCAGTAGAGAGGGACTTCCAGGGAGATTACCAGACTGGCTGGTAGTAAGGTTCCCGACATGGAAAAGATGAAAACTTGTGAAGGTTCCACTGCTGTTGATGAAACAGATGCATTAGCATGTTGCAAGGTGATAGAAACATCTTCTGAGAAGGAGGCCCAACAGTTTCAGAGAAGACACTCAGAATTTAACAGTGTTGTTCTTGTATTCCTTTGTGTATGTGTTTATGTGAACTATACAGTCTTAAAAAACATGCAGATAAACTGCTTTTTCTGCAAACATCTGCCTTCAGTGGACACAATGACACAGAGTTGTATGGTGACGTTCTGTTCTCTGCAGACCCCCTTGTTTGAAAAGTTGAAGCAAGTCAGGATTTAGGAAGAGAGATTGAGCTGCCAAATTCAGTTTTACCTGCTGCTTGGTGTTTCGGTAGTGACAAACAATCTTGAAAGAAAACAGCAGAAATTGCCTCTGACTTAGAATTCTTTGTTTTCTGAGCATTACAGCTGTACAGCTCATGTGGTGGACACGATGAATACTCACAACTGTAATTGAAGTTGGTGGGAGTTTTAGATATAATGGCTAATAACTGAGGCGTTTAAAAGGATCAAATCCTGTTAATTCTATTAATGTGATCAAGTAGACCTGTTTGGGGACACATGAGACTTTCTTCAAGTGTGAAATATAAACAGTAATCTTCCAAACCAAATATAAGTGGAGAATCTCTACTTTGTTTAACTTGATTACGGGAATCCGACTGTCTGAAGGAGAAGGTAGCTGGTACCTTCTTAGTGGAGCAGAAAATGAGGTCTTGAGGGGTGAAGCAGGTGGTTGTAAATGGAGAGTTGGTAAGACAGCTAATCCCTATGGGATAGGGGAGTAATCTAAGTACTTAACGTCAGATATCTCTTATGGGATGATCAAGACAGAAAACCGTAATTCACAGTGAAACCCATCTGTGAATCTATAACCTTAGTACCCAGTGGAGATGTTAATATTTATTTCTATGCTTCTTGTGAAGGTGTTATGTACCTCTCTTGAAGAACAGAGATGAAAAGTCAGAGTTAGAATGTTTGTTTTGAAAAGCAACCTTTGTCCTTTACCAGTTGTATGAGTTTGTGGTGTTCTTGTAGCTGTAATGCTGTCACAGAAATTACAACCTTTTTGGTATTTTTCTAAAGCTTGCTAGTTTCGAACTGATACCTTTGTTAGCATGTAAGTGTTTGCTTTGTAGTGATTGGGGTTTGTGGCTTTTTTGGTGTGTTGCTTGATGATCTTAGGTTTCTATAGTCCTCAGCTCTTTGAAGAGTGTATTTTTAATTGCATCAAACCTGGCATCCAATTGTAGCAGAATCTTCTAACCTGAAACCTTGTGTTTTAGTAGAGTTCTGAAGCTAACTAATTCAAGTGCACTATAAAATAAGACCACTGAGCTTATGCCAGTTTATTCCCCAAAGAAGAGTAATGTCTCTCACCCTCAAGACGAAACCATCTAGTGTAGTCACCCTTTTCTTAAGGGGATGGTGGACACAGCTGTAAAGCAGCAGGAGAGCTGCTATCCAGAGTAGTACCTGTATTAAGTTTCAATAGCCATCATTTATTTCAGCTTTTCCCAGTTGGTTAATTTTACAACGGCACCATATAAAATAATACCTGTATGTGTGTATATGCATTTGTGTGTATATGTATGTATTGTGTTTGTGAATATATGTGTATATATAAGTATATACACAGATACCTACATATCTCTAGCAGCAGAAGCTAATTTTCAAGAATAAGCATAGGCAAGTTTGAGAGTTGCTCTCCTAGCAGGTCACTGTTTTCCTGTCTACCATATTGGTAGTGAGGAAGGTTCTTTGCGTGGGTCAAGATAATGAAGAAATTTCTTGAAAGATTTTGGAAATCTGTGTGATACAGAATACTGTTTTTCCTGCAGCCAGAATCCATCTGTTTTGTTAAAAAAAAAAAATGTAATAACTGGTTGATGCTAGTAGTTATTGCTGTTATATTCCCTGCTCAGCCAGACAAGATTAGAATTATCTTTACACTATATATTGGTCTTATTTTTTGTAAATTATTAGACCTAGTGCTAAGCACTTCTGTGATCTTTTAAAAGTAGTTTTTAACATGTTATTTCACTTGCCTGTCAAATGCTGACTGTGCATTTTGGTTATATACAACTGTATATACAGAGGTAGGTGTATTTATACATATGCCAGTGCATATGTTTATACAACTTCTATCCTGTGAGTGTCATGCTGAATAACTTTTAACTTATTTTTTTAAACAGAACATCTTCACAAATCATACCCTGGATGTGAATGTCAGATGGTTAGCTGTGCTGTACTTTAAAAATGGAATTGATCGCTATTGGAGACGAGTTGCGCCACAGTAAGTTCTAGTTTTCTTGCACTTAACTTACAATAGGTTTTGTTACACTTAGCCAACTGGAAACAGTATGTTTCTTGGCTGATAGCAGCAGCTTTGGAATTGACGGTGGAATTGATAGAACATCTCAATATTGGGGATCATTAATGAATCAGTCTGTGTTCATATTACTTCTTACAACTCATAGAGAGGGCTCATAGAGAGAGCTTTAAACTAGGTAAGAAGGGGGACGGGGCTCAAACAAGGCTTGTTGGAGCTGTGCCGGGGGAAACAATGGCTAGGCCGGGGAAGAAGGCGATGGCCCAGCTGAAGTGCATCTACACTAATGCACGCAGCATGGGTAACAAACAGGAGGAGCTGGAAGCCATTGTGCAGCAGGCAGGCTACGACTTGGTTGCCATCACGGAGACGTGGTGGGACCGCTCCCACAACTGGAGTGCTGCAATGCCTGGCTATCGGCTCTTCAGGAGGGACAGGCAGAACAGAGGGGGTGGTGGCGTGGCTCTCTACATTAGAGAATCTTTTGATGTTGTGGAACTCCAGGCTGGGAATGATAAGGTTGAATCCCTGTGGGTTAGGATCCGCGGGAAGGCCGGCAAGGCTAGCATCCTGGTGGGGGTCTGTTATAGACCGCCGAACCAGGATGAGGAGACGGATGAGGAGTTTTATAGGCAACTGACAGAAGTTGCAAAATCGTCGGCGCTTGTCCTCGTGGGGGACTTCAACTTCCCGGACATATCCTGGAAACACAACACGGCACAGAGAAAGCAGTCTAGGAGGTTTCTGGAGAGCGTGGGAGATAGCTTCCTGACGCAGCTGGTCAGTGAACCTACCAGGGGTGGTGCCCCGCTAGACCTTCTCTTCACAAACAGAGAAGGACTGGTGGGAGATGTGGTGGTCGGAAGCTGTCTGGGGCAGAGTGACCATGAAATGGTAGAGTTCTCTATTCTTGGCGAGGCCAGGAAGGGGACCAGTAAAACTGCTGTCTTGGACTTCCGGAGGGCTGACTTTGAGCTGCTCAGGACGCTGGTTGGCCGAGTCCCTTGGGAGGCGGTTCTGAAGGGCAGAGGAGTCCAGGAAGGCTGGGCGCTCCTCAAGAAGGAAATCGTGATGGCACAGGAGCGGTCCGTCCCCACGTGCCCAAAGATGAGCCGGCGTGGAAGAAGACCGGCCTGGCTCAACAGAGAGTTGCGGCTGGAGCTTAGCAGAAAAAAGAGGGTTTATAATCTTTGGAAAAAAGGGCGGGCCACTGAGGAGGACTACAAGGATGTAGCGAGGCTGTGCAGGGAGAAAATTAGAAAGGCCAAAGCTCATCTGGAGCTCAATCTGGCTACTGCCGTTAAAGACAACAAAAAATCCTTTTACAAATACATCAACGCGAAACGGAGGACTAGGGAGAATCTCCATCCTTTACTGGATGCGAGGGGAAACCTAGTTACTAAGGATGAGGAAAAGGCTGAGGTGCTTAATGCCGCCTTTGCCTCAGTCTTTAGCGGCAATACCGGTTGTTCTCCGGACACCCAGTGCCCTGAGCTGGTGGAAGGGGATGGGGAGCAGGATGTGGCCTTCGCTATCCATGAGGAAATGGTTGGCGACCTGCTACGGAGCTTGGATGTGCGCAAGTCGATGGGGCTGGATGGGATCCACCCAAGGGTACTGAGAGAACTGGCGGAGGAGCTGGCCGAGCCGCTTTCCATCATTTATCGGCAGTCCTGGCTATCGGGGGAGGTCCCGGTTGACTGGCGGCTAGCCAATGTGACGCCCATCTATAAGAAGGGCCGGAGGGCAGACCCGGGGAACTATAGGCCTGTCAGTTTGACCTCAGTGCCGGGGAAGCTCATGGAGCAGATTATCTTGAGGGTCATCACGCGGCACTTGCAGGGCAAGCAGGCGATCAGGCCCAGTCAGCATGGGTTTATGAAAGGCAGGTCCTGCTTGACGAACCTGATCTCCTTCTATGACCAAGTGACGCGCTTGGTGGATGAGGGGAAGGCTGTGGACGTGGTCTACCTTGACCTCAGTAAGGCTTTTGACACCGTTCCCCACAACATTCTCCTCAAGAAACTGGCTGCTCGGGGCTTGGACTGGCGTACGCTTCGCTGGGTTAGAAACTGGCTGGATGGCCGGGCCCAGAGAGTTGTGGTGAATGGAGTCAAATCTGGTTGGAGGCCGGTCACTAGTGGAGTCCCCCAGGGCTCGGTACTGGGGCCGGTCCTCTTTAATATCTTTATTGATGATCTGGATGAGGGCGTCCAGTGCACCCTCAGTAAGTTTGCAGATGACACCAAGCTAAGTGCGTGTGTCGATCTGCTCGAGGGCAGGAAGGCTCTGCAGGAGGATCTGGATAGGCTGGAGCGATGGGCTGAGGTCAACTGCATGAAGTTCAACAAGGCCAAGTGCCGGGTCCTGCACCTGGGCTGCAACAACCCCAAGCAGAGCTACAGGCTGGGAGATGAGTGGCTGGAAAGCTGCCTGGCCGAGAAGGACCTGGGAGTATTGGTGGATAGTCGGCTGAATATGAGCCAGCAGTGTGCTCAGGTGGCCAAGAAGGCCAACGGCATCCTGGCCTGTATAAGAAACAGTGTGGCCAGCAGGTCGAGGGAAGTGATTGTGCCCCTGTACTCGGCTCTGGTGAGGCCGCACCTCGAGTACTGTGTTCAGTTCTGGGCCCCTCGCTACAGGAAGGACATGGACGTGCTCGAGCGAGTCCAGAGAAGGGTGACCAAGCTTGTGAGGGGTCTGGAGAACAAGTCTTACGAGGAGCGGCTGAGGGAGCTGGGCTTGTTCAGCCTGGAGAAGAGGAGGCTCAGGGGCGACCTCATCGCTCTCTACAGTTACCTGAAAGGAGGCTGTAGAGAGGTGGGGGTTGGTCTATTCTCCCACGTGCCTAGTGACAGGACGAGGGGGAATGGGCTAAAGTTGCGACAGGGGAGTTTTAGGTTGGATGTTAGGAAGTACTTCTTTACCGAAAGGGTTATTAAGCATTGGAACGGGCTGCCCAGGGAGGTGGTGGAGTCACCATCCCTGGAGGTCTTTAAAAGACGTTTAGATGTAGAGCTTAGGGATATGGTTTAGTGGAGTACTTAGTGTTAGGTCGGAGGTTGGACTCGATGATCTTGAGGTCTCTTCCAACCTAGAGAAATCTGTGAATCTGTGAACTGTTCATATTTTTACTCTCAAACTGAGTTACGAGTTTTATTTCATAGATGCCAGATTTTGAAGCGACGTAAGTTTTATGAAGTTATGACCTAGATAGATTATTAGATGTGACAGGTAGGAGGCTTCTTGGAGAGGTTATTTGAGACACATTAATTCAGAATTCTTATCGAATATATAGAATCATAGAATGGTTTGGGTTCCAACCACCTTGCCTTGGGCAGGGACACTTCCCACTAGGCCAGGTTGCCCAGAGCCCCATCCAGCCTGGCCTTGAGCACTTCTAGGGATGGGACATCCACAGCTCCTCTGCACAACCTGTGCCAGTGCCTCACCACCCTCTGAGTAAAGAACTTTTTCCTGATGTCTTATCTAAATCTACCCTTTTTTAGTTTGATGCCATTTCCCCTTGTTCCTTTTATATGAGAAAGAGGCAATAGCTGTCATGATAGAAAGTTCTGGTCCTCTTTTTTGTTGTTCTGATAATGCATGATAAAAAGTTCTCCAAAGAAACTAAAAATCTAGCCAGTATTCGTGAGCATTTACTTAAAAGTTAAGAATGCCATTATAATTTGTGGTAACTACAGAGCTATATACTTGTCACTGCTCTGTGTGTGAGTTATTTTCTTTTTCCTTTAAAAGTAGATGTAATTTAAAAAACGGTTTCAATTTTCCTTAGTTTTACAGGAGCTATGACAGACCTGGAATTGTTACGTCTGGCTTTTAGATGCTAATGATATCGATAGGTGGAACATCAGTGTCAGGTTGTGTAGGGTGTAAACTGGAATTTCAGGTCCAGTTTTTATGGAGTATAACTGTAAACTAAAAAGAAAAACTAAAACTCAGAAAGTATGGCATGGTTTCCATAATGTTTTGTGAGGTAGTTTAGTGTAGTTTGCCTTGTACTGTAAGCTTTTTTGAAGACCCACCAAGTTTATGTGTCAGTAAGAGGGAAAAGTAGTGAAATTCTGTACCTACAGGGCATTTCAAATAGTGTGGTATTCCATTATTACGTGAAGCACTGGAACTTTTGCATAGGTGGATTAGTATATGATTGAAAAACGTATGCAAGCAGATTCTCTTTTTTGAGAGGAAAATACTGTCTTGGGCATGGTTAAAATTACAAGATAATGCTGTTTACATTACTGCTGCTTACTTAACAAGTATTAGTCAAACCAGTTAAAATACATTGTTCCAATGTGTTATTTTTTTTGGATAGATATTAGTAGCACTGGCGTAAAAGTCAGTGATTAATTTCCTGCAGAAGTAATGACTGCAGTCTTTTTAGTGTGAGGTAAAAAATGAGTAACAGTCTTTCAACATGCTTTTACTGTTGCAAATGTAATGTAATAAAAAAAAAATAAAATCACTGGTTACTATTAAAGATTGCATGGAGTAAATCCATGTTAGATTTTCATACTGCCCATTTTTAACCCTATTCTAATTGTCTTTCTCAATTTCTTCTGTGGGACATCTTGCCAGTATTTTGTGCTAACACAGATCAGTTTTCTTTTTGTTGAATATGTTGAAATCATTTTGAGAAATACTGTTCTTAGTGGCAGTTCCTCAGTCGTTCTTTGAAACAGTTGTGTTTTGGATACCATGATTTTTGGAGGTTACATTCAACAGGTTGCATTTTTTCTTTTGTCCTTGTATAATTCTCATCTTTCACTTCATCTCTCAGATCAGCAGCTGTCACTTGTCCATACATGGTAGTACGTCGAAGCTTGCTCTGATCTTTCTAGACTGTTTGGTTGAAAAAATTGTACTATTGACACTTCGGCCATTTGCCAAATTTGAAATTTGGTGCGTAGATTGAAGAACTGTGAGAACTGAAAGAGTTCTTGCAGATAAATGACCTCTTCATGTAGCTTTAATTCATTAGTAAAACAGCTAAAGAAGGATTCTTTTAGACTGCTAGTCTTGAATATTTATATACTTGTGGAGAATCTTGAATCTCTAAACTTTCACAACCAGTAAAATGCCTCTGTTGTACAAGTGTACTGAAGTTAGTTTTCTTTCAATATAGCAGGACTAGTTTTACCCTACTTCTCTGCATTTGTGGTTTCACAACTGCTAGTACTACAAGGCAGGAAAATATATATTAAGTTGAGATCATGAATTCTTTGGAGAGTACAGTGGTTGAGTGTTTTATTGTAATAAAATACACAGTTACAGAAGGGTGAATACAAACTATTTTTTTAAAAGAAAGTGAACCTTCTGAAATATTTTGCTTTTAGCACACATTCACCACTGCTATTTATCCTACTCATGCTACTCATTCTTTACCTGCCTTAAACTAAAATCAGCATTTTTGGGTGAGAGTATATTTAGAGATGGGCATTTGAATGTCCTTTCGCCTATTTTTCTCAGGCAGTTTTCCAGATTGCTGCAGGAAGGAGTCTAGGATTGTAATGGCCTGTTTTCAGGCACAATTTTGTCTATCTTTTGGAAGTGTTACCAGCTTCCTCATTTTACAATTTTGCACATTTTTGGCTTCTTTAGAAAAGAATTCTTTAATCTGAATGGTATTAAGAGTTCATTTTCCTGAAAATACTTTTGATTTCACAGAGAATTTATATTAATTCCTGTCTTCTGTGGACTTAATTCTTTGATTTGATTACTGTGGTAGCAACTTGTGTAATATTTTTGTTTTAACACTAATTATAAGTATCTTCAGATTCATATTTCTGGTTTATGAACTAGTTGGAAAAAGATCAAAAACTTTGAAACTGCAAACTGTGGAAGAGTACAACATAGAGTTTAAAATTGTTCTGCAGAAGATCTTAATTTTTTGTTTGTGATTCAGCGCTGAGGTGAAACAGTTTGTTGAATAACATGCATTCTTCCTAATTTCTGGTTTGCCTACAACTTCACTATGGAGTTGTGGGTTTTTCTTGCAATATAATAAAGGATGAAGATGGTTTTCAGCCGTTATGTCTCAACTCTGCAGTAGGTGAATATGTAGCTGGGGTTCCAGTGTCCAGCAGATGTCACTGTTGGATTAGCTAAATGGTAAATTCTTCCATCCTCCTGTGAGCGGCCTGAGACTACTTTACTTGTACAAATCACATAAAAATGCGCTATACCACTTGAATCCTAATTAGTTTCTTAAATTCTTATACTTAGTATTTGCCAGCTTTGCTTGTCATAAGCTTTTGTATTTGAGGAGTTCATCCTCATGAGTCCTTTTTTCCTTTTTTTCTTTCAAATTACTTTTGAAAATAAGGCTTATTATGCAGTTATAAGTCACCAATGAAACAATGAATGGCCCACCCTTGTGTACAATACTTAGTGATATGTCTTTGATTTGGGAAATAGTACATATTTGTGCAAAGGAGGGTAAAAAGTAAAAATAACAGAATTGCTGCGAATGTTTGATCTTAGGGTAAATACTACTTTTTTGTATTTTGAGATGAATATTTAATACTTGCCTAGATTAGTGTAGATTAGTTTTGTTTTAGGGAGCTTTAGGTATAATTTTAAATCTTGCTGTGTAGAAAGTGTGGGTTAGTATCATAGACTGGCAACTGAGATCAGACAACAGGAAGTGGTAGTGTTAGTGTGTTTAATCTCTGATTCTAGCTACTAGACTTCATTTGAGATGTGATAATTGAATGCATGCATCTAAATCATTGTGATGCGAGGTAAAATTTTCCTAAATAACCTTGATTGATGTATGCAAGAAACAGATTTCTAGCTATCATCAGTAAATAAAAGAGCATTTATTTTTCCTGACTATATAATCAAATACCAACAAGGCATTTCGGAAAGCAGTTTTTCCTGTCCAGAAATTAAAAGGAGTTATGTGGCTCATATGAAGCCCAAAGCAGTAGGGGAGTGATACGATATTTTGTAACATGAACTCATAAACTGATAAAGAGGTCACTTAAAGAAGTATAAAGGTAGCTTAAAGCTTTACTTGAATGAAAATTGACCTTTATGGCTTACAGTTTGTCCTTCTTACTTGTCTTCCTTGCATTTTGTAGAATCATAGAGTCACAGAATGGTTTGGGTTGGAAGGGACCTTAAAGACAACCCAGTTCCAACCCCCTGCCATGGACAGGGATGCCTCCCACCAGACCAGGTTGCCCAGAGCCCCATCCAGCCTGTCTTTGAACACTTGCAGGGATGGGGCATCCACACCTTCTCTGGGCAACTTGTGCAAGTGCTTCACCATGTTCATAGTAAAAAATTTCTTCCCAATGTATGATCTAAATCTACCCTATTCAAGTTTGGAGCTGTTACTGCTTGTCCTGTCACTACATGCCCTTGTAAGAAGTACATTTTCAACATTCCTGTAGGCCCCCTTTAGGTACTGGAAGGCTGCTTTAAGGTGTCCCTGGAGCCTTCTCTTCTCCAGGCTGAACACCCCCAACTCGCTCAGCCTATCACAGAATCATCTAGGTTGGAAGAGACCTCCAAGATCACCGAGTCCAACCTCTGACCTAACACTAACAAGTCCTCCACTAAACCATATCACTAAGCTCTACATCTAAACGTCTCTTAAAGACCTCCAGGGATGGTGAATCAACCACTTCCCTGGGTAGCCCATTACAATGCCTAACAACCCTTTCAGTAAAGAAGTTCTTCATAATACCTAACCTAAACCTCCCCTGGCGCAGCTTTAGCCAATTCCCCCTCATCCTGTCACCAGGCACGTGGGAGAACAGACCAGCCTCCTTTAAGGTACCTGTAGGGTTCGATAAGGTCGCCCCTGAGCCTCCTCTTCTCCAGGCTGAACAATCCCAGCTCCCCCAGCCGCTCCTCGTAAGACTTGTTCTCCAGACCCCTCACCAGCTTCGTTGCCCTTCTCTGGACTCGCTTGAGCACCTCCATGTCCTTCTTGTAGTGAGGGGCCCCTCACTGGAGTGGTGCTCCAGCCCCTTGATCGTCTTTGTGGCCTTCCTCTGGGCTTGCTCCAACAGCTCCACGTCCTTCTCATGTTTGGGGCCCCAGAGCTGAATGCAGCACTCCAGGTGGGGTCTCACAAGAGCAGAGCAGAGGGGGAGAATCACCTCCCTCATCCTGCTAGCCACAGTTTTGATGCAGCACAGAAAGCCATCTCTATCCTGGGCTGCAAACACACATTGTCAGCTCATGTTTAGCTTCTCATTAAGCAAAACCCCCAGGTCCTTCCCCTGAGGGCTGCTCTCAATCCATTCTCTGCCTAGCCCATGCTTAGGGTTGCCCTGGCAGAGTTGCAGGATTTTGCACTTGGCCTTGTAGTTGCATGAGGTTGCTGCATGCAGGCCTTGAACTGCATGAGGTTCATATGGGCCCACCTCTCAAGCCTTAGCATACTTTCTAGGAGGGTCACCTCCTTTTCCATCAGCTCCTTATTTACCATGTGCCTTAGCATAGTTTGCAGGAGGATGTGCTTCATGATGTTGCCTGGCACAGAGGTGAGGTTGATGGGCCTGTAGTTTTCCAGGTGCAAGACTTCATACTCAGTGTTGTTGAACTACACGAGGTTCACACAGTCCCACTTCTCAAACCTGTCAAGGTTCCTCTGTATGGCATCTGTATCTGGCATCAGATCAACTGCACCACATAGCTTGGTGCCATTGTAAAACTTGGTGAGGGTGCACTCAATCCTAATCAAGTCAATGTTGCTGACAAAGATGTTAAATAAGACCAGTCCCAATACTGACCCCTGAGGAACACCACTCGTCACTGGTCTCCACCTGGACACTGAACCATTCACTGCAACTTTTTGAATGCGGCCACCCAGCCAATTCCTTCTTGGAGTGGTCCATCTGTCAAATCCAATTTGGAGACAAGGATGTTGTGTGGGACAGTGTCAAATGCTTTGCATGAGTCCAGGCAGAGGATGTCAGTTGCTCTTCCCCTATCTACCAAAGCTGTACCCCCATTGTAGAAGGCCAGCAAATGTGTCAGGCACATGTGCCCTTAGTGAAGCTATGGTGGCTGTCACCAGTCACCTCCTTATTTTCCATGTGCCTTAGTGTAGTTTGCAGGGGGATGTGTTCCATGATGTTGCCTGGCATAGGGGTGAGACTGACTGGCCTCTAGTTCCCTGGGTTGTCTTTTTTTCCCTTAAAAAAAAAAAAAAGGCATTACGTTTTCCCTCTTCCAATCGGTGGGAACTACACTGGACTGCCACGACTTCTCAAACGTGATTGAGAGTGGCTTAGCAACTTCATCCACGGGTTCCTTTAGGTCCTTTGGTTACATTTCATCAGGTCCCATGAACTTGTGCACCTCATTCTCCCTGTCCCTTCCTTTGCCTTCTGTGACTTGGGTGTTGTGCCTAGAGCACTTCCTGGTGCAGATTGAGGCAAAAAAGTCATTGAGTACCTCAGCCTTCCTCATTTCACGTGTAACCAGGTCTCCCGTTTCCTTCTTGAGAGCACCCATGTTTTCCCTAGCCTTCCTTTTATCAGTGATGTACTTGTAGAAGTCCTTCTTGTTGCCCTTGACCTCCCTGGCCATATTCAATTCTACCTGGGCTTTAACTGTCCTAACTTGACCCCTGGCTGCTCAGACAATGTCTCTGTGTTCCTTCCTGGTTACTTGTCCACCCTTTGTAAGCAATATAACTTTCTTCCTTTAGTACTTTCTTAGTTCAGTAAGTTGAAAAGGATTATTGCTTTTGTATCTGATTGCCTTATTCTTAGCACCTTTTTGTCCTGATCCACTAGCGTATATGGGCCAGGTCATGCTGCAGTCATAATTGTCATAGTAATAACTGTATAATAACTCTTTAATAACAACCAGTTCATACTTTATATAGCTTTTTTCCTTAATATAGCTGTGTACCCTACTGTATGTGTGAACTTTGTCTTTTGCTTCTTGGGTTTGCAGAGGTCACAATAAAACCTGATTTCAAAGGGCTTCATAAGTACTTGGTTGTTTCACTGTTCCCTCTCTTTTCAAATACCTTGAGATAGCAGAATTACAGTGGATGTGCTCTTGATAGTTTATCAAGCTGAAATACATGAGTTTCAAGAACATGGTGTTTAAAAGTAATCTTTAGCATTTGTGTAACTGAATTTGACTGAATAATGATCAGCTTCTGTGTCCATTAATAGTGACAAAGTAATTCTAAGTATAAACTAGTAGTTGGGTTTTGTTGAAAATGAAATGATATTCTAATAATTGTATTCTTACAGTGCTCTTTCTGAAGAAGAAAAAACTACGTTGCGTGCTGGACTTATTGCCAACTTTAATGAGCCAGTGAACCAGGTTGGTGGTGAATGACTCATTATTACTGTCCTAGCAAATGCTTGTATTGGTGTATAATTTGGTTTCTTTATTTACAAAGTGTACGAGAATAATAATGAAGTTGACAAGTTGCAATTTATGTGTTGCCTCTCAGAATGTTTTTCTATATATGATAATTCAATGTGGTCTCTTTCTTGTTTTGTTTTGCTTTTTTGTTTAGTTTGTTCTTTGTTGCAGTGACAGGTCATGTTGCCCCTTACTGTTATGCAGCTGCTTGGTGAAATGATTCAGGGAATGGGTGTAGCTCAAAAATAACCCTCTCCCTACTCCTGCTCCTTTGTGCCTTACTTTTTACAGATGTATCTGTTCTCTCCGTTTGATCTGCCTCCCAGTATAGCCATACACGGAAGTGTGGTGGCGTTGGTGTAGCAGGAATGAGCTGTTGAAAAAGCTGCTGCATAAACCTGCCTAAGCAGTATTGCTGTCACATGTCTAATCACAGCATTAATTAATTTAAATAAGCATGATAAAGATTCAGTATGATGGTGTCTTGTCTTACATAATTTAAAGTGACTAATATTAAGCTACTGTTTGGATTAGAATAAGGATTTATTGTTAAATTGAGTTAAGAGCTAATGCTAAGGGTTCAAAATAGGCATAGATGAATCAGTCTTCCTTCTACTACAGCATTCTTGCTCACAGATTGACATTCTGAAAGGAAGTTATTAGCTAATATTTTAAGTTATGTTTTAAAGAATTTGGAAGACAAAACATAGATATGATCTGCAAAAGGTAAAACTTAAACAGAAAAGGTATAGGAAACAAGCTTTCATTCTGCAAACAGTTCAGTTTTTAGCTTCTCTTAAATTCCTTCATGGGATTACTGCTATTTATAGGATTACAGCAATATATCAAAGGGTAATTTATGCTTTGTAGAAGTCACTTGTGCAGTGATGATTTTGAGTAGAATTTAGTTTTTATTTCAAATATATTTTTTAAATGCCAGTAGGCATAGGAATTGTTAATTTTTCATGTAAATACCATTTCAGTGTAAAAGTATGACCAAATATTACTTATTTTTCAACCAAAACAAACTATGAAGTGTTTCATGCTGGACCATTATGTGTGCATCATTTATGCAATTGCTAGGTAGCGCAGAGTTTAGCATATATTTCATTTTAAAGTGACTGCATGATATTCATGTTTCTAAAAAATGTTAAATGCATTGTATCTAAAAAATTGCAACTTTATCAATAAGTTCTCCCATTAGTATTTAGTCAGTTTATCTGCAAACAGAGTAGTATATCTTACAGTTGCAAATTCTACTGCTGATGAACAGTTAGGCAATTTAAGACTGTAGTTGGATGCGGAGACTTGAACCTTTTAAACTGACATTTATAAGAATATGGATTTATGTATTTATCTGTCTGTATGACAATGTCGGGATTCAAGATGCGGAGGGGTTTATTTTGTGCCAGCATTGTGATCCTGAGTGTTTGCCCAGACAGTTGTTGATATATTGAAATGTATTTATAGAGACTTTATTGATGCTTATTCAAAGCATGCAGCATGGTTCATGAACCACAGATAAACCACACAGAATTTTGTGCTATGTATCCTGCACATTGTTTGCTAACATGCTTTGATGTTAAGGTTCTTGGGGCGTGCATAGTTGGCAGTTGTAGGAAGGTATTTCAGTCCATTTCCCGTTCTTCCCTATCACCCAAACTGTTCTATAGGCATCTTGATGTTTCCTTTCAGAGGCAATGTTCATTTAGTCCCCACTCTGATAAGCCTGAAATTTGGTATCTTGTGTTCTTCATGAGTGCCATTTTTTTAGTCACAGATACTTCATAACAGTTCCTTGTGCTTTCTGCATCATTAAAAGCAGGAAAATTATAACCATTTTATGTATAAAAATGAAAACAAAAACAACAAAAAAGTACCTCAAAATATAAGAATTAGACATGGTATTATGATGACTTCCTCTGACTTCCAGGTGAGGGGGAGAAGAAAAACAGAACATATGATGGGAGCATAATTTCCATGCCCTCTGATGATATTTACCATATAGAAGGAACAGTGAAATAAAATGCTCATTGAAATCTGACATTAGATTTTTTTCTACTTAAATAGCCAATACCTCAAGACAAAAGTACTCTTAGCGTCCCTGTAGAAGTTCCTTGTGTTATATCTGGAAAAGAGTTTATTTGCTCCCTCCTGGCAATCAACATCACTTGATCCAAGAGTAAATAAACCTCCTGGTTCTTCTTTGCAAACTTTGACATCAGCTTTCTGAAGAAAGCTCCCTTATCAAGCAGGCAGCAGTGAATATTGTAGAGAGTTTTGTGGAGGTGGTCAGACTTCGTATTTAACAGCTAAGGAAGCGGTAAAGGAAGGAGGGCATGGTTGTTACCTCTTATGCCCTTAAGTTGCTGGAACTACCTTTGATAACATCAGAAGGTAACTGCTAGTGTGGTGGTGGTTGTAAGGGTGGGAACAACGGCTTCATTAAGGTTATCTGATGAAGGGCCTTTTCAGTGTGAAGGAGATAACAGACAGAGCCTGATTGATGAGGGCTGACAGACAATGCCACACACTAAGAGTCTGCTGCCACTAACTGGTGGGCAATTAAGGAACTCCAGGCATGGCTCTGAAGAGAATCAACCTGGACTTTGTAAGGGATTAGAACTGGGAAAGAACAACATCATGAGGTTTGGGGTTATTTGGGATGAGAGTATGTGAAACTACGCAAAGTTTATTAAGAAATGTTTAGGGGGAGAAGTAAAGTGGGGAATAGGCAGGAAGGTGTATAGGAGGGGCCAGCCCTGTAAACCACAGCTGGTCAATACCCTTGTCTGAACAAGTGCTGTGCCTGATCTCTACAGTCTGTCCTATCTTCAGGTTAAATCCCTTCTTGGATATCTTTTGGTGTAATCTCACTCTCTTGCATGTGTGCACTGCAAGGGATAGGTACCAGCTAATAGTGAAACTGGTGTGTTTGGTGCTAGCAACTGAAGTTGGAGGGTGCAGGTGTCCCTGGCCTGTGCTATGAGGATCTGGAGCAGGTGAGAGCTATTTGGATGGGACTGTTGGTCGCAGGACTAGGTGCCAGTAGCTGGAGGGAAGGAAAGTCTCTGTCTAAAAGTTAAAAATCGCACCCAGGGATAGCAGAAATAAGGGTGATTGGTATTCAGAATTCTATGGTATATTTTTTTTGGTAGGAAGTGGTAGAAAAGATGATTAACTAAAAAGTGTTTCCCAAGTATCTGATTCTTCATTAACATGATTTCTATAACAAATGACTTCAGTGATCTTTATGTAAAATTTAAACAGTTTAGTGAGCTCAACATTTTATGTAATATTTAATCATAAAATTGAAGTACAGTTTTCTTCCACTTTATTTGTGTTCTGCAAACTTTGAAATAGCTTAAGGGGAAGAAAACAACACAAACTCTGTCAATCTGTACTAACTTATTTTTAATTCAGGTTTTATTTGGCTGTTGAATTCTGCAGTGTCTGTTTTCTAAATGATTTTTGACATTGTGGTACCTGTATTTATTTATTGTTTTTCTTTTTTTTTTTTTTTTCAGATAGCAACTCAGATCTCTGTGCTAATAGCTAAAGTTGCCAGGGTGGACTGCCCGAGGCAATGGCCAGAACTGATACCCACTCTTCTGGAATCTGTGAAAGTCCAAGATGATCTTCGACAACACAGAGCATTACTTACCTTTTATCATGTTACAAAGACTCTGGCATCCAAACGGCTCGCTGCAGATAGGAAGCTTTTCTATGATGTAAGTAATGTGATGCAGTATTGTAGTGTATAGGCAAACAGCTTGTCTTACATGATTGCTGCTTCCCTGTGTTTAGCTGGCACTGAATTAATGGCAGGTATGTTGACTTTTGTGTCTGTATTTGAAGCAGAAAAACTCTTACTTTGGTGGTTATATGTACAATATGAAATATTTGAAAGTCAATTTCTTTATGAAATGTTTTTGAGATTTTTATTAACTTTGTATGTGACAAATATTTTTATAATGTGACTCATGTTTATGACTTGGGTGTTTTTTATAACAACTTGTGTTAAGAAGCAGAGTTTGATCTGCAACACAATCTGTGCAAATCAGCCTTTTGTTATCAGGCCCTAAAGCAGATGTTGTATATAACTTGCAGTGTTTTTGGAAGACTGCTCTGGATTCATAACTCAATAGTTTAAACAGTGCCAAATTTTAGACTTCCAGAACTCAATATTTTATCCTTCATTATTAGTGGAAGTGTGTTCATGATGACAGGGCTTTTATCAGATCAACTTCTTTCTCCAGGTTAATTAAAAGATAAGACATGAATGAAAATGCCAAATCTTGTCTCATCCAGCTTGTAATCTCCATTGTAAGAGTCCACTGATTAGAACACAGGTTTGTCTTTGGCTGAATCTCCAGTCCAGTTTGGAGTTAGGCAATGATACAGTACAGATAACTGAATTTAGTGAGCTAAACATCTTTTCCAAGCATGTTGCATTTGAAGTTTCAAAATTTTATTTCATTTCTTGATTTAAAAAAAAAAAAAGCTTATCACACAGGTATTGAAGAATGCTTCTGAAGGTTTACTTACTTATCTATGTAGAAATAATTTGTCTGGTTGTGAGATCATCAAGGTGAAATGAAGTCAGCAGGAGTTTGAGGGACTGAAGGCTGATTCCTGTAATAGGACAGGACTGAGATGATAAGTTTTTGTGAGGGGTTTGTGTGTGGAGAAACAGTTTTTCCTCCCTCAGACATATATAGGTACGGATGAATATAATCCCTATATAGGAAATATTTGTATTTAAATTTTGCAATCTGTTAGACTATTATACACGACTTGAGTACTTGTACAATACAGATTTTGGTAGATTCAGTTCTTTATTCGAAAGTAATAAAGAGCAAGATAATTACTTGTTTTCTAGTGTTCTCATAAAATAAGCAGCTGTGAATGTTGCTGATGCTTATGGAGATAGAAAAAAAATAAAAGCCCAACCTCAAAGCGCCATCTACGTAAATAGTCAAATCTCAGTACAGGGGCAGAAAGGAATTCATAGGTCATAAGGTGTAGTAGTATTTTTAAAGTTGTCTTGTCCAACAGTACCTTTGCTGTTTTTCAGCCATTTCACAAGATTCAAAAAGAGCTCAGTTACCTTCAATCATATTTCACTTGTTTCCAGCAAGCTCATTAAGTTTGTATGAACCTTCTTCCTTGTGGAATACCGTTTTTCCAGCACTACAGTTTCTTTATGTATTCTTTGGTTTGTAGAGAAAGAAAATTTCAGGTGTGAAGAAAAGCCATATAACAATTTTTTTTTAAGATTTATAGGGCATTTCATATCCAAAATACAATTGAAATTTCCTAACATTTAAGCACAGTCTAAGTCTTTACATTTAAATGTTTGCTGGTTTTTAGCTTTTGGGTAAATTCAATACCTAGAGTTCTTCTATCATCTGATTTGAAATTAACAGAAATATTAGTGTGTTCATTTTCACTGTGAAGAGAAATAAACAGCTCTGAACTCTGTATGTGCATAGTTTTTTAACCTTATGTGGAAGAAGGAGATTTTTTGAGCATCTGGTACTATGGTATTCATATTTTATGATTTTTTTTAACAGCAGCAAAACTGGTCAACTTTGCAGTTTGCTTCTTCTGTCTCCTGGTAAAGGGAATTCACATTCTTTGAGTGGCAGGTGATTTCTCTTGGACAGGTTATTATTTCTCATAATAAATAAGAGCCATTCTAAACATTTGTACAGCTTCTGAGTGTCTGTACTTCAGAACTTCTGTATCTTTTGAAACGAGGACAATGTTTGTTATCCTAATTCTTACTTTTGAGTATCGATCATCTGGACGAGCTACATGGCTGTATTGGAAAAGATACTGTGAATTGTTGCAAATCAGTGAAAACATCAGTTACTTTTTTTTTTCCAGTTTCTTACAGTTTTTGGGCCTTCTCCAGCTTGGCCTTGAACACCTCCAGGGATGGGGCATCCAGAGCTTCTCTGGGCAGCCTGTGCTACTGCCTCACCTCCCTCTGAGTGAGAAGAATTTCCTCCTAACATCTATAGTCGAAATCTTTCCTCTTTCAGTTTAAAAACATTCCTTCTTGTCCTATCATTATTTGCCTGAGCAAAAAGTCACTCTCCATCTTTTTTTATAAGCCCCCTTTAAGTAATGAAAAGCTGCAATGAGGTCTCCTTGAAGCCTTCTCTTCTTCAGGCTGAACAGCCCCAGCTCTCTCAACCTGTCTTCATAGGAGGTGCTCCAGCCCTCTGATCATCGTTGTGGCCCTCCTCTGGACTCACTTTAACAGCTCCACATCCTTGTGCTGGGGACCTCAGACCCAGATGCAGGACTCCAAGTGGGGCCTCACAAGAAAAGAGCAGAAGGGCACAATCCCCTCCCTCCACCTGCTGGCCACTCCTCTGTTGATGCAGCCCAGCATGCAGTTGGCCATCTGTGCTGCAAATGCACATTGCCAGCTTATGCTGAGCTCTTTGTCCACCAGAACCACCAGGTCTGTCTCTGCAGGGCTGCTCTCAGCATGTCTGTACTTATGTCTGGAATTGCCCCAGCCCAGGGGCAATGTCGCTGTCACCAGCGCACCTTGCACTTGGACTTGTTGAATCTCATAAGGATCACTTGGGCTCACTTCTCCAGCCTTTCCAGGTTCCTTTGGATGGCATCTCTTTCTTCTGTTACATCCATTTCACCACTCAGCTTGCTGAGAGCACACTCGATCCCACTCATTATAATGTTGATAAAGGTACTAAACAGCACCGGTCCCAAGACAGACCCTTTAGGGACACCACTCATCACCGGCCTCCAGCAGGACATAGAGCCATTGACCACCACTCTCCGTCTGTGTCCATCAAGCTGATTCCTTGTCTACTGAATGGTCCACCTTTCAAATCCATCTCTCTCCAATTTGGAGATCAGGATTTCATGTGGGACCATGTCAAAGACCTTACAGAAGTCCAGGTTGATATTGGTCGATCTTCCCGTGTCAACTAATGCAGTCACATTGCTATAGAAGGCCACCAGATCAGTCATGCACAATTCGCCCTTGGTGAAGCCATGTTCTCAGATCACCTCCTTGTCTTGCCTGTACCTTGACATTGCTTTCAGGAGGATCTGTTCCATGATCTTCCCAGGCACAGAGCTGAGACTCATTGGCCTCTAGTTCCCCAGGTCTTCCTTTCTACTCTTCTAAAAATGGGAGTGATGTTTCCCCTTTTCCAGTTGTCAGTGTCTTCACCTGACTGCCAGGACTTTTCAGCTATGATCGAGAGACTTGGCATCTCCATCAGCCAGTTCCCTCAGGACCCTGGGATGCAAGGTATCAGGCCCTATAGGCTTGTATCTGTTCAGTTTCACCAGGTGGTCACAAAGCTGCTCTTCACTTACAGTGGGAGGCACTTTGCTCCCCCAGCCCCTGCCCAGAGTTTCAGGGACGTGAGAGATGTGGGAAGCCTGACTGGCAGTGAAGGCTGAGGCAAAGAAGTTGCTGGGTACTTCAGTCTTCTCCATATCCATTGTCACCAGTCCTCCCTTCTCATTTATCAGAGGGGGTACAGTCTCCTAGGCCTTTCTTTTCTGGCCGATGTACATATAGAATCCCTTCTTGTTATTCTTTGCATCCCTTGCCAAGCTCAGTTCCATCCATGCCTTGTCTTTCTTGATCCCATCCCTGCACACCCAGACAGCATCCCTGTGCTCTCCCCAGGCCATGTGTCCCTGCTTCCACTGCCTGTGCATTTCCTTCTTGTGCCTCAGTCTGACCAGCAGGTCAGCCACCCTGGTTTCCTTGCCATCCCTTCTTGCTTTCTTATGCATTTATGATGATCTTGCATATTTGTTTTTCAGCTTGGGTCCCTTACTACTACCACTATCACACTTTGTCTGCTTTATTGACTAAAAGAATTTAAATTAGCCCTAGCCCCATGACTAGGTCTCTAGGTACTGCAGTAATGCAAATTACAATTGCCATTTGAATGACTTCAGATGTTAAAAGTATGTGGTGGGTCTTCCTATTGGATGGTATATATATTTGTGGTTCTCTTACTCCCCCTTATTGTTAATAAAGCAATTACTATTTTGAAAACCATCAAGCATTCTATATTTTAAATGATTCGAGGTGAATCCAGGGTTTGCAGATATCATGGTAATAAGTTTCAGTGTAAGCATCGTTCAGTACTTTTTTGCTTAGATATATGCATGTAACTGCTACCTGTTTTCCCAGTGTAAGCTGATTCAGACGTTACCTATGGTGTAAGACAAGTAGTTTAAATCTTGTGAGAGAGAAGGCAATGAGAACAGCTGGAATTTTTTGAAGCTTCGTACTCTGTTTTAGACCTATGGCTAGAGTTAGTGAAAATCAGATAAGAAAGGAGGCCTAGATAGTTAGCTTTAAAGCGATAGTCATAGAACAAGTAGTCAGGGAAGCAGATGAGTCTATCATAACATACTCAAATTAAGACAAGAAATTTTTCTGGAAAATAGTTTTGAGTCAGTAAAACTTAGTACAACAAAGGAATGAGTGAAACACTGTTGCTTATATTATACAAGAAGATGGATTAAGTAATATAATAGTCTCAACTGCCATTTAAAATTTATGAATATATTTTAATACATTCAGGAAATCAAATATTGTTGGTCTTTTGCAGCTTGCATCTGGTATTTATAGCTTTGCGTGTTCCTTGTGGAATCATCATACAGATACGTTCCTACAACAAGCTTGTAGAGGGGATGAAGCTGCCGCTACAAATTCCTTAGAAAGGACCTTGTTATCATTGAAAGGTAATAATACAGAATAATTATTTAATACAAGTAATGAAATAAGTTTCTTTACACCAGATGATAAACAGTTCTCTGGTAAAGAGTCCTAACATCTGATAAAGCCATGCCTGTTGGGAAAGCCAGTAGTCTTGGCTTCTTTTTACCTGTGCCTTTAGCAAAGCAGAATAAGAATGGTGCACTCAGAAGGGGAAGAAAGTACCTTTGTTCCTCAGAACGCACCATTCTGATATGCATGTGGTAAGGAGTCTTAAGTCTTGGAGGTGGGAAAGTGGAAGGCATGACAGGACACATTTTTGCGTGTGTTGTAGTGTAGACTTGCATCTGTCTGTCTTACTTTAGGTGCTTAACTGAAGAATCTGAGCTGTGAATTTGTTTTGTTAAGTTCATCTCATGGTCAGTTAAGAGGTAGCTTTATCGGTCAGTTTAGATTTTAGGTTGCTGCTCAGGTACTTAATGGTGGAATGATCGCATATCCTTACTGTACTTTGCTGCATTGAGGAATTAAAATATTTTTGTGTGGTGCCTGCAGTGTGGTTGATATCAGTCCTGAATTAGTTCAGAAGTTGTGGCGTATGGCTTCTTTGGGTTACTGGCAGTAACAAACCTGAGAAAATTAAAAAGATGGCATATGCATCCTAGCTTGGCCCTTTTCATTTACAGAACCCCCCCTGTAGAGGGTGAATATTTACAGTGTTTGCAGAATTCTTTACAATTCAGTAATTCTTAGTGTTCTTTTCATTGGTTTTCACGTAATGTACAGAATTTTAAATTATTTCAAGAGATTATATTCATGTTAGGTATGGTTGAGGTGTCCGAAGGCCCAAAATTAATGTATTTTTTAAATTTGGAAATTGGAAGAAATGCACAGCAACTAATCATGGTCTGAAATCTGAACATGAGAAATATCTACACAAGTAACTTCTTTTTTCCTAGTGCTTCGTAAACTAACAGTCCATGGATTTGTAGAACCTCATCGAAGTGCAGAGGTGATGGTAAGTAATATGTATTTGTTTCTAATTTAAAAATCTTTTGTCAATATTTCAGGTGTTACAGCAATGTTTAAAGATGGCTGAAAGACACATTTTTGTTTTGTAAAGGAAATTCAAGTAATATTCTCTCAAAGTTGCCCCCTCAAAGTTAAGGATCATCAGACCCTAGGTAGATCCTAGACACTGTGACATCAATGGCAAGATGTCTTTGGGGAAAGGAAAAAACAAACCTTAAAAAGTGTCCATCCAGTTTGTGTCATGTGATAATAGCATCTCTCTCTCTACTGGTAGATTCCATGTGTACTCTTCCCCCATCATTTGAAAGGATGTTTTCATTTAACGATGAATGTAATGATGTATTTATCCATGATAGAATTTTTCTGATTATGAGATGAAAGCCTGCGGTATGCAGCCCATCTAGGGCAAAAACAACAACAAAATGAAACCCAAATCTCTCCTTCACACCCAAACACTTTTTACTTTGCTGAAAAAGTTGGGTACCTAACAGCTTCATCCTAAACTGTGAAGTAGAGAACAGTTATACCTGCCATATTATATGCTGAGTTCAAAAGGAAAGATTGTAAAGCGTAAGTCTGTATTTACAGACTCCTGTTTCTATTGGAGATATTGTGCTATTTGTGTGGTGCTAACAAAGATCTTCTATGCAGTATGCTAGCTAGCTAATTACTTGTTTCATGATGAAATTGCTTGTCCATTAAAATTAATTACTTACTTAAAAGTGATCCTGTGATGTCTGAGCTGTTAACATTATGTTTGACTCCTCTTTCTTTTCATAATACAGTGCAAAATGAACTTAATCTTTAGACACACATACTCTTATATTTTTCAGGGTTTTCTACATGCAGTGTTTGAACGGCTAAAACAATTTCTGGAGTGTAGTAAGTATCTTAATCTTTCCTTGTGTTGGTTAAATATTAGAAATTGGATGAGAGAGTAATACAGTTCTATCAAAATCTTTTTATATAAATGCAGAGTTATTTTAAGCGGTGCTGAGACTGCACAGGAAAGACTTAAATAACATTGTTTTTGCTTTTGTATTAAAAGACTAAAATCCCACCAAAATCATACCTGGTGTTATATTGCCTATTTTGGGGAGAAAAGTGTCTTAAGCCATGGAGTGACAAAGTATGCATATTCAAATATGTAGATACCACAGAAATACACATCATCTTGAATTTTCTTTTTGTTTTTCATATTTCCTTGAGTCTGCTATATATTTTGGTAACTGTCAAACGGAAAATAATTACCACATTCAGCTATATGTACTTTATGCCTGGCAGAATAGTAGTCTTAGGCAGACAACCACGGGTTAACACAGTCAACAGAAGTATAAGCATAACTGGCAAGTGTTACTGCTTTTGTAGGGAAGTTACCTGAAGCAGGTAAAAAAAAATGCTCAGTGGAATTGCATCTCAACACACTGTTCTCCTCACTTGCAGTAGGTGTGCAAAGCCATTCATTCATTTAATTCACCCATAGTGCAAACCATTCCTTAATTTGAAGCTTGTCAGGCCACTCTTTTAGGATTCAACAAATTTCTTTCCAGTGTTTGACATCTGAGCTGAATAGAAATAATTTTTCGATACAAATGAAAGTAGTTGACTTGGGAACTTGTACTTAGGTGAGAAGTGCTGATTTGGACTCTGAACCTTGTTTATAGGAAAGTTTACTGAAACTTCCACTCTGTGCAATGCCAAAATATTTTTTTTTTTGGTCTTCTATAATACAGTCTTCTCTGCATGCAACTGCCCATTCTGCTGTGCTGTAATCATGCTCTTTCTGCCCCTTCTTTCATTTTTGGCTAGATAGTCTTCTGGCATAAATTGAATGACTTTTAAGGCAATCCCATCTTGATGCTTGACAGTTGTCATAGGATTCAAATGTCCTATGATAAGAAATGAGCTGAAGCTTACTATTGACATTTTGGTTTCTATAGAATCACAGAATGGTTTGGGTTGGAAGGGACCTTAAAGATCATCTAATTCCACCCCGCTGCCATGGGCAGGGACACCTCCCACCGGACCAGGTTGCTCAAAGCCCCATCCAGCCTATCCTTGAACACTTGCAGGGATGGGGCATCCACACCTTCTCTGGGCAACCTGTGCCAGTGCTTCACCACCCTCTGAATAAAGAATTTCTTCCTAATATCAAATCTAAAGCTACCTTCTTAGAGCCATTCCCCCTTGTCCTATCACTCCACTCACTCCCTGACAAAGAGTCCCTCCTCAACTTTCCTGTAGGCCCCCTTCAGGCACTGGAAGTCTGCTATAAGGTCTCCTTGGAGCCTTCTCTTCTTCAAGCTGAACGACCCTAACTCCCTCAGCCTGTCCTCACAGGAGGGGTGCTCCAGCCCTCTGTTCATCCTCATGGCCCTCCTCTGGACTTGATCCAACAGCTCCATGTCCTTGTGCTGGGAGCTCCGGAGTGCTCATGGTAGGGTCTCACGAGAGCAGAGCAGAGGTCCAGAATCACCTCCCTTATCCTGCTGGCCATGCTTCTTTTGATGCAACCCAGGATACGGTTGGCTTTCTGGGCTGCAAGCGCAGGTTACCAGCTTATGTCAAGCTTCTTGTCCAGCAAAACCCCCTAGGTCCTTCTTCTCAGGGTTGCTGTCAATCCGTTGTCCACCCAGTGTGTATTTGTGCTTAGGATTGCCCTGGCCCAGATGCAGGACCTTACATTTGGCCACGTTGAATTTCTTGAGGTTTGCGCAGGCCCACCTCTGAAGCCTGTCCATGTGCCTCTGGATGGCATCCCTTCCCTCCAGTGTGCTGACTGCACCACACAGCTTGGTGTCATCGGCAAACTTGGTGAGGGTGCACTCATTCTCACTGTCTGTGTCACTGCCAAAGATGTTAAATAGTGCTGGTCCCAATACTGACCCTTGAGTAACACTACTCATTACTGATCTCTGCTTGGACAGTGAGCCATTGACTGCAGCCCTTTGAGTGCAACCATCTAAGACTTAGTCACCTAGTGGTCCATCTGTCAAATCCATGTCTCTCCAATTTAGAGACAAGAATATTGTGTGGGACAGTGCCAAATGCTTTGCACAAGTCCAGATAGATGATGTCAGTTGCTCTTCCCCTGTCTACCAATTCTGTAACCCCGTCATAGAAGACCAGATTTCTCAGGCATGACATGCCCTTAGTGAAGCCACGGTGGATATCACCAGTCACCTCATTTTCCATGTGCCTTAGCATGGTTTGCAGGAGAATGTGTTCCATGTTGTTGCCTGGCACAGAGGTGAGACTGACTGGCCTGTAGTCCTTATCAGTAAGCTGTTTTTCAAAAGCACACACCACTAACTATAATGAAACTAGAATCTACTTCAGTTATATCATCTTCTTTGCTTGTATGCTGTCAGTACGGCTGTCTTTATTTTTTCTATTTTCTTATAAAAACTTTTATCTTTGTTTTCTGAATTCAGACTGTTTTCCGGTGTCCATAACCTTTTTTTTTTTTATGATGGGTTTTCTAGTAAAGCACATACATACATATGTAATAAGGATATACCATAGTTTTCTTATGAGGGCATTTTAAGCTTTTCAGTACGCTCTTGCTAGCATTTTGCTAATCTATGCTAGCGTTTTGCTTGCATTATTTTGACTGTCTTCTATGATTGAGTGGTGTGTAATGATGTCCCGACTGTTTTATTCAGATCAGTTATAGTGACTTTCACTGCAGCTGAGAGAAATGGTTAAAGATTATTTTTTTGCAATACTCATTACCTTCAATTTATGACTTTGAATTTATTCTGCCGTAGAACTTTTTTTTCTGGCTGCTATAACCCCTGAACTGCAGATAAAACAAGTTGTTCACCAGTATTAACTTTTTAAGATTTAGTTATCCAGAAAGAAAAGGGGAGTCTGAAAAAATGATAGTTGTTAAATATCTGATTTACCAGGTAGAAGTATAAGAGCAGAAAACGTATGCAGAGATCGTCTAGAAAAGACTATAATTCTGTTCACTAAAGTGGTAAGTAAATTCTCCATACAGTTACTGAATAGATTTGAGCAGTGCAGTCCCCAGTCCCCAATATGTATGTTCCTTAAAACCAGTAGGTTTCAGATCTTTTAAAGAAAAAGAAGGTACTGCAACTTGGAACTTCTTTGCTATAAAATAGCCTTTATTTTATTTTATTTTTTTCAGAAATGTATTTGTATATTCATGCTGACATAAATCACAGGAGCAAAGAATCAATTTCCTTAATGCAAATAGAATGGCATTCTATAAGTAAATTATTAACTAGTCTTTTGTTTAAAAAATAAAAAATCATGGTCTTTATTAGAAATCATGAGGTTTTTCATCCAGTTAAGTACTTCTGTATATACTTAGATTGCTATTTCTCAGGCACTGTTAGTTCTATTGAATCTCTGGCCAGTTCGGATTTACTGAAAGAAAATTAACAAAAATAACCCTTCTCTTTCTCACTTTTACAGTCTTTGACTTTTGTATTATATAGTACATTTTGAGTTTTCAGCTAATTCTGTGCAACCATTAATTGTGTTATCAGAAGGTAATTTTAGCATTGACATTTGCTCTGCCTTTAATAGGTATAAAACCTAATGACTTCCCATTGTTTGCAAATTATATTTTGGGACAATGGTTCTAATTTAAATGTTCAGCATAATTATAATAGGTGGGAGGCACATGTAGCTATCAGCAAATTGAACTGAAGGTACTCTACCCAACATTCTTAGTCTTTATCATAGTACTTCTTCTTCTGAACTAATAAGTCTTCTTTTGAACTAATAAGCAGAGTATGGGGGCACATCTTTTTTTTTTCTTCATAGATCTGGAGAGAAAATACACTTTATTCATAGATAATCTACCATCTATAGAAACTAAGATGCAAGAATTTAGCTTTAGGTGTTTTTCCAAGTAGTAGAGATCAGGAAGTTGTAAGCACATTCTAGATCACGAGTTAGAAGAACTACGGTGAAGAAGCAAGTGCTTGTTCTGCGGTGTGGGGTGTGTGGGGAAAAAAGAATTAAAACATCTTACCCTTGCACCTCCTATCTTTCTTATGTCCCGTGTGTTTAATGATGAGAATGTCAGTAGCATCTGGTATGTCTTATGAACAGGTAGCAAGTATCTGTAGTGATCAATTTAAATATTTTTCCTTATGGTCTGTGTACATTGGAATTGCTTTTCGTGATACAGTATAGGATGTCTGGAAATTGGCAATAATTTGCTGTATGTTTATGGTCCAGTGAAAATACGGAGGGTTGCCTCTCCTTAGTAGTTACCCAGTTGGAGGCTGGAATTTGTTTTTAAACAACATGAAATATAAATGCTGCTCTAGAAGTACATGTGGAAAGCAATGTGCTAAAATGTTGACGGCTTTAATTGTAGTGGATGTGTTTTACATATTGTGTTGCTATCAAGTTGGTCAAGTTGAAAACAGGTATTGTTCCTTAAACTTTTAACAAAAGATAATTTTGAATGTGAATCAATAATTTAGTGGAGAAACTAGTGCTTCATTAAGCATTGATACTGATCTTTTCCTAATTTCCTCCTTTCAATTTTATTTTCTATAATTTTATGTAAATAGTTTTATGAAAGCATTTAATGTAAGACTTGCACAAAAAATTGATTTTTTTGATCTTCTACTTGCTTAATTTCTAGCTTTTGGACTTCCTGGATCAACATCCTTTTTCATTTACATCTTTAATTCAGAGGTCATTGGAGTTCGCTGTAAGCTATGTTTTCACAGAGGCTGGTGAAGGAGTTGTATTTGAGCGCTTTATTGTACAGTGCATGAATCTCATCAAGATGATTGTAAAAAATTATGCTTATAAGCCATCAAAATATATTGAAGGTACTGCTATTTACTAAATATATTTTTATATTTTGTGAAAAAAATTTTGCGAGTTGTTAGTGAACTCGAGTCGTACTTTTGAAGCACTTAATGCATCAAAACTTAGTAATATATGCCTCTGTCTCTATACAGGTAATTCTTGTATTGATGGTTAAAGTGTTGATATATATGGACATGGATTTGCCAAACATATACAGTGTTTGTGTTGGTTGTATAGCATGCAGTATTTGTTTTTATTGCTACTTTCTATAACCACTGTTAATTCCTTAAAACAAAAACAAACAAACAATGTCATCCTAGTTGTTTTTAAGATTATATTTGGATAAACTTTTTGAATAGATATAAATGAAACTTTCTTTGAATTCTGTGTTTTTAAATTAATTTCTTCAGTAATGTGATATGTGTGTGTGTATGTATGTGTGTGTATATATATATATATAAAACAACAGTAAAACAGTGTTTTTCACTTAAGTAGTAGCTGTAAAACTTGGTAAATATTTTGTGAAGCACTATTGACTGAAAGGCCATCTAATTGTAGTGTTTGAGAACTCTACTAAAATTAAATTATAGAATCACAGAATGGTTTGGGTTTGAAGGGACCTTAAAGATCATCTAATTCCAACCCCCTGCCATGGATGCCTCCCACCGGACCAGGTTGCCCAAAGTCCCATCCAGCCTGTCCTTGAGCACCTCCAGGGATGGGGCATCCACAGCTTCTCTGGGCAGCCTGTGCCAGGGCCTCACCACACGTATACTGAAGAATTTCCTCACTATTTAATTGTAATCTGAAATTTTATGCGTTTCATTTCAGATAGCAGTCCTGAAACTCTTGAAGCACATAAAATAAAGACGGCATTTTTCACATATCCAACACTAATGGAGATATGTAGGAGATTAGTCACTCACTATTTTCTGCTGACAGAGGAAGAATTAACAATGTGGGAAGAGGACCCAGAAGGCTTCAGTAAGAAACTTGTATAGTTGGCCACAATTTATTTAGATACGGGTATAATATATATACCTCCTACAATATTGGTTTACTTTTTGCAGTCTTGTTAAACCTCCAGAGGGAGTGTATGTCTGTGTTTTCCATAATGTGAGAGCTTTCTCAGTTGTCCATGATACTCACATTTAAATACTAAACTTTGTTTGAACCATAGTTGAAATAATGCTTTCTCCTTTTCTTTGTGAAATAACAGCTGTAGAAGAGACAGGAGGAGATTCTTGGAAGTACAGTCTCAGAGTAAGTATTTCACTTTGAAATAAAACATTGTACATCTCTGCATGCACTTCTTAATAGTCTTGTAACCAGGAGAGATGATAGGTGGTAAAAAGATAAGCTCATGTTTTTCAGAAAAAAATCTTTAGTTAGAGAAATTTCATTCAAATTAATGTAAATGAACTTCATTTGTTTATCAATGGTTAAACTTTCTGAAATTTATTGGAAACTATGCGCTTCATATTCTAGAACGGAGGAAAAGGAGTTTGCTTCAGCATTTTGTATTGTGTAGGATCTGGTGGTTATTGAAGAGAAATTCTCTTCTTTAAACTGATAACTGATGTTATCACTAATGACTTTTTTAGTATACATGATGAATGAAGTTTCAGATGCATCTGTACCTTTCAGATCAGATCAAAACTGTTCTTTTGGAGTGAATCTCCCAATTATCCATGCTGTGCTTTGCTTTGCAAGATCTCAAAGCATATTCGCTGGGTTACGTTCAGATTAAAACTAAAATAACATTGAATATCTAATGTGTTCCAAAATGCAAGTATAGCTCTGCATTCAGTCCAAATGACTGAACTAATCCAAAAGGAAACTGTGAAATACCTACAGTGTGGTCACTAGCTTCTGAGTTATCTGTGGCACTCCACAGATGCAGTCTTGTACCACAGAGCTCGCTAATATTGTTTCATATTATATACTGTATAATATGAAATGGTATTTCATATAAAACTAATTTGTCTACAGAAGGTTACATTTTAAATTATGGCTTTCGGTGTAAGGTATTCGGCACTTAAAAAAATGCAGCAAAAAATACATTTTAATTGCCATTGTCTTGATTCTGAAAGTTTTTTTTTGTTTTAAATTTTCAGCCGTGTACAGAAGTTCTTTTTATTGATATTTTCCATGAGTACAATCAGACTCTTACCCCTGTGCTTTTAGAAATGGTTCACAGTCTGCAAGGTAAGTTGTTTGAAACATACAGGAACTGTAAAATGTAGTGTTTTTTGTTTTTTATAAACTGTTTTATCAACTTTTATCAAATATTAAACAAATTTACCTTGTGATAGCTAGTGCTACATAGCACGTTCATTTTGTATTCTATTTGAAAGAATTTGTTAATACATTAACATTTTTAAACTTGCCATAAAAAATACAATGTGTATGTAGGAAGAGGAAATCCTAAGGATTCTTTCCTTTTCAATGTGACTTTTAGATGACTGACAAAGATAGAAGCATTTCTGCTTCTGTGAGGTTCCAGGCTTTCTTGAGAATGGTGAAGTTTAATGAAGTCTGTAGATTGGTTTTCACTGGGAACTTTCTATTCAAATGTTGCGAGACAGTTTATGTTGATTTTGCCATGTCTATGCAAGAATCAGGGGGAAAAAAAAAAAACATTTAAATAGAAAGCTCAAGTTATGCTGTTGTTTTGGAGGGTCTAGAGGACTTTCCAGCTCTGTACAATCTACTTAGTCTTAAAATCTTAGTCTTTTTCTGTATGAAACAGAAGCCTTTGCAGGCTGAGAAGTTATTCTTTTTTTGCTCCCAAGCTGAAGTTTACAGTGGCCATAGAAGATAACAAGTAGTAACTGGCACTTTTTCTCTATCATTTTGGCTTAGGTTTTGTTTCTCCAGGTTGCATCGTATGTGACTTACTATAATGTTTTGTATTTGAACTTAACCGGAATGGCTGAGTACATCCTATTAAATAGAAACCATGCTCAGAAAATGAATGTTTATTTCTGACTTCACATCCAGAACCTCTTAGTATACATAAGTTTCTGGATGGTTTGCTGTGCTTTGATACTGGGAATAGCAGAAGATTTCTTATAGAAGGGTTAAGTTATTTTGTTTTCCAAGAATTATGGAAGATACTACTTTTATGCTATCAGATACTCATACTTTTTTTTTCTCTGAAGACCCCAAGTACCAATTTCTGGATATTTTCAATTTGAGACTTAAAGTACAAGATGGTATTAAGAGTTCATTAATTTTCAAGACTTGAGAAAATTTTTACTTTGGCATTCTAAGCACACATGCATAAACATATAAAGTATATCAGAACTAAGTCAGGGTAGTAACTGTTTACAATGTCTACCACATTGTCTTCAATCTGCTCATTAAACTGCAATTTCTGACTTGCATATTGTCATGAAATGTAATTCTGATCTGAGGAAGCAAGTCAAAAAAAGGTTGTGAAAGCAGATTAGATTTCAGTATACTCACTGAAAAAGGTATCAAAGCTTAAACACTGAATTGTAAGTAAAAATAGTGATGTAGTCCTAATTTAGAGCATAGTTAGTTGAAGTGTAAGCTCTTTGTTTAAGAAAGCATCTTGCTTGCATTCTTTGTTTTAGTTATGCTTTTTTCTTTAACTTTTTGTCTTGTAGGAACTACGAACATGGAAGATACGAGTGCTATACTGATTAAAGATGCTGGTAAATTAAATTTTACTTTACCTTTGAAGGAACAGAGCTGCTATTGTGTATGTGCTTGACTTCTTAAACATTATATGAAGCATATGCAAGATGTATTTTTTAAGACATTTGGAAAGTAGGATCTAAGTCCTATTTTTCCTTGCGCTCGATGTCAGTGTTAACTTTTAGAGATACTCGTGTAAATATATGGTATTTTTTTCAGCTTTTTAACAAGCCCTTAGACAATGTCCTTTACTGTCCTATTTTTCCCTCTCTGCAAGTAAATGAATTGCAATGCTGTCATGGCTATATTCTATCTATTTTATAGATAGGGATATTTTTTGGCAAAAGAATTGTCTGAGGCCTCTAATTAAACCACTCTTGATATTAGAATGAGATCTTCGTTGTTCTTATTGCTTTTAACCGTTTTCAGGAGTGTTTAAGTTCTATTTAAGTTATATGCATTGCTTTTGTTTGTTGCACTTACACTAGCAAAAGTGTTTTTAGTCTTAAATTAGTGTGATTATTTAGAATTAAAAATAAAACATTAAACCAAACAATAAGCATGACTTTATTGTTTTCCCCAGTGTATAATGCGGTTGGACTGGCTGCTTATGAGCTATTTGATAGTGTGGATTTTGATCAGTGGTTTAAAAACCAGCTACTAGCAGAACTGCAGGTTTCTCATAACAGGTAAACACCTTGGTTTGGTATGTATTCCTTATTGAAACATGAATTATTGATACAGATCTGGTAAGGTAGAAGATCTGATAATTGCAGAACTGAGAAATGCTTGTTATTTAAAACACATCCACTAAATGAACAGAGGCATGAAATATGAATAGGTAAACAGTCACAGATGTGACAATGTTTGTGAAACTTATATTTTGTTAATGTTTGTTAGTGTGGTGGCTACTTCCCACGATCTGTAAAGATACTATCACTCTGTCCTCTTGAAGCTCTTTGACTTCACTAAACTTTCTCAGGACAGCCACATTTTCTTATTTGAAGGAAATTACGTAGGCCTCTTGACTTCCCAGAAGCCTTTAGGCAGCAAAGCCCTGAAATCTGTGGAAGTGATATCTGTGAAACTGTAGCTTGGCCAAGATGGTGACTTGTTCTTCGGTACTAGTACAAGCCTTCTGTAGCACTCTTCAGTTAGTTTGGCCAGCAATAAAATAGGGAAGTAAGGGCAAATTTGAATTATGTTTAAAAAGTGTGAATGATTACAGTCTGGTTCTGTGTGAAGAGTGTTCCATAGTTTGTCTGCCAAGGGTTTTGCATCCCACCAAAGTCCTCTTCACTTGGCTGGCCTTCATGTGAGTACCTGTCTTTAGTGTCTCTCTTAAGGTATTTTGACAGATATTTTTTGGTACCTCAGAGTAGAGATGGACAACTCTGACTAGGAAGACAGTGTTCCTCCTATTTCCTCAGGCTGTCACCCTTCCCTTGGGGGAAGAACGCTAAATCCTTTTCTACTGCTATCCTCATTAGGTGAATTCCAAATCACCCTTTGACTCAGAATATGTCTTACTGTGCTCTTCAAAGTCAGTGGTAGTGACCCTAATGTCCTTTGAAACAACTAGCTATTTTTTCTTCTCTATTTGAAATTCAGATAACAGTTGAGTCTGGTGAAATGAAATATGAACTAATTTGTATGCTAATGCCCTTAAGAGCTGGTATAAGTTGTAAATGACTTTCCATAAAGAGCTGCTATTTGACTTTTTTATTTGTAAATGGCAGTTATAAACATTTTTTTACAAATACAGTTAAATTTCATGTACAGTGGAAGATCCTGCTAACCTTAAGAAAGTTAAGTACTTGTCATTACAGTATACTTCTTTTCTAATTATTTACTTTAACTGTGTCCCCGATGCTTTATTTTTTTTATTTTCCTCATTAGTCTCTTTTTTTTTAATATCACAAATTCATTCTGTTATCTGCCAGTGGCCAAGTACTGTAATGGTTATGCTAAATGTCAGAAAAATGGGAAAAAATTAGAGATCCTGTATATATGATTATTCCTTTGCTGTAATGCTGCCCCAACACCAATCTGTAAAGCTGCCGTGGTATTGGCAGCATATTCTGATTTTGGCATATTTATGGTGGTATATGTATGCAGTCTACCCATATATCATAAGCAAAAACTGACAAAAAATCTTCCACAGGTGATATAGTTGTATTTATAGTAAGAAAGACACCTAATCATACCATTTGGTTGGCATTTGTGATATCCTGGGATGAAATTCCTGTGGAGGCAGGAGCTTGCAGTAGTTATTGCTGTGTTATGCGCAAAATAAACTGTGTTTCTGACATCTTCAAGATTCATTTAGGAAGAGTTGTGTGGTTTTTTTGGTTGTTTGTTTGTTTTCAGACATGAATTTGTTTCCCAAGCCTTCTGGTGAAGAATTTTGATTTGGAAAAAAAAAATTCTACATTAAATTTCTGGAAAGGTGGTCTTGACGAAATTTTTTAATACTTGTCTTGCAGAATATTGTTTTTGTATTGATTGTTAGATTTCTTTTTCATCAAAGTAATTTAGAACAGCAAGCATAATGAATGAATGAGTATGATATTTTTTCCCCTCTTTTAAAGGTATAAACCAATACGTCGACGAGTAATCTGGCTGATTGGACAGTGGATTTCAGTTAAATTCAAATCAGACTTGAGGCCTATGTTGTATGAGGCAATTCGTAACTTGCTTCAAGACCAAGACCTAGTGGTAAATATAAGAAATATTTTGGGTTACACATTTTCTATAAACACAGGTGAAACATGCATACTGTACCTTATATAAACCTTGGAAACTCAATAACATCACACTTCAAAGTCTGTTGTGTTGTGCAGAAAATAATCTGTTGGGAAGTTTTGAGGGAGTCTGTGGATATAGTGGAAAACAAGTTCACAGGCACGAAACCAACCTTTAAGATGTCCACTAGGTGATGAATCTGGGAAAATGAATGGCAAGAGCAACCATCTGTTTTTGTAACAAAGTTGTGAGGAATCTTGAGATAGATCATTTATTAACTCAGGAACACTTTGTATAGATAAAACAAGAATATTCTGTGATACAGTCTATCTGGTATACAATATTATTTAAGCATCAACATAGCTATTGTCTGCTGACAGATTGTGATAAATGTCATTGGTTGCTAATCTGAGCACAACTCTGTGGTTTCAATCAACAATTTCAGTTTACCAGCAGGTGAAGTTAAGTTGAGAAGCTGTATTAGTGTTTTTTATTTTGAACAGACCTAGCATCTACCCAACAAACAAAACGAAAAAACAAACGAGACTGCCAAAACCTAGCTAGTTTGTTAAATATTACTAACTGGCAATCTAACAGTTATTTCCGTGATTCCAGACAGCTTTAGCAAAAACAGGATGGATTTCCCTGCCAATGTTATGACTTCGTAGTTAGTGCTTTCCCGATATCTACCAGGGAAGAACATGCTACCTTTTGAGTTTGATTTATTTGCTTTTTGGGTGACAGCAAGATATGAGATAATCTCAAATTAAACTCCTTCACTGTTGTGAAAGTTTCTTTCACATGCTTGTGATAGAAAGATCTTGCTTAATTCTTTCTTGACGTTTGTGAAGGTTTTTCTTGTGTAGTTTTTCCAGGTGGTTTCTCCAGGCAATGCCAAACTAACTGTAAAGGATACTAAAATTAAAGCAAACAAAAACATGTCTTGAGTTGAACTAACCAAATTTCTTTATCAGAAATAGTGTGGCCAACAGGACTAGGGAAGTGATTGCTTCCCTGAACTTGGCCTCTGGTGAGGCTGCACCTCAAATAAATACTGTGTTCAGTTTTGGGCACCTGACTACAGAAAGGACATCAAGGTGCTGGAGTGTGCCCAAAGAAGAGCAACAAAGCTGGTGAAGGGTCTAGAGAATAAGTCTTATGGGGAGCAGCTCAGAGAGCTGGCATTATTTAGCCTGGAGAAAAGGATGATCTGGAGACCCTATGGCTCTCTTCAACTACCTCAAAGGAGTTTGTAGCAAGGTGGGGGTCAATCTGTTCTCCCATGCAGCAAGCGATAGGACAAGAGGAAATGGCCTCAAGTTGTTCCAGAGGAGGTTTAACTTGGATACTTGGAAAAATTTCTTCACTGAAAGGGTTGTGAGGCATTGGAAAAGGCTGCCCGGGGAAATAGTTGTTTCACCATCCATGGAGGTATTCAAAAGACAGGTAGAAGTAGTGCTTAGGGACATGGTCAGTGGTCAGTAGACTTGGCAATGCTAGGTTAATGGTTGGACGTGATGATCTCTGAGGTCTTTTCCAACCTAAATGATTCTAGGATTCTATGTTTCTGTGATTCCGTAACCAAATTTCTTAGAGGATGACAGAACACAAAGAACAATTCAATTACTAAAATAACTGGTTTGATATTTTTAGATACTATGTTGATAATCAGGATAATGTTTAATCGACATAAGTGTTATGCATATTTTGTCTTTTAGGTTCGTATCGAAACTGCTACAACACTGAAGTTAAATATCCTTTTACTAACATAGAAACTTGATTAATTCTAAATTAGATGTTACTGGAAAATAAGCAGCTTTAAACTTACTACCAACATTTTCACATTATAATTGTTATGTATTCATAAAATACTAGCTTACTGTAGTCTTGTGCAATGAGTATTATTTTCCTTAATGGCTTTTTACCTGTTGATGACTTTGAGTTCAGAACTGATCAGTTCTTACCGGTAAGAGCATTTATATGGATGTATTCTCATGAGCTGGCATATCTGTAGAGAAAGGCAGGAAAAAACATCATGTCCTGTTTCTTCTTAAACCAAGCTATTTAGTAATCAGTGTGTATGTGTGTGCATTTATTTTTAGTTTTCATAGGGCAGAATGTGAAGATTCATGTTGCTGCCCTTAAGGTTGCTGATGTGCAATATTCAGACAGACAATTCAAGACCTCTCTATTATGATTATTACAATTTCTTCTTGTGGTGTTTAGTACTATATATACCAAGCGTTACCAGATGCTAAGATTTTTCATGCTCAGACAGTATGTATGCTGTTGTTAGTGAATAGTTTCCTTCTTACCTGTTTCAAACAGTACTTTCCAGCATTCTGTTGCACATCAGTAGTAAGCATAGACATGTGGTTAAAATAGTGCATTAAAAACCTGGATTTGTTTTCTTATTTTGATGTTTCTTAACTTGGTCATCATTGCTGGCATTGAGTAAATAATAAAATGCTACTTACAAATGCAGCAAAGATGTATTTTGATATTTAAATTTAGCAGGTGTTTGTCCTCATTAGATTATGACCTCTGTGTTAATTGTAACTCTTTGGGGGGAGGGAACAAAATGCAGAGTGTATCTATACTCTGAACATTGGAATTGGTTAAGATGTCTTTTTAAGTTCAAAATCTAAATTTTACCTGCTGATCCAAGAGCTAGAAGACTATACTCTTGCTCAGACCCTAGCAAAGTGTTCCTTCTGGAGTGATGGCCTTCAGCTTCATAGAATTTTATTTGTGAAATCATGTTCATAGTATCTGAAACATGAAAATTATCTGTGTTCAGATTGATTACATACTTCAACTGTTATGTAAGAGCATATCTGAATTATGTAGGTTAGTCTGTGGACATCTAGTGTACATTTTTCTAAATGAAAGAGTAACATTTTGCACACTTTATGAACTTTCAAAGACACTTTATCTTTCGGTGTTGTAAGCATACTGAAAAACTGCCAATTCATATCACTGATTCGAAAAGGCTCTTCATGGAGAGGGTGGTTGAGCACTGTTTGGACAACACTCTCAAACATAGGGTTTGATTTTCGGGTGGTACAGTGTGGAGCCAGGAGTTGGAGTCAATGAATGTTGTGGGTTCCTTTCGACTCAGGATGTTCTATGTTTCTTGGATAGTATTTTTGATGGTCTAATCCCTATTTTTTTTTCTTTTAGTATCTGGAATCCATGTTCACACTGCTCTTTCAGCTACTTCAGGAAGTAACAGAATGTGACACAAAAATGCATGTTCTTCATGTTCTGTCATGTGTGAATGAAAGAGTCAACGTACAGGTATTTTTTCTTCTAGAATTCAGACAGTGTTAGCTTTGTACTAGCACCACAGAGAACTTACTGTTTTTTGGCTTCTGCAAAAATAGTAGAAAAATGGCATTGGTTAGTCGACTGGTTATTGTTATGGTAGGTGCCCGTATTGTTTCCTTTATTTGGTCATCTACTTTTTAGTTTTCATTTGTCTTTTTGTGTAATATTGTTCTTGTTCTGTTACTATAACTTTTTAAATTACTATTTATTTTTGGCATTCACTCACCCTTTGGAGTACAGAATGAATTCCTCTGCTTATTTTAATGCATTTCTTGCAATTTTCATGATTTCCATTTTGTATTCTAATTGTATCATCTTACATCTGACCTATACCTTTATTAAACCTTATATATTAAAAGAGACATTTTTGGGGACAAAATGCTTTACATTCCCAGGGAATGCAGTTAAATTTATTTCTCATTGGCATGGGTAAGGGTCAGGATTACCTGTACAGCGCTAGTTAACACAAAGTTGCATGCAGTTACCAACTTTCTGCTAAAGTATATTGTTCGGTTTAAACTTAAAAGATGATATTTTTGCAGGTGTTAAAATGAATTGTTGACTGCTTTTGTCTCTTTTCTGTTTTGCTGTATTATTCTATTAAGGTCAGAGACAGTGCATGCTTTGTAGTTTCTCCACCTTCTACAAGTAATCCTGTCTGAGAGCCAAATGTAGCTCTCCTAATTTTTCATCGTAGGAAAAGTCAACGTGACAGCAGATTTCCCTGCATTTGTATTTATATCAGCCATGGAAGCAACAGGAAAAGCAAGTTCAGTAAGAGTCTTTATGAGTCTGTTAAGGTTAATTCATTATTAAGTACTGTAGGAAAAAAGTAGACTAAAGTTTTAGCCCTGTAGAGCATCATAGAAAAATTTAGGTTAAGACAACCATCTGGAGGTACACTGCAAGCCCACAGCATGTCAGAGGTTATTCAGGACCCTCTTCCAGCTGAATTTTGATTATCTCTGACAATGGCAATTCTGCAGTCTTTGAACTGAGCACTTGTTGTTTTATAATAACTATGGATAAAAGCTAGCATCTGGCTATTGACTCTTGTTTCTGGGAGAAAGCAGTTGGTGTGTGGTTTTATTTGTGCTTTCTTTTTAGTAGGGGAGAAACTTTTCAGATGACACTGTCTGTGAATATTATGGAGGTCGAAAGGGTTTATATAGGTTTTAGAATTAAGTTCAGTGTCTTGTTGTGGGCTCTTTCAGTCTTGTCATTATCACAGGGTAGATGTAACCCTGTAGTGATTCTGTCTTTCTCCCCAGAGCTGACAACATTTAGTTTGAACTAGAATTCAGTGTGAAGTGACAGTTTTCTTATTTCTATTTAAAATTTTATATCATTCCTTCTCAAAAAAAGGTCTAAGTTTTGATCTACATTGGAACATTTATATCTGAGTTTACTTTGTTTTTCTTGCTTTTTGTACTTTTCACCATTTTGGAAAACATCTTAAATTTAAAATAATCTTTAGGGATTGATAAATGCTTAATTCTTAAGTCTTAAGCACAGAAAACAAAACTCTAGCTTGTTGATAGTCCTGCTGTTACAGATGTCAAGAGAATAGACATACACTTAAAATGTGCAATAGGTAACATCATGGGTATTTTGCTTGCAATTGAGAGTTTGTGGTTCTTTGAAGTCCTGTTTTTTTTTTCTTCTCTGGAAATATGATCATGATAGATGTAACAGCTTCAGATTAGTGTCCTGCTCTGGAAACTTAGTATGTTTGAAAACTTCATGTAAAATAGCATTCAGCAACCACATTTATGTCTCTAAGGATCCTTTTTCCTGGCACTGCTTCTGGTCTTCTTAAAGAATTCAGCAATTGTGTTGTAGTGCAGACGCATATCATACAGATATTGAAACGTCTTCAGTTATTAAGTTATTGTTCATGTTCTATTTAATACTTAAGCTTTTTTGTCACCTCAAATGTTACCATAGGTAGCATGTTGTTTTCAAACCACTGTTCAGTCAGAAATCACTTCAGTCGCAGAGTAAGGGATATGCTGTTTAAGGGAGACCTTAAATCTGTCAGAAATCATGTTTGGGGTAAATTAATGGCATTTTTTCACATACTAAGAAACACATTTGTGTTTTGAACTTCAGATACGACCATATGTAGGATGTTTGGTTCAGTATTTACCACTCCTTTGGAAACAGAGCGAGGAGCACAATATGCTACGGTGTGCCATTCTAACCACCCTAATCCATCTTGTTCAGGTAAGGTGTCAAAAGTACAGAAATGTTGCTAGTGTCTCCACTTTTATCAGTCATTTCTGCAGGTTCTCAGTGTGTGTGTGTTTGGGGGGGGGTTTACATATTTATATAGATAAATTTAGATATACTTCACATATTTTGGCTTTAAAGACTATTTTTAAATGCCATTTGGTCTTATAATAACATAGTGCTATGAATGAAGATAACCACAGGTAATGTTAAGTATTCAACTGCTTTGTTTCCAGAGGGTTGTTCAGGAAAAGCAGTTCTTTAAGCAGATATGCTTGTGTTCTGGAGCATTTTAGTTTGGTTTTATAATCTTGGAATTGAACCTCTTTTAGTGTCTGTGAAGCATCTTGTTCTGGCTTCCTTTGTGTCCCAGAAGACATTAGGAATGTCAGTCTCTTCTGACAAACAATGTATGTGCTTCAGACTTCAGCGGTGCAGGTGTTCCTGTTTCCCCATTTGTTTTATTTGGCTCCCAAGGATGCAAAATTCCTATTTTGGCTGCAGGCTTCATGTGGAAAATGAGCCATTTCTAAATCATAGGCTGAGAAGTAGGCCAACATAACTAGCTTCAGAGTGGTGCCTGTTTTTTTTTTTTTTTAATTTGGCTTTTTAATTCAGGCTATCATCAAATGTTTATCGTTTAAATTCTAACTGTTTGGATAATGTCTTTCCAGGTTTTTTTTGGCATTAACTAATTATGGGTCATCTTGTTTATTTAGCATTCTGACCCTTCTGTTACCATTTTTACTGTTGTCTTTTTACTGTATAACCTACGATACCTGTAATGTGCACTTACAATGATTTCTGCAACATTATGTAGCACATGGGAAAAATACTTTTTCTCAGCTTTTATGTTCTCTTCTGCTTTGTTCATGTGTAATGTGGAGCAGAGATAATAGCAGCTTTGAGCTGCCTGCTTTGTTATATAACAGATTTGCATCACATACGCTTGTGTTTGTATTTCAAATTTTTATTTTCTTTTGAGAATTCATCCACGCTTATAAGTCTCTTTTTGAGTATACTTGAGTATTTCGGCTTTCTCAATGTATGTTTTTAAAATGGTATTGTCAGAGCTATTAAAATTTCTTTGAGCATGGTCTGTCACCTTACCTTTGTTAATGACTGCAACTTCTAAGTCTAAGTGCAATAACATAAAAGTAGTAATACTGAGAATAAAGGTGAATACAATGATTCTCAGACCATTTTGTTATAGATTTTTGTAGATTTTTTTGTAGTTCTGCATGTTGTAGGAAACTTTTCGTGGCCCAGAATATATTGGTGGTGTTTATCAACATTAGGTTTCATTTGCACATAGTTGTTCATTTAGTTAATTTTGTTCACTTACTGTCTTACGGTTCTCAGAGATCGAGAAATCTAGGTAACTTTTATACCTAGATTTTGCTATATAACATTAATAGCTACAGTATGCAATGTTATATCTAGAATGACAGTTGCTGGTAATCCGTAGTCAAACAAGTTTTGACCTTTAGGGGGGTGCAAATTCCTGATGGTAATTTGCCTTTCTTTCCTGCTTTTCTGTGCTATAGTACTATGAATTCTGTAATTCTTCTATAGGCTTACTATAAGTACATTACAGAAATTATTTGCTTTATCCAAAGATAATGATAAGATCTAGGTATAACTAAATCCTTAAATCTGAAATAACAAGAAATATCTCTGCTCTTGGCAGAAAAAAAATACAAATAAAATGCAGTAAGTTAATTAAAAAAAGAATAAAGCAATCTATAACCATATACTGCCTGCAGAATTAATGCTATTAAACACTTCCCTAATATGCATTGTATCCCACCATCCCACCTTCTCTAGTCCATACTGTATCTCCAAATAAATAAATAAATGTAGAATTAGCAAGGATTATGAAGGGCTTCTAGGATGTAGGGCAGCTTCCATACAGGAAAAGACTGAATATGCAGGCAGTCTTGAACCTGGGGAAGGGCATGACTAAAGTGATATTATTAGAGGTCTATGAAAACATTAACAGCGGAATAAAAGTGTAAAGGGAGCTGTTATACATTACAACTAAAAGAAAAGTTACGGTTCTTTTAAAAGCGAGGTTAGTTCTTTAAAAAAAAATAATAATAATAATTCCATAATGCATAAATTGTGGAATTTCTTACAGACCACTATGTAGGCCAAAACAAACTCAAAAGAGTTTAGACACATTTATGGAAGGTTCTTTTTCTTTGCTGTTGTTTCTCTTTTAATCAAAATTTGTTTAACAATAGGAATAATAAACTATTCTACAAAATAAAACCTTAATTGAAAAACATTAGATAGTTTTAAACTTAAGTTTACAAATATTAGTAATTATATAAAAGCTGCATTCAGTTAGCCTTAGTTCTCTCTTGTAGTAATATTGCAAAATGGCCAGTAGTTTCCAATTTAAGAATTCCAATCTTTGTAAAATTAGTTTTAATTTATGAGTAGCTTCAACAATGGTTATCTTGAGTGTATTTTTTATTTGTTTTTCTTTTTTATTAACTGATGAAAGAAAAATGTGTTTTACATCATTGGGAAGGAAGACATCTTTGTATATGACTCATGGATCACTTCAAAAACAAACAAAAAACTTTATCATTAGTCTGTGAATCTTTGTTTAGGAACAAAATCAAACCCTTCTCCTGTTCTTAGAATGTGTCAAAAGATTTAGGATTTAGTAATATCGAAGTAGTTCATTTCTGATCTTTAGCATAATTTATTCAGCATGTAATCATTTAGTATTTGTTAAAGCTGTGAGTTTTTCAAGAAATGGAATGACTAGTGAATGTTATTTAGGAATGTGTATTGTTCTTGCCGACCATTAGTAGCTGCTCATTCTCCAAAAGTTTATATAAATTTCTCAAGACTTGTTGAGAGAGAGCTCAAATATCAAACTAAGCAACTTCATGTTGTATGAAATGGAAGCAGGTTCAGTGTTTGATTTCTCAAATACGTGTTTACAGTATGTAAATAGAACAGCATTACAGATCTTTTTCAGTTCTATCCATGAAATGCTTAATTTTTTTTTGAAGCATTTTACATATTTTTTTATCTACTTTTACAGGGCCTGGGAGCAGACAGCAAAAATCTCTATCCTTTTCTACTTCCGGTTATTCAGCTAAGTACAGATGTTTCCCAGCCTCCGCATGTCTATCTTCTGGAAGACGGTTTGGAGCTATGGTAAGAAAATTTTTTATCAAATGTAATACTTAATTCTTCTTTTTATATCTTCAGAATAAAAAAAAAGGAGTATAACAAAAGCTTTCTAGATATCTTACCTTTACATCATCTATACTAGACATTTTCTAAGAAGTAATGTTAAAACGTTGGTAAAAGAAACACAACTGAAAGTGACTACTTTCAGTGACTACTGAAACTGCCTCCTTTTTGAGGCAGTTCGTAGCAACATACGGCTTTGTTTAGATAATACACAGCAAGACAAAGTCTAGAATCTCTTTTAGTGTGCATGCTGAACTAACAATTTGACATGCTTGACTTGAGCACAATAACCCATTGGTTCTCAGAGCTTGTTGCTGGAAGAGATTGTGTGTTTTAAAAGAATAAAATGGAAAAGTTATCTTTCAGGTGTCTTGCTATCTCATGCTATCTGGTGACTGAACATAAAATAAGAAGTGGCACTGATCTATTTTTAACTGCCACCTATAAAGGGAGAAAACTTAACCTGAAACAAATTCAACACATTTTTTTCCTACAGGATAGGAATATATTAAAATTGTCTTAAAACAGTGAGAGATTCATTAGATCTAAATTGTAAATAAGTATCTGTAGTTCAAACGCCTAATCTGAAAATGATCTGTTTTATGTTACAAACTAAGATCTATAATGCCATTGGTGGGGAGGAGCAACTTTAAATGGCAAGATCTTCACAAAATTTAAGACAAGGTTTCAGATCAGAACTTTCATATTTTATCTTACCAACCAAAACCATTCTATGATTTATTAATGCTGATCTTAAGGTGGTTGTTCTGATGCCTGTGCTGAAGAATGTATATGGTATTTTAAGTTGTTCTAGAGCATCAGAGATACCTGAATGGAGCTGGCAGAAATGTCTGGGACTCTAAAAACTATTTGAGCCAGCTTCTGCTGTAGCTCTTGAAGCACTGCACATCTGGTCCTTACACCATCAATATTCCCATCTTCCATCTTCTCTGAGTTCAGCCCAGGATCCCCAAGTCAGATGCTTAAACTTTCTCACTGCTCCATTTTTGAGGTTTTGTTAGTTTGTGTTTTTTTTTTTTTAAACCAACAACCCACCTACCTGTAAAACAAACAAACAAAAACCAGAAGTAGCATATCTTTGTTTTACTACCTTAGAAAAACCGATGACTCTACTAATGTGTATTTTTTTTCTCAGAAAGCGCAGTCAGGCATTAGAATAGGTTGCCCAGGGAAGTGGTGGAGTCACCATCCCTGGGGGTGTTTAAGGAAGGGGTGGACGTGGTGCTTAGGGACATGGTTTAGTGGGTGACATTGGTAGTAGGGGGATGGTTGGACCAGATGATCTTGGAGGTCTTTTCCAACCGTAATGATTCTATGATTCTGTATATTGTAAAAGACTGATACTGGACTTGAAATATGCTTCAAGCAATTGTTATGTTATTTTTGTGGGTCATGTGCATGATTACTTCAAGTTGCAATGCTTTACATCTGTCAAAATGATTAGTCAATGTTACTCATAAGTCATCTGAATTATTTCATTTAATTAGGTTAGTGACGTTGGAGAATAGTCCTTGTCTTACACCTGAGCTCCTGAGAATATTTCAGAACATGTCCGCCCTTCTTGGTGAGCCTTTTACTAATAAAACTTCAGTTTGCTTTTTTTTTTTTCAACTGCCAGTATTGTTACTGAAAATCTAACACCAAATTTGCTGAGTTTTACTGGTATGGGTTATATATTTGCCTGGTCTGCTTACAGCCATAATGATGATTTCCAGTTTCAAGAATTGAAGTTTCCATTATTAGCTTTACCATTATTTGGTCAATAATTACATAGGAGGTTTTCAAACTCCCTAAATGTTTAAAAGTGTATTGGACAAGCAACACTGAAATTAAAGGCAGTAGTTTTGCCTGAGTTGTTGCCAAATATAAACTTAATAATGGGAATTGAAGTTCAGATTTTTTTTCTTTGTGAATAAATGCAGTATAAAAATTTTGCACTTCAATTTCATTATATAAATATTTTTGCTTAATGAAAGCTTTAGTTGTGCTTTTTTAGGCTATGGAGCTCATGTAGCAAATTTTTTTTTTTTAAAGGAATGTTTTTATAAGATTACAGAAACCGGCTTTCTTCTTACAGATTGTTTTTTGGCTCTTAATATTTTATTCTGACTGAAGGTCAGTAGAAGGTTGCAACACAGTGGGTAGGCAGAAGATAATTCCTCCTGTTACACTGTTGCTTCATGTACATTAGGTCTCTAATGACAACTGTGCTCAGGAAAGTTGTATTTTGTACTGGTTTTAGTACAATCTTATCTCCAGATACACCTTTTAGTTTCTGTAGCTGCCCAATACTTACTCTTTATCTTCACTCATATCTACAAACATTCCCTTTCTCCTCCTTGTTCTGTGTTAATAGCAGGTAGTCTGCTATGGGAAACTCACAATATACAAGTGGTCATGATTTTCATGGTTGTATCACGCTACCACTCCACTTGTGTTAAGTTCAGAAATGGCCTGTGTTTGTGCTTTCCTTACGTTTGCTGCTTCTGTTTTTTGCCTACCCTATTCTGCCTAGTTTTCAAGCAATAAATTCCGTGGTAGTGATAGGTATGAATGGAAACCGTGGCACATTCTTCAGACAAAATGTGGATGTATTACTAAATCATAGAAACAGATAGCAGTTGGCTTTCTGGGTTGCAAGAAGACATTGCTGGCTCATGTTGAGTTTCTCATCAACCAGAACCCCCAAGTCCTTCTCCTCAGGACTGCTGTCAATCCATTCTCTGTCCAGCCAGTACTTGTGCCTGGAATTTCCCTGACCCGTGTGCAGAACCTTGCACTTGGTGTTGCCGAACTGCATGAGATTCACAGAGAGCTACTTCTCAAGTTTGTCAAGGTCCCTCTGGATGGCATCTGTTTCCTCCAACATGGTAACCGCACAGCTCGGTGTTGTCGGCAAACTTGGTGAGGGTGTCCTCAATCCCACTGTCAGTGTTGCTGACAAAGATGTTAAGTAGAGCCAGTCCCAATACTGACCCCTGAGGAACACCGCTTGTCAGTGGTCTCTATTTGGACATAGAGCCATTCACTGCAACTCTTTGAATGCAGCCACTGAGCCAGTTCCTTATTGGAGTGGTCCATCTGCCAAATCCATGTGTCTCCAATTTAGAGAGAAGGATGTTGTGTGGAACAGTGTCAAGTGCTTTGCACAAGTCCAGGTAGAGGATGTCAGTTGCTCTTCCCTGTCTACCAAAACTGTAACCCCCTTGTAGAAGGCCAGCAAATGTATCAGGCATATGTGCCCTTAGTGAAGCCGTGTTGTCTGTCACCAGTCACCTCCTTATTTTCCATGTGCCTTAGCGTAGTTTGCAGGGGGATGTGTTCCATGATGTTGCCTGGCATAGGGGTGAGACTGACTGGCCTCTAGTTCCCCAGGTTGACTTTTTCTCCCATTAAAAAAAAAAAATGTTATGTTTCCCCTCTTCCAATCAGTGGAAACTTCACCGGACTGCCACAACTTCTCAAATATGATTGACAGTGGCTTAGAAACTTCACTTTCACTTCAAACCAGTTCCTTTAGGCTCCTTGGTTACATCTCATCAGGTCCTGTGCACTTGTGTACTTTCAGGTTCCTTACATGGTCTCAGACCTGATCCTCTCCTACAGTAGGCGGTCCTTCATTCCCCCAGTCCCTGCCTTTGCCTTCTGTGACTCGGGTGTTGTGCCTAGAGCACTTCCTGGTGCAGATTGAGGCAAAAAAGTCATTGAGTACCTCAGCCTTCCTCATTTCACATGTAACCAGCTCTCCTGTTTCCTTCTTGAGAGCACCCATGTTTTCCCTAGCCTTCCTTTTATCAGTGATGTACTTGTAGAAGTCCTTCTTGTTGCCCTTGACCTCCCTGGCCATATTCAATTCTACCTGGGCTTTAGCTGTCCTAACTTGACCCCTGGCTGCTCAGACAACATCCCTGTATTTGTCCCAGGTTACCCATCCTTGCTTCTACCATCTGTAGGTTTCCTTTTTGTGTTTGAGTTTGTCCAGGAGCTCCTTCATCCATGCAGACCTCCTGGTGTTTTTGCTTCACATCCCCTGTGTTGGGATGCATCGTTCTTGAGCTTGGAGGTGACTGCTGCAGACAAGGCTGCCTTTGAGCTTCATGTTCCCCAGAAGCCCCTCCTTGTTCCTGAGGCTCTAGAGAATGAAGTCTATCTTCTATGCTTTTAACAATTTGTTTTATTTTTTTAACGAATCCTAGAGAGGAGTGAGACACTCCTTTGGAAAAAATGTACATTCCTCAAAGGAATGTTCCTTATTCTTATTAAAGACAGTTATTGTATGATGCTGACAGCATAAATATTACAGTTAAGCTAGGCAGATTTTACTGGAGGTAAGGCTTCAAACATGCTTCTGTCATTTTTTTTCTACATCAGAGATGGAGTTGAGTGGTGAAAATACAATTGCCCTTGCAATATGTAATCATAAACCAATTTCCTAGTATAGCCTTGAGTTACTAGTTTACTTCTTGATCATTTTTCTGAGAAACTTTTGTTTTCTGAGTGTCTTTTCAGTCAAAAATTTTGATTTCTATAGTCCAAATAGCGTATGTTTTCCAGAAAGCAGAAACCATTCTGATGCACAGTTTGCCTGCAATTCCCTTTTTGTTACATCTGGCTGGACTGCTTCCACATATCATAAACATGGCAAAGTGATGTTGAAATAGTGCTTGAATATTAGGTTAGTGCTAAATTTATTTTACAGTTATGTAGTTATAAAAACTGCAGTATTTCCAGTATGCCTTAGGCACCTGCTTTTTTGATACATTGTACCTGTAAAAGGGATCCTCCACTTAAATCCAATGCAACAACACTGTTTAAGCTGCAGCCACCTGAGGAAGAAAATACGTTAATGAGAAATAACCGTGCAAGTTAGTTAAATTACTACTTTTAGTTCTATAAGTTCCAGTATACAGTGGCAGTAATTATATGAAACTTCCAACATTTAAGAAAAGCACTTCTTTACCCATTCTTACCACCATGGTGATAAAAGTACAGGACAAAGTAGTTTAACTGGCAAGTTTGTTTATTTTCAGTTGGTAAGATGCAGAAATCCATTTGAATTTTGAGATCCTCAAATTCTTAGTCTCAAGATCCTGATGTCTTACGTGCCTTAACTTTCTGAGATAAAATAAATGAAAAAAACGCGCTTGAGTCTGGTTCTCATTCAGTCTTAAGTCTTCTGGTGAAGGGGAGGTCATAAGTAGATGATTGCTTTGCATATGTCTTTTGGAGCTGGCGGGGAATTATCTTCAAGGCACTCCACAAAATTATTTTGTTGGAAATACAGTATAAGGAATATGAACCTTCTGACCTTCAGTTTCTGAATTTATTTTTACTGAATGGAATTACTCTAATTCACAAGTAATATAATTGTTTTTCTGCTGTGATCAACTAACTACTCTGTCAGTGACTGTGTCCTTCTGAAAAAGTGTGCTATTAGAGGTCAAGATGGTTGAACTAGAAGAGCTGGAAGGAAAGGAGGAAAGAAGTTCTTAGATGAGATTTTTGGACATCAGAGAGAGGCAGCATACTCTGTCCCACTGAGGAGGAGGAAGTAGTTATGACAGGAAGCTTTTCTGCTGGAGAAGTTCTGTACGCATTTTGTCTTTTTATTTCATCTTCTTCACTGTCAGATAACGATTTTTAAGACTTGTGTTAATGTTACCTCTCACAGAGGTACTGTATTCATGTATGTATAGGTGACAAACTACTATGGGAATTGAACTGTAAATGTAATAGTGCAGCTTTGATAACTCTCACCCAAAGGTACTGTAGAAAAAAGTGTTGATAACCATTTGTATTTAAGCATATGTTTTAGGAGGCATAGAAGGCTGACAGGCTGACAGTCTTAGATTGTATATTGTTGAGTTCATTGGCTTTTTGCTGTGTTGCAGCTTTTGCTTTGCACTAACTGCTTTTGTGATGAGGTCCTGTGCTTACGTGGTTGTGACTGTACACCATATTCTTTAGCGAAGTGGTATAAAATTGAATGAAATACATTGTGAACAAATTGTCAGGTAGTTTTTGAAGTGTGCTATGAATATCACTTAACTGGAACATGTTGCTGTGCTTTGTTTCCTGTTGATGAATTCATGTCTAGATGATTGCAAAAGAATGTCACCTGTTGCACAATTCTTATGAAGTGCTCTTATGATGCTTACCAAGATTTGTCTATGATTACTTCCTGGCCCATCAGTAGCACCTGGCAAACCTGAACTTTGAGGACACCCCTGCTGCTTCCTCTTACGCTTTCTCTGCTGAAGATGATCATCTTTACTGATAACAGTACCTTCAGGGTCCTTTGACTTTAATTCCTAACTTAAATTTACAGCATAAAGAAGCAATTGTTCACCCTTGCTTCTGGATCTTTTGGGAGAATTTTTATGACACACATATTCATGTGCCTGTTGGCAAGCCGTTCCAGTGCTGGATACATAAAAATTAGTTTAGGATTTAGTTAGACTTTTTTTTCTGTGTCCTATACATTCCTACTACTTTTTTCATCATTTGAGCATCTCTTTTTCATGGCCATGTCATAGGCTTGTGGTATATATCAACACAGGTATATGTCAAACATCTCTTTTAACAGTCAACTTCAAGGGGAAAAAATAAAAAAAAGTTTTTGATTTTTAACTAGTCCAAATGTAATATATAGTTTTTCCTTTTCAGATAAATTTGAAAAAGCTTTTCATATCCATTTCAGGATACTAATGCTGTTGGAACCGGATGCAAGTGGTACAAATCAATCAGATTTGCTCCTTAAAGTAATCAGTGCTGTTGTTAAATCTTAAAGATATAGGAATAGAATGTTACATTTGATAAGAGTAATTTCACTTGCATAGCTGACCTTCCTTCAAACAGCATAGTACTATCATCGATGTACAATAATAAATCACAGCATAATTGTAGTATTTAATTTTCATTTCAGCACTGTTAATGTTTAAATTCTGAAGGAATATAATTGCCCTACAGAGGGGTTGCAGAGGTTCTTCCATCCATCTCTTAGTGCAGCAGATTGAATAATGTGGAATGGAGGAATATATTCTCTGTGGATGAATGCAATTCTGCAGTAAGACTACTTAAAATTACAGATAAATCTGATACAATTTCAGGTTGGGGTATGCCAGAGTCAAGACATACCTGCTTTGAGAAGCATCAGGTTTAACGTGAAAAATGCTTTTAGTAAACACTGATCTTTATGCACAAAAGAGCAATTGAAATTTTGTAGTTTCTTGTCTTATCTGTTTTCTTTCTTCTGAGGAGAAATAATTTATTTCTTGTAATTTTACTACTTGATTTTTATTATCTTTCTATCAACTATCAAAAGCTGAGTAGTATTTCATGTTTAGGTGACCATTTATTTATTTGTCTACTGTATCATTATCTGAAACTTAATGTATTGTTGTATTCAGTAAGAAAAATTCTTCAGGCTTCTAAGGAGAATGCAAGAACTTCAGAAAAAAAAAAGTGCAATATTAGTAATATCATAGAATAGTTTTGAGTTGTAGGGAAGGTTGATGATGACCTGGTTCCAGCTCCCCTGCCATGGGGGGGGGGGGGGGGGGGGCTACCCATCCCACTACTAGACAGGGTTGCTCAAAGCCCCAACAAGCCTGGCCTTGAACACTTCCAGGGATGAGGAATCCACAGCTTCTCTGGGCAACCTCTTCCAGTGCCTCACCACCTTCATAATAAAGACTTTCTTCTGAATGTCTAATCTAAATTTGCCGTCCTTTAGTTTAAAACCATTACTCCTTGTTCTGTTGCTACACCCCCTGACAGAGTCCATCCCCAACATTCTTGCAGGCCCTCTTTGAGTACTGGAAGTACATCCCCAACATTCTTTGAGTAGAGTACTGGAAGGTCTCCCTGGAGCCTTCTGTTCTCTAGGCTGAACAGCCCCAAATTTCTTAGCCTTTTTTTGTAGGAGAGGTGCTCCAGCCATCTGATAATCTTTATGGCCCTTCTCTGGACTCACTCCAACAGGTCCATGTTTTCTTATGCTTGGAGCCCCAGAGTTTAACGCAGTACTCCGGGTTTTCATGAGTGGAATAGAGAGGGACTACAAAATGTGCTAATAAAGCTAATATATTAGAATCTTTTGATGAGGTTGTTGGATGGATGACTTGAAAGTCCATCTCTTTTCAAGTCAAGATATTTAAATACTTAAGATGAGTGATAATAAGGCATGACCTGTACAATCACTGAGATATTAAAGTAATCACTCATTCAAAGCTCTCTAAGGGCTATGTCAAATAACAGAAACTTCAATGATCTTTATAATCAGAAGGGAAAGAAGGAACTGTTCAAACTCGCTAGAAGTTTTCAGATACTATAATAGAAAACCAGCCATAGTTTCTGTCCTGGAAAATTATCTGTAGAAGTTTTTCCTTTGTAAGCATCACTAGGTGTAAACCCCACTTTCATATAGACTGCATGCATTTAAGCAATGGAACACACAGATCTCGGCCAGGTCCTGCTGTTTGTTTAATCTGATAAGGATTATTCTTAATCTGTGTATCAGGCGCTCCCTGACAATGTGCCTTTTTACCTCTGTCTTCAAAATGCAGCTGTACACCATCTATTAGATCTATGTGCTTTCCTTACTGAAGTACTCATGGTATGGCCTACAGCTCAGCTTGTTTCAGTCTAGAAGCTCAGTGCCATTTGATGTGGCTCATGGGTCAGACAAGCAGACTTGAAATCTTTCTTTCACTCATTCTATCCAACAATTAGTGAATCAAATAGGAAAGAGATGATGTATCAGAAATTGCAGGACTCTCAAATATGTGTGCGTTTGTTCTGTCTTCAGTAGCTTCTTAGTGCACTATCACATCCAAAACTTTATTTGTTTGATTAGAATTGGCTTTTGGGTTCATAAGATTTCTTGTGCTTCCATATGAGAACACGTTAGCTGAAACTGGTAACCTAGCAGGGAAACAGAATGTGAATGGTACTGAATCTAACAACTTTTTTTTTTCCTATTTGTAGGCATTTGGCACTTTAATGCTGTATGAGGAAAACCAGTTTTAGGAGTGGATTGTTTTGGTTGTATTTCAATTTGGTTATGAGTTTCTGAATTGCGTGTTTATTTTTTTTATTTTTTTTCCAGAGCTGAGTTCAGAAAACCTCAAAAATTGCTTTAAGATCATCAATGCTTATATTTTCTTATCATCGACTGAATTTTTGCAGGTACATTACCACGATATAAAACCTCATATTCCTTATTAAGCACCTTAATTCCCTACTGGCAAGTTATTGTTTTTGTTTTTTTAACATGTGTTGGGAAACATTGGGCACATTAACATTTATACTCTTGGTCATTTTTTTGTGAATATAAGAATGTTAAAATCCTAGAATCATAGAATTATGTTGTTTATGGCACATGGTGAACACTCAATAAAATCGGATTTCTGAAAGATTTAGAAATAATGTTGGTCAGTTTAGTAGTTTCCTACCTGAAAAGGTCCTATGCAGGGCAGTAATCATTGCTCTATTGATTCTCCTGCCAGATTAAAATTATGATAAGTTCTATCAAGAAATAAATGAACTAGTGATATTATGTCATGATTCAAAATCTTTTCTGTTAAAAATATCACTAATTGTTTTGAAATATATATGTAAACATATAAAGCTTAGTGCAAGCATGAATATAGGAGGTTCCACTTAAATATGAGATGATACTTTCTCACAGTGAGGGTGACGGAGCACTGGAACAGGCTGCTCAGGGGGGCTATGGAGTCTCCTTCTCTGGAGATACTCAAAACCCGCCTGGACGCGTTCCTGTGTGATGTGATCTAGGTGTTCCTGCTCCGGCAGGGGGATTGGACTGATAATCTCCAGAGGTCCCTTCCAATCCCTGACATTCTGTGCTTCTGTTATTTGATTTCAGATGTATGCTGTTGACTTGTGTCGATCGTTTTGTGAACTCTTAAAGGACATCACTACTGAAGGTCAAGTTCAAGCTTTAAAGGTAGAGTACAATGAAAATAATGTTAATATTCAGCTCCAGACATCCGTATTCTTACTTGCTAGTTCTGTCAAGTTTAAATAACATTTTCAAGTATGAATATAGAACATGTAGAAAAAAACAGCTGATTTAGCACATCTCATTACTGGAGTCAGAGATGTTTTAAACTACATATTTAAAGTGTATCTATTGGGAGCGTGTATACATGCACACATGTATTTTCAAAAAAATATATATATTTTACCAAGAGAAGGCTAGTATTGTCCCATACAGAGCGCTGTAAAAGATGATTCTATGATAATTAGTTGATGCACTTGGTGTTCCTGTACCATATCTGCAATGCTTTAAGTCATGTGATTTCAAGATGTTTCTAAGTACATTTAAGTAAAGTTTGAGTAAAATAATCTTTTTATGAATTGATTTAAAGTCTGAGATCTCCACTTCACATAGATTGTTACAGAAAGAAGGTTAGTGAGGGCTTGCACCCTCATGAAAGCAGTTTATTTTGCAGCATGGTAGCAGCACATTTAAACAGCCAGATGACCAATCACTATATGGCAAAGATGATGCTATCCTTAGAAAACCTTGAGGACATTGAGTTGCAAAACAAAGATTATGTTTATGTTTAAGGTAACTTGATTTAATCTGTGAATATTGGTGACTCAGGGAAGATGAAGAAAATTTATCAAAGCTATTCAATTCTAGTTGAATTATAAAATGGAGAAGACAACATGAAAAGTACCCACACTTGTAATTACAAATAAGAAGGCAAAATTAAGATGGTTAATAAGTTTTAAAAGTTGTCCTATTTGTTTTTTCAGCTTGATTCAGAATTCAAAAAAATATTTTCCATTATTTGGTTCAAAATGCAACATAAAGAAATGATTCAACCCTAAAAATTTTCAAAATCATTCAGCACACATCAATAATGTAGGTTCATTTTGAGTGTTTCTAATCATTATATGTAAAGATAGATAACTACCTAATTGCCATATCTAACAATCCAAATCTGAGATACATCTGTACCCTGTGAATCGTAATTGATCCATTTGGTCATAAATTAATTTTACTTCTGAGTATTTAATACCAATAAGAATAATAATCAGAGTTAAAGTTTTGTAACTGGCAATATAAGGCTGAAGTGATGAGTCTTTGTGATTTTATTATTAAATAAGCACAAAGCTTCAAAATTTACTTTTTCCTGCATTTCTGTACAATTGCTAGAATTTAATAGCTCTTGGGCCGGTATTTACTAAATACTGAATATACATACTCTTTATCATGTACATACTCTTTATCACATTGCTTTGTGTAGCACACTTAAGTTTGTACTGTGTCATGATGTTCAGCCTATCTTTGCTTTTGTCATAAGTTACTTTGTAATAGCAACAGCTGCTTAGATGGAATTGCTAGATGTTTTTTCAATCATTAAAAAAAAACAACACTATTTCCACACAAACTTCAAATGGTATTATGCAAGAGATCCTATGAAATTCATAAGCATTTAAAATATTAAATCTGACCCTTCAAATATTCCTTTTGAAGAGCTTCAAGAGGAAATAAAGTTAGAATAAGAACTTTAGTAGTAGTACAGAATGGTATACTATACAGAATAGTAACTGTAGTTTATTACTACTTACATTTTCAGTGGAAGTACTTACTAGGAACTTTGTGTTGGTTATGAAGTCCAGTTCATTATAAACACAACAGAGGCAAAAATTAAAATCTCACTTATCTCTTTGGGTTGCACAACTACTTGCAGAAAGAGTCTGTGGACAGGGAAACAACAGGAGGAGTTAATAGTCCTCCTCTCTTTATAATTGCTGCTGGGGGGAGCGTACGGACTCTAGCTTTGTAGCTTAAAATGCTAATACCTATCCATTGATGGTATTATTTAGTCTGTTGTTGGGCAAATACATGATATTGCAGCTTTTAATCTGAACCTTAAAATGAAATAACACTAGTAATATGACATATTTATCCTCTTGGCTCCAGTGTGACCTTACATTAGCCACAGTTTGTCCACTGTAATTTGAACACCTTCTTAGTATGCCTGATCCCAAAGGGATAACTGAAATATCAATGTAAATATTTGTATTCTAAAAAAAGTTTTCTCAGGCATCATACTGATGTGTTGAGCAACAACAAAAAAAAAAGAAATATTAGAAACAAATGAGGGAGTGTTCTGAAATACTGTGTTACGAACAGCTTTGGCTGGGTTGAAAATAGGCATTAGAGCAGTAAATAAAAGCATAAGATTGAAGAATCTTAATTTGGACTGATAAGACAATTTATTACAAGATTGCTGAGGCTTGATGCGACTTGATTTTCTAATTATCTGAGAGATTAAGCAATGTGTTTTTTTCTGCTGTTCTTATCCAAAGATAAGTGATACTGTAAACAAATCCACAGAAATAAGGCACACACACACATAAAAAGGAAATAAAGGGGAGAGACCTAATGAACAAAATTAGTATTGGGGTAGTAACAGAATTACTCTGAGTAGTGTATAAAAGAAAAAGGAGAGGAGATCTAAAGCAATCAAAAGTGGCTTAAATAGGTTTTCTCTGTGTGTGTATGATGACTGTATTAATGCACATCTTAAGACAATTGAAATGGTTGCTAAATTATTCTGTCAGTTGCAGTGGTTAGTGTCTAAGGAGAATGAGAGGATTACAGAGCATGAGAACAAATCCATCTGTCTTACAGTAACTCATAACTGTCAAATGTGTTAGGTAAATGAATACCTTTTTCTCTTCTGGAGGAGGTTGTATCAAACAAATGTTAATCCTCTTGTCAAAGAAGTTCTGACTTTTGTGGTCACTTTGAAAATTCTTCTGAGATACAGGACTTCAAAAACTCAGATTCTTGATATTTTAACTACTGCTTCATTTAGATTCAAGAGCAATAAAGTTATTGCTTACAACAATTTACTTTAGATAGTTTTAGTCTATAAAGTAATCCTGCAATAAAGAAAACTCTTCCCCTATGTGATAGAAGTCCTATTCAACAAGTTTTTGAACAACATCACTTTATTAAGAAAACTGAACTTGTCTGGTAGTGTTGGCAAGTAATGAGTTTTTCTTGGGAGTTTGAACATTGCCAAGAGAGACTTTTTGGAAACATTCTATCAGTTTTAAACCTCTGTCTGTTCTGTTAGCTCGAAAATAGGTTTACCAATAATTAGAAGATACTTTTGTTGCTCTTGGTGGTCTGCACATCAGTATCATTGGTGAACATACCACACTGTGTTTTAATGATGACAATATCTATATATCTCCTTGGTCTTTTCGATTACCGATTTGAGTCTTGGATGGCCTTGTACTTCTCTAGGTGTTGTATTAGGCTGCTAAATGTGTACCTTGTTCTCCTGAGCAAAGTGTCATAAGTCACTTACGTATATAAATGAGAAAGGAAAGGCATTTATGACTCTTTTTTCCCTCAGGCGGCCTTTGTTCTCCGTGTTGTCAGGTTAACAAATTGGTTCCAGATTTTAAACAAGAACTAAACAACTGTATTATTTCAGAGGTGTGCGACAGACTCTTTCATCTACAGGAAGGAGCCTCTTTTGTTGGGATTTCAGGAGCACATGTTTTGGCTGCTAGCCTCTAAGTATCCACAGAGTTTCATAAGCAGCTTGTTGAAATCAGTCTCAGTGCCGTTAATTAAATGGTGAAGTCTTTATCTAGTAAAATGCGTTTATTAACAATCCTTCTGTGCTGGACCTTTTACTTGGGTCCACATGCAACTGAAAAACATGTTGGATGCACTACGCCTAGCAAATTCCCAATACTTCCAACAGAATTAGCAATCTGAATTGTCCCCAGTATCACTTGGTATGCAAATTAGAGCCCCTTAATACATGTTTTACCTTAGTGGTACATAGTATGTGTTTTCTCTGCAGGAAAAAGTTTTTCCTTCTTAGGGAGTAATGTCTGAGTCTTTTCAATTATGTGCTGCTCTTGCTGTTTTATCCTATCATTATTTCTATGCATAACTCAACACCAGTGTTTTTTAAGGACCTGCAAGGTTAGTGTTACAACTGCTTTTCAACTCTAGTGGAAGCAAGGAAAGATTACACATACGGTTCATTGCTGCCTGTAGCAATTTTTTGTCTTAAATTTGAAAACTGAAGCCTGTCCAAGTCTTGTATGTAATCAAGCTGTTATAATAATATACTTTTAGACATGTAGTGTACATTTATGTATCTTTCCTGCAGGAATCTTTCCAATCTTATTTAGCATCCATCTTTTTCTTATTTTCTACTCCATAATCCAAAATTGACCAACTGTATCTACTAAATTACCTTGACAAGATTTTATGGGAAGGCTGGTGGCCTCCTTTATCAAACTTGCCAGTGTGTGGCATCAATCAAACTTGCCAGTGTGTGACATCAAAATTCACTATAAATAAGTAATATAATCTCTTTGGGGGGAGGAGGTATTGTACAGGAAATGCAAGATTATAATTTCTCAACCATTTTTTTCTTTTGTGCTTTTTGTCTTTAAAAACATTAATTTAAATATCTTATCATATCCAGTTGCAGACTTCATGAAGTAATCCTGCATGCATTAGCAAGTTCTGACTCTTGAGCTTAATCTCCAAGAGCAAGCATCTATTTAAACGAAGCTGTTGGCCATCCACTAAAAGGGAGGAGCTGAAACACAGTTCTTGCTTAATTTCTCAAATCATTAAATTTACTGTTACATAGCTCATGAAAAAAAGCCATAACTCTTGAGTGCAAGTATTTAATCATTATTTTATTTATTAAAGAGAAATTCCTTTAAAGTACGAGGTCTATGTATGTTGAATTTTGACATACTTCTAGTTTTCACTATTTTTCCTTTTTCTCTTTGGCTGTCTGAGTCAGTCAAGCAGTAACTGTCATGAATAAGTAGATAAGAAGTTGAAGGAAATCACTTGGAAATAAGTTAACTAGAAATATTTTATAGTTGACTTGCTTAACGTAGTAAATGACCTAATTTTGTTGTATATATATTGTGATTTTTGGTATTGCTAGATACTTGAGCATGTGTTAGATCTAAGAATAATTAATTTGTCCGTAGGCCTCTAAGGCTTATTGGTTTGACAAAATATTAACTAAATTTCATGGGTTGTCTAGCTAGAGTGTAGTGGTTTAAGTAATCATTGTGTTAAACAAACTATAAAAAAAATCCATGTATTTAAGGAAAAACCATGCATCAGCATTAGTTGAAAGTCAATGAGAGTTGTAAAGTCTCTGTCACCACGTTTAGTAGCCACTTCTGCTACTTAAATATCAAGAAGAGAATAAACAGTGCTAGAAGCAATAAAATGCATAAATAGTGGGGGACACTATAAAGAGTACAGAATTGACAAAATGATTTGTTGTAAGTAACAAATTAAATAAATTTGCCAATAAAAAATTATCATTAGCATTGCTGAGGTTCAGGATGAGCACTACAGGAATATTTTAGAAGTGAAATCATGTTTAAAGATGTGTGCTTAGCCAGAATTATTCTGCACTTTAAACTGGGCAATACTGACATACTACCAGATTGACAGAATGTAATCTGAATCTATGGACTGTAGCTGAACACACAAAAGCGTTTGCAAATGTAGTTTAGAAATACATATGCTACAGCTAATTAAGTACAGATTGTTTTACCTGGCTTCTGTGACTGCAATGCAGTCAGGCCTTGATTATTTCAGATTTAGTCGTGATACCAATTCCTGCAAATTCTTTGGTGTGAGAAATGTTTTTTATTTCAAAATGTTATCAGTTAAATACATTCATACTTGTTTTTATGCTACTTTTCCAGTTTTTACAAGCAGTTAGACTGACTGCCTTAACAAAATGTCTGCTCTTCTTGAATCTAATATTTATTTCTCTAGAACTTCATTTTAGTGTTTATACTTGTGATAATTGCTTAACTATATAGAAATAAACATAGAAATTTCACATTTTTATAAAAGATTACTTCACAGTCATAAGCTATAAAATTCTATTTATGCACCATAGGAATTGATAGGCATTTTTACCTTGATTTTCTGACTTTCTTTTACATATTAATATGATCAACATAGGCATGTCTACTGCTGTTTTATTAACATTTAATTATAAGTTTTTTTTAGTTTTAAATGTATCTTTATACAGCATAACTCTTTCTAAACCAATCTCAAGAGGAAGAGTGGGCAACCTTGAGAAAGTAATTTTGATCTAATGCATTTTTTTTATGCTGTATTTTGTATTAATTAACACGGGAATACTTTTTAAAAAAAATAATTGGTTATATTGTTTCAGTGTGCATGGAAGAGAGCTCTCATTAATAACTGATATGCTTGCAGTGCTACAATTTGGTGATTAAGTTACATGAAGTAGATTTTACATTTTCAGGAATTCAGGTGTCTTTCCAGCATTTAATGCTGGTTCCCTGCGGTAGCCATCATTCCTATTGCCCAGATAGGATTATTTTTTCCTCCCTAAGATTACAGGACAGGATAAAGGGAAGTTGAAAAAGGCTATATTAAAGGCAGTGATTTTTACTGTTATTGATGTCTTCTCCTTTTTCTAAGAGTTGTTTTCTTTTTTTTTCTAAATTCATAATTTGTTGAAAATAAATGACGTGGTTTTTATCAATTTTAAATAAAATCTTGGAATGAACACTTAAGTAGCAGAAATTTGCTACTTGCAACTACGCATCTGGGGAAAAAACAGTCTTGTCTTACCTAAAGGAGTCAGCTCTGAGTTAGTCATTACTGCTCAGGACCCAATGATCTTTTTATCTCCACAGAACCATTAATGAAATAGCAGTCAAAAAGAAGACAAATGAACAAACAAAAACCCTAGGAGGTATTGGGAGGAATAGAGAACAAAACAATGTTTTTTTGTGCTCCTGGAAAGATCAATGATTTGCTTAGGTATCATACTATGTAAAGCTCTGTTGTCTTAATCTCAAAAAGGTTTAAGCAGAACTCAAAAAAAGCTCAGGTAAAAGCAAGTAAGACTGTCAAAGGTTTGAAAAGATTCTGTACAAGGAACAAATGATTCAGCCAAATCTTCAAGTCCCCAGAAGAGATGAGTAGGGAGAAAGGTTTTGTTGGCCCCACATACAACAGTATGTTAAAAGTCTACAAAATTGAGAGGCATTGAAAAAACATCTTGTTCAAGGCAAGAAATAAAATAAAAAATAAAAAAATAAAAAAAATAATTAAAGGAAGGGGAATATAAAATGCTGTTTCTTCAAGCATCAGGATTTTTACATGTATGCGGATTCAGGGGAGACTAGACAAGAATTTCTGTGTGGAAGTTCCCCTAAACTGAAAGGCTGTGGAAAAAGGAAACCTTTTGTGTTGTTGCCCCATTCTTCCTTTTTTATACATGTGTGCATGGATAGTAAGGACAGAAACCACACATCTCTGCACTAGGAGAGCACAAGCAGCTTGGGAGGGGAAAGCCCAAAGAGTGGAAGAAAAAAATTACTTCAGGGAACATCTCATGGGAAAAGAGAGAGCTGAGAAACAATGAGTTAAGAATGTAAAAACTGGGAGCCAGAGCCAGGTACTTAGAATAGCGTATATGAGATCACTTGCAGTTACAACATGCAAAGTGATGGTACGATCTAATCAATGGTTCCCCTTTTCCTCCCCCAAAAAAGTGACTGAACAAAGGTACAGTAATAAGCCTTAAACTGCTGGGACTCCTCCCTTCCAGCGTACCTCATCAGGCTGCTTTTCCTGGAGCCCAGCCTTGCTAGCTTTGCCAGAGTCAGAATGAGGCTGATGAGGAGGTGCTTGTCTAGATGGGACCCTTGGTTTGGCTTCTCATGTCAGTTTTCCATGTGAGAATGAAAGCAGGTCAGGTTTGCAGAGCACTTAACTGGAACGTACTTTCAGCAGTCCTGGGTTTTGTTAATGGTAAACATCTTACCAGAGTTTTATTTATAGATCAGTATATGTAGTTTTAAAGTTTCAGTTACGATTTTTAAATGTATTTATTATCGAATTTAATTTTGTTCTTAAGGTTGTGGAAAACGTCCTGAAAGTAAATCCTGTTTTGGGTCCTCAAATGTTTCAGCCCCTTTTGCCATCAGTATTCAAAGGGATTATAGATGGGGAGGTAAGAGTTATTCTTTTTGTCCTCTCTACCTTTTGAACAGGAAAGTACCTTCAATTGTCTGGCCCAGTTATCTCGTGTTGGTATTTCTCTTTTTCTCTAGTTTTAAGTCCATCTGATAGATCTTTGACAGCTATTTTCAAAGTCTATATGTAGTAAAAATGGTAGCATAAGAGTTGAATCTATTCATCACTTTTGTCATCTAATGTTCATTATAATAAAATACCACAAGTTTTATTGTTCTGTTCCTTCACTTTTAACACTGAAAATGTGCTATGACTACACTGGTAGCATTTAGATGCTTTGTAGGTATTAGGGCTTTTTGTTGTGCCGTTTTTGTGATATACTACTTACTTTTAAGTGTACACGCATCAGAGAAAAACAAGCTGGAATGTAGGGAGAGGAATGACTTGACCTTTTTTTTTTTTTTCCAATTGACATAACTAATATGAGAGCTGAAGAATGTGAGAATGATTTATGTAAGGTGGAAGCAACTTTCATATTTTGTTTACTTACATGTTTTCTTTTTCTCTGTGCCTTCAACAAATTTCCATGTTGGACAGAAAAGAGTAAAACCAAATATGCTTTAACCAAGTATTGATAGTAGGAGGAAAAAAGATTTTTACTGGCAGAACTGGTGGGTGAAGTTCTCTATGCTTCTGACCTCTTCGATCAAAACATCTGCTTTTTTTATCAATATTTGACTCTTACTGTGATCAAGTTAACTAACATATTTCCAAGATTAGACCAAGTAATATTGCTTAACAGTTTTATTTTTGCGGTACAAACCAAAAAAAAGGCTTTGAACAGGTTAACAAAAATGTGTTAACATTTTCAGGTAAATGTTGGCGTTTTGTTTTTCCAGTAGGCAGTTCTGCAAAATACTTACATTATTAGATGTTGGATTTATCTGTAGGTTCTTTTAAAATGAAAATAACAAAAGATAATAAACTAAGTTGTTTATTACTGTATCCAGTTAATTTTTGAGACACTTGCAAACTAGATTTTGGCAAATGCTTATAGGTTCTCTCAGAGCAGTAAGTAACAACTTCTGAAATACTAGCTGTGTTTATTGTTACTAAAATTTTAAACAGTATTTTGGAACCATAATCAATTTTAAGAATTATTTTTTTAACAATGAAGTATATTGCTTATTTTCAAGCTTCTGACTTTTAAATATATATAGTAAAATCATTTTGGTTGTTGTCATGGCTGTTTGAGTGAAACAGACCGTGGATTGCCATGTTTCTCATTTCGTAAGTGTCAGTATACTCCTTGGTAACTATTGCTCAATATTGTGTTCTATGAACATTTAAAATTATACTTTAATAAAATGCATAAAGGATGCATGTAAATGTTTTCCATGCATTTCTGTGCTGTATGTTAAGTATTTTTAACACTCGATTGAACTAAATACACTTTGTTCTTGTTTACTTTTGTTTCAGAGATACCCAATGTTGATGTCTACTTATCTGGGTGTCATGGGTAGAGTTCTACTACAAAATACAAGTTTTTTTTCATTACTTTTGAATCAGATGGCATGTGAATTGGGTCAGGAGGTGAGGATGCTTGTCTTGGTATTTCAACAGTATTTCATGTGGAAATCTTGCATTCTTTTGACGTGAAAAAAAATTTCCCTGTGTTTTCAGTGCTTGTTCCTCCCCAGTACAAGCATGTTCCCTTTCTCCTGCTTTGTTCCTTCCCCTGAACTCCTGTACCAAGTTTTATGTGTTCCCACAATTCGCTTAAAACATCTCATAGGAAATTTTATACAATCTCTAGATTTTCTTCTTGCTGTATCCCGCTATGATCTTTATAAGCCCTCTTAGTTTGCATGATGTTTCAGAGTGAGAGTTGCTTTCCTTGTTGCACCTTGATGGTTTTGTACGAGGGACAGTGGTTCAACCATTCACCAGTGATGGTTTCTAGAACAGCTGGTTCAATGTGCTCAGTTTTCAATGATCAGGTTATTGAGGCTCCTTTGCTACAAGTGTTTTGCTATGTCTTGAAGAGGAATTTAATAATTTTCTTATCTTCAGGTTTAAACAGAAAAAGACAAGTCTCTGCCACTGGTGAAAGTGTTTTTTTGTTTTTGTTTTTCTAAAAAGAGTAAATTCATGTTGTTTACATGTGGTAAGATTCCCATATGAAAACTGAGTAATTCAGTGTTCTGAATCTGTGCTCTGTCTGTGAACTAAATGCATTTGTAACTTCAAGGTTACAATGGTAAGGGTGGTTCAAGACCTGGAAGTATGATCAATTAATAATTTTAAAGGGGGGTGGGGGGACACGCCAAAAAATAAAAATAACATCACTTGCTTCAACTTCTGTCATATTTATGTAATTGTTTCCCTTTGCAGTTGGACCAAATTCTTGGTAACATGATTGAAATGTGGGTTGATCGCATGGATAACATCACTCAGCCAGAGAGAAGAAAACTGTCTGCTTTGGCATTGCTTTCACTTCTACCGTCATTGAATGGGTGAGAGAATGCAAAAATGTATTAAAAAGAATTCTTCAAAGCCCCTTAAGATAGTTTGTAAGACCTTTCACAATATTGCAAATTAATATTCAAATATGAGTAGTTTTATTGCATCTTTATTTAGGGCTAAAGAAGCTTAAAAAGATAAAATTTTGATGCTACATTATATTAATCTTTTCTTGGGATTCATGGTAATAAAGCAGTAAACTTTTTTCAGCTTCTTTGAAAATGTCATTCAGCAAAAGTGAGGAAACTACGGTAATTTTGACAATAATTTTTAGCGTACGTTCCCATATTAATATTGGATTAGCTGCACCTCTCATATGTGGTTCTTTGAGTTGGCTCGTTAGTCTTTTGATGTCCCTTCTAGGGAATAGAGTTTGTTCAGTCTTGTTTCAGGTTGAGGGGTAGTTCATAACATTCATCCTGTATTTCTACTTAATGACATTCAGTGGAAGAGTTACTGTGGAAGAACTGTGGAACAGTTTTTTCCCTGATTAGCTTATAGTATTGCCCTTTCTCTGACCATGGCCATTAGTGGATAAAAGCACACACAAAAAAAGAATTCTTAATGAAAATGCTGAACAGAGTTACTCTTTTAAATTGTCACTACAGGGATTCATTTGTAATACATGTTTAGATGAGAGCTCAGGTCATATGTACCCTCAAAGTATTCTTGTTTGCTTTGAAAGTCAGGAATACAGTATTGCATGAGTTAACATTTGGTCTGCTAGATTTCTTGAAAAGTCTGAAGTATTTTCCAATGATAATTTAGACGTTACTTACAAATCCTAAAGCTATGTTAGTATTTGTAAAGCTGTAGAGTATGTAGTTGGTACCTAAAAATCAAGGAACTCTTATACGTATAACTTAGCGGTTTCATTTCTTTTAGTGTGCACAGAAGCTTTCATTTTTTTCCCCAGATCATCAGGACAGATATTTAGCCAAAGGTGAACCAAGCAGCTGGTTTGAGAAAGCTTTTGTTCTTTTCAGCAGACATAAGTGTTAAAACTTATGAGTGTATTTGAAACATTCTTAGAGGTGTTAGCTAAAATTTAAGTTGCTGAAGTACATGCCTGTCTTCCTGTGAAGTTTCTTGTAAAGATAGGAAGGAAAAAACTTGCTTTAGATAACCTTGTTATTTTGAACTACCTTCAGCCGTTCCAAATTTCCTGCTGCAAGAGCAAATTATTTTTGGCAGTCCTCAATGCAATAAAACTTCTGCTAATGACAGCTTTAGTTTTCAGATATTCAAATTACTTAAGAATGCCTCTTCTCAAAAAAAAAAAAAAAAGCTTCTCTTCAGTGGGCATATCTTTATAAAGGCTACAAAAATTTTACTGTACAACTAATAGACTACCAGAGCCAAACATACCTTCAGACTGAATACGTGAAATCGATTCTGTCAAGCGCTTGTTCCTTCTACCTAACAATGTGAGTCACTGTTTTTGGCATTTCATAGAAATTATATTACATATGCTTGCTGTATCTCACATCTGAAACTCATTTTAAAAAAAATGTTCTTTTGCAAGTCAACTTGCAGAGTTAAGCAAAAATATATTAAACTACTGTATTTAAACAGGATACTTAAATTCTTACAAACAACCTTCTCAAGAAAAGCTATGTAATTTTGCCTTTTGAATTACCTCTCCAAACAGATTACTGATTAGACATTTCTTTGGATTTCCTAAGCCAGTTCAAGATTTCTCAGCTGCTGAGGCTGAACAGGATTTTGTCTCCTGAGGATGGCAGTGAGGCAGACTTGCTCAGGAAAGCCATGTATATGTTTCTGCTTGTTGCAGAGCAGGTTTCCACCCTCAGCTCACTCCCATAGCGGGTGCTGCTAGCAGGTTTCAGGATTCCACTGTAGAGAAAATAGGTATCTGTACTGCACCTAGCATTAGTAAAGGATTTTAGAGTGGATACGATGGAAATTGCTACATTGCAGTTGTAGGTCACAGTGGTTCTCAGGCCAAATCGTTGGCCTAAGCAGGTTATAAAGTGACAGTTTATTAGCCCAAATATAGCTGTCTTGTAAGCAATATCATCATATAGAATGACAGATCTTTAGTAGCAACAGTACCACTGCATTGTATCATGCATGCATATAGTCCTTCAATCCAGCATCCTGTTTATCTTCCTACTTGCAGCTGCACATTGTGTTAGTCTTTAGAAGTTCATATTAAAAAAAAAAATATTAAAAAGAACAATAACTGTTTCTTTCCTGAGTAGTATTGCAGCACCTTTTCACTTTGCAGTAATTTCCTGGTTTTACTCATTTGTTTTTTTTTTGCATAAAGTAAGTGTTACCTAATTATCTTCATTTGCTGTCTTGAATCTGGGCACTCAAATTGTTAGCGTTTTTGAGTGACTGACACATGTATCCCATGGGATTTGCAAGAATTCTTTGGCCTGAACTGAGTACTGCTGGATTTTTGTATCACATCATTTTGTCTGGGAGCACACTTTGTTTTACACGGGTGTCTACTGAAAAGAGATCGTTGTAGATTGTGCTGTCCTATGTAATGCTGCTAGCTTAGACTCTATGGCTTGCTTATACTGAGCAGTAGGCTTGTGAACATCTGGGATTCATAGTCCAGGTTGGATTTTTAAGAGGTCCCAGATATAATCAGTCTCTGCTTTCACTGAAGGAAAAAAAAAAGGGCAAAAAGAAGCAGCATGCTTTTCTGCTAGTTACCCACTCTCCCTTAGCAGTCTTAGAGAGTATATGTCAGAGTAAAATGGATTGGATTTGTTCTTGCTTCATGACGCTTCTAAGGCCATGCAGGTTTTTGCTCACCTCTGATACTTGTCCTTTCACTGTTTTCTGTGAAAGTGGGTGTAGTTTTTTTTTAGATCTTAAATAAAGGTCAATGTAAGCTTCAATATAGAATTTGTGTGATATCCATGAAGAGTTATCTATATAAAATAGAACCATGCTGTACATAAATTATCCAAATCTGAATAGTGGCATCTGTAACCTCTTATTAATATTGATTCCTGATGAGCATTTTCAAGTGGAGAGCAGTTGTGATTACTCTGTCAATTTAAACCATAGTAGTCTGGTACTACAGTTGAATTTCTTTTTCAAATTTCTCATGATGCTGTGTAGGGAAAGATGTGTTAGTTTCATATAACACAGTTTGGGGAGGATAGTGGAAAAAAAAAGCAACAGAACCAATGGTAGGAAGTTAAGTCAAAATATTAAAGACTTAAATAATACTACGGCAATCAATTTAAAGTTAGAATAAGCAGGTAGTAATTTCCTAATGGGCTTCTTTGTTCCACTTCTTACTGTTCCTGAGGGTTTTTTAAGAGCTCACCTGTAAAATGTATTTTGTCTGTTTTTAATTTATTTCTGCTGTAAATTCTTAAAGTCAGTGCCTTCCAAAAATGGTCAACTAATTTTGGTGCTTGAGAGTATGTTCATTCTTGCTAGACATACCAGTGTAGAGTGGTACAGCTCCAAAATAGCGGAGACTTTACTTTGCTAAGTATGAAATACAAAGCATTTGAATCTATCCAGTCTTTTTTCTTTTTAATTTATGGCACTTGAGTAGTATTTCCAGATTCCAGTGTTCACTCTTTCCCTTTGATGCAAATATATTTGACTGGAAAAACTACTGCAAAGAAGAGGCTAAGAGCTGAAGAGGTTCTTCAGGTTGCTCTACTTGTATCTAATCTTCGTGTAAACGAATGTCTGCATTTTTTCATTGTGTATCAAATCTGATATGTCAGCCAGTGTGATTTCTGCCAATTATAATTGGCATTCAGCAAGTACAAGCACTTATAGTCTGCAATTATAAATCTTCACTAGGTTATTACAGAAGTTTTTCTTTGTCATTTTTTAAAGTTACTTTGTTAGAAATTTAATTTTCCTCTTAAGATGATGCCTATATGTAATACTAGGACATAACAAGAAAGTCATATAATAATCATAGAATCATAGAATATCCTGAGTTGGAAGGGACCCATAAGGATCATCAAGTCCAACTCCTGGCACCGCGCAGGTCTGCCCAAAAGTTTAGACCATGTGACTAAGTGCACAGTCCAATCTCTTCTTAAATTCAGACAGGCTTGGTGCAGTGACTGCTTCACTGGGGAGCCTGTTCCAGTGTGCGACCACCCCCTCGGTGAAGAACCTCTTCCTGATGTCCAGCCTAAACTTCCCCTGCCTCAGCTTAACACTGTTCCCACAGGTCCTGTCACTGGTGATAACGGAGAATAGGTCACCTGCCTCTCCACTGCCCCTCGCGAGGGAGTTGTAGACTGCGGTGAGGTCCCCCCTCAGCCTCCTCTTCTCCAGGCTGAACAGGCCCAGTGACCTCAGCCGCTCCTCATATGTCATATGAGGACACCTTCCAGTCCTACATCCAAATCATTTATAAAAACATTGAAGAGGGCTGGCCCTAAAATGGAGACTTGAGGGACCCCACTAGTGACCATCCTCCAGCCAGATGTGGCCCCATTTACCACAACCCTTTGAGCCCTGCCTGTCAGCCAATTGCTCACCCATCGTATGATGCTTTTGTTTAGCTGTATGCTGGACATTTTGTCGAGTAGGATCCTATGGGAAACCGTGTCAAAAGCTTTGCTGAAGTCCAAAAAGATCCCATCAGCTGGTTTCCCTTGATCGACTAGATGGGTGATCTTATCATAAAAGGAAATCAAATTTGTTAAGCAGGACCTACCCCTCATGAACCCAATAATATAAGTATAACGTCATATTCTCCTTCAAGGTGGATATATCCTCATTTATAAAGTCAGAATTTGTTACATAACTAATTTTATCATCTCAATAAAGAAACAAGGATACCCTACTGAAGCCATTGCCCTTTCTTCCCCACTTCTTTTTTTATTTATTTAGTGAAATGTGTGTTCACCTACATAATTAGTATTTGACATCAAAGCATTGACTAGAGGATGCAGATTGGACATACTGTTTAAACTTCCCTTGTTCAAAAACTTCATTAATTTTTCACCACACCTGAGTTTTTATTATGGACTGGTTTTTATTATGGACTGGTTAGGAACATTTCCCGTAAGGCCTATAAGGCTTGTTTGAAAAGTGTACCAAATAATGTCAAGGGATTATGTCACTAAATGCAACTGAGCTACTGAAAAATAAAGTTAAACTGTAGTCATAAGGGATTGACTGCAGCTAGTATCTTGTTTTTGTTTGACCTATATAAATACAGGATTTCAGGAATCTTTCCTAAAACTCTTACAAATCTATTCCATCCTAAAATAAAACCTTCTAATTATATAAAAGACAGAAAAAGTTGTTAATGGTCTGTGGCAGGTCCACTCTATTCCTGCATTTGACATAAGTCTTGCTCAGGCTTCTGAGCCATGGTAGGCCTCGATGTGATCCTTCCTTGCAATTTGGAGTTCCAGAACATGGTAAGGAATCTGAGCTTGACTACAAGTCAGTCACTTTTTCTTATAAAATATATAGCAGCTGGAGAAAAGCCAATTTGAGCTCTCCAGGGATTGTGGCTGGCTTGATCTACATGGTGAAGTTCAGCTGTGGTTCAGGACTAAGTGATGTTACATCAGTCCTCCATTGCCAGTGAGCAGCAGGCCTGACGGGTGAGTACGAACAGGCACTCCCTGATCGTGTCTCCAACCCTGCTGCTCAGGCTCTGGGCAGTACCAGAGCCATACATTCTGCAAGGTACCAGAGTGGCAGGGTTGGTGGAAAATACTGAAATTGCCTTATCTGTACCATAGCCGGGATGATAGTACTGTTAGTCAGTCTCACAGTCCTCTAAATAGCAGTCCTGAGTAAAGAGCCCCTTTGAGCTCTCTAGGGTCTGCTGAAGGCTGCACCCTTGATCTCCCCCTGAGCTGGGATACCTCTCAGGGTACCCCTGAGAAGCACATCTCAGGGCTGACTCCTTGAGGAAGAAGCTCGTCTGCAAACGCTGAGAAGGGAGTAGGGTGAGTAATTCACCCTAAAAGGGGGATTTTGGAAACACATGACTGGATTTGGAAAGTCTCAGATGAGCCTTGGCATTCTTGAACCTTTAACTAAGTTGCTGCGTCTATCATAGCAAATTATGTTGAAACCATTGTGTTCAATTGGCTGGTGATTAAATGCTGTTTAAGTGCTGTTAAAAATCACACAATGTAACCTTGTTATTTACCATAAAAATATAATATAAATCTTAAACTGCTGCTGTGTTAAAGTCGTATGAAAACACTCTGAGACATGGTCAAAATAGCTTTCTTCAAACTATTTATCCTTTGTAATATGTAGTTTACATACTTGCAAATACATTTTTGAACAAGCAAAAATGTATTTACCTGGCTAAAGTCAGGTCTAAGTCAGAAATCACAAGATTGTAATAGGTTTTAAAAAATAGTTAATAGAAACTTGTAGCTAGTTTTCCACCTGTTTGTTTTAATCTGTTTTGGTACATCTGCTCGTCGTCTTGCCATATATTCCATGATGTTTGAGGTTGGTGGAGAGCAGCTGAGATTTCTGGTGACTTAGCAGTGCAGGACTTTTAAGATTGAATAAGGTGCCATAACTGGTTAACAACACAATCCACGTCACTTCAAGTACTTCTGCAAATAAGTAGTGTCCTAAAAATCAATGTTTCTTAATCAAAATGGTGGAGAAGTGACTGTTTGAAATATCAAAACTTGATGTTTTGTAAAGGAATGTCTAGTGTGGGAGCGTAAAGAATATTTGTATTTTTAAAGGAGAAGTAGCTTTTGGTTTTTGTGTACACATATTCTCTCTAGTAGTTTTCAGGGAAGGTGCCAATTGCTTATGCTTTCCTTTTCTAAAATTTTTAGAAGCTGTCAGTTGCTAATGCTAAGTGCATGGCCGTGCTGTATGGTAAGTTAGGCGGTGTGCTGCTGAGAGCTGTACAATTGGATTTAGGTTTGAATCAGTTTCCAGAAAGTTAATTAGCTACTCTGGTTGAAATTTGGGAAATTATTTGAATCGAGTTCTTTAAATCTTTGGATTTTAATTGCAGTCATATTAAGTATATTTTGTATTGCTTTTCTAGTTTGATCAGAGTTCACTAATTATTGTAGCGAATAGTTAGAGGCTAAAGCCAAAAATACTTTTTTTTTTCAGCATATTACATATCTGCATTTCATTAATGGCCAGTCTTTGTTATTGTTTTATTCACGAGGTTACTGCTCACTCTGACTTTATTTTTTGTTGTTGGTTTGCGTAAGAAATGTTTTTTGGTGTAATAATTATTGCTAGGTAAGAGTTTTACTCTTAGTTTTGTACGAGCTTTCTGTCATTTTTTCTAGAGTTTAAAGTGAAGTAAGATTTCTAAAAGGGAGGTGTATGTGTAGTTTCTTATTCTCAATGGGAAAAATAATTTTGTAGTTTTCTTCTTATTGTTTCTCAGTATGTTGCAAAACCTGCTTTTCATAACTTAATAAAAATATGCATATAAATGCCAAGGATAAAAGGGAAAATAAGTTAAAGATTGATTGAAATGGGTTTTGTGATAAATGTTTACATGTATAAATGTTTAATACTGTGCCTTTATTAAACAGGAATGTTTTTTTCTGGGTTATTAATTTAGTATTACAGCTTCTGTGCCTGTGTCCTCCCTTTATGATAATCACAGTTGCTGTTATATAAGAGTGGAGTAGTGCTCAGTGGAACGGAGAAATTTTCAGTAACTGAAGGAGCAAATCAAGACTTTTTCGAAATGATAATGAGGAAAAAAAGGAGAGTTGGGGGAGGGGGTTGAGGCCTGGTATCTTAACATCAGCAAGATGTCCATAGCAGGTGGCACTGGATGAAAGAAACCAGGTGAAAATGAGATTAAATGTTGATGGCTATTCTACCCAAGCAGTGGGTTTGTAGCTTGTAAATTGCTTTAACATGTAACATAAGAGAAAGATGTGGGTAGAAAGTGGTAGCTATTTGGAAGTAAAACAAGGAGCATCTTAGCCCACCTGTGAAGAAAAAAAAGCAGAAGGCCTGTAAGAGGAAGTACTTGCTGAATTATTAGAGTGGTAATAGCAAAAAGAAGATGGAAAATAAGCAGGGTTGGAAAATAAGCAGTTCTTTTGGGGACTGACCGTTCCAATAGCAAAGAAATAAAGGGAAATGGTAATGGAGAACAACTGACCTTGAGATTTTTCTTCTGAATTCTGTGTTGGGATATGAACAGTGCATCCAATGCAGGTCGTTCTTAACTTTTGCCCCCGCATAGTTTTACTGTGCTATACAGTTTCTTGTGAAATAATGTAGTGGGATGGAAATGGACAATTTCACTCTTACAAGCTCAAAAGAATAGTTGCAGTCATAAGAATTGGTTTTCCTTCAGTGTGTGAGCTTAACATAACTTTGTAATGATTGAAAATGAAATCCTTCTTCAAAAACTGGCTTTAATACATTTTAAAGGTGGGTAACTTTTGAACTTGCATTTGAACTTGTTACATTTATAACTTTTGTACTTGAACTTGTTTTTCTGCTCCTCATAATTTTGCGTTAGATTACTATTTTATTCTTATTAAATCCTTACCTGAATCATACTTTTATCTAGTATTGGCTAGTGAGAAAATAGAGGTCGCTTGGAAGGGCTGTACTAGGTGTAATGCTTGTGTGTTCTTTCAATTGCTTTGACATTTCATTTTATGAAGAATTTGACAAATCGCTGTTGTTCAGACTTCATGCTTGTATTGGCAAGGAGTCATTGAACTAGATTTTAATATGCTAAAAGAAACAACACAAGGAGCTTCAATAATGTTAACGTATTAAGATAAAATTCACTTCAGGATTCAAAAATAAATGTATCGCCATGGGAAGCTATCTATATTCGTAAATAAACTTGCTCTTTCTATCACTGGAAAACAAAATATGCGCATAAAATATGTCACTGTTGGAGGTGCCAGAGCTCTTTTTAATGAACTGTTTGGGGATTTTCTGCTTAAGTGCTGTCTTAATAGTTTTAAACTAATGACAGAATTTTCTTTTTTTTTTTTTTATGGACTAGCGAGTCTGAGAAATACCTATACCAATTTTTAATGGTTTTCCCCCAAATGGTATCAATTACATAGCATGTTGTTTTTCTTTTTCCATAATAGATACTCCTGTCAGGTATTTTAAGTGTGTACTATTAATGAGATAATACCTAGAAATTACAGTCAGATCAGATCTGCAGGACTTTAGGTGCCATTTCTTACAGAGTACTGGACAAGATTTTCCCCAGAATTACTACTGTGAATTGATCAATGACCTTAACACTTTTCTTCATAATTTTGTATGTGGGACCTGATGGTCAAAAAAGTCAGTGATGTACTCAGGACCACTGTGGTACTGAGAGTTTGATCAAAATATTTTTTGGTATCAATAATTCACCTTTAGTACAAGACCACAGAGATATTCAGCAACTTTCTGGGTACCAACTTTTGTTTATCTGGCCCATACCCTACTGTTTTCTCTAAATTTTCATACTATTTGATGTCCCATGGAATTTCAGTAATTATTTTAGTCTTCCAAATTTTCTGCCCATTTTCAAAACACAAGATCTATTAGTATTTGTCCTTTAAAACATTTTTAGCTCAGGACTTACTTCTTTCAGTCCTTTGGAGTTCTTTCACACAACATGTAAAAGTTATTTCTTACAATTTCTTTACGCAAGTAAATGTCAGTATAAATAAGCTGTATGGAGTGTAGGGTAGGTCAGAGTATGAAGTAACTTATCATTTTGGGGCAGTCTTTCTCTGCTTTGTTCCTTCACTTGATTATATCTGATCTGAGTAATCTTTTTCAATTATTCTAACTGCTCTCTCCCATATCTGGGATATTTCCCTAATTATCATGGGAACTGTTCAAAACTATTTCAGTGTTTGCTGCTTTAAAGAAATGAAATGCTACTTTATTTTACTTTCCCTTGCATCCACAATAATGCTAAATATGGTTTAAAAAATCGAATGTAAAATGAATAGTTAATGCTAAAGAACAATTAGTTTTCCTGTTGGTTTAATGGTCTCAGAATAAAGAAGCAAATGAAGTTCAAATTTTGGGTTGTAACTGATAGTGTCTGTCTAAATTGGCCCATGGACCAATTCTACTGGTTCTGCTGATTTATTAATTTTGTTTGGATATTTTGGGAGATTGACAGTGGTAGAATTAAAGATTAAATTTGTCTCTTTTTTAAACACTCCCCTTCCTCCCAACTCTAGGTGCTTTTGAACAGCTTTATCAGTTGACAATGTTTTGTGTTTTATATTTCAAACATAAAAAGCTAGTAAAGCCAGTTGTGTATGGTTAAAACTTTTTTTAAAGCTTTAGAAACTCTTTAGGTAGAATTTGGAGGAAAGACGCTTCAAAAGTGTGTCTTTATCTGTTCTGTTCTTTGGCTCATGTGCTTCCTGCATTTCAGTTTGGATTTTTATAGACAAAGATATTTTGGATGACATTTTGCCTCTTAAGTGAACTCATGCTTCCGATGTGAGATATTTGTGGCTGAAGCTACTTGATTCTCCTGTAATGTCTTGTGTTTGTCTCTTGTGTTTGACTTGTGTTTGTCTTGTGTTTGGCCATTGATGGGTTTTGTTATCTTCATTTTGCTAAGCAAGGTGTCTCATGTTAGTATAAACTGTGATTTTATAGTTACTCTATTTTTACATTTAATCTCTAACTTTACATCTCTTTTTATTGTTTCGTCCTCTCCCCCTTTGAATATGTCTCTGGATTTTGCAAGTGTTTAGTCCCTGTGACAGATAAACTGGGGATGTAATGTCCGGTACTTAAGTGGGGGGACTATTTATAGTTCATATTTGCACAAAGTCTTTATTTGCACAAGGGACACTGAAGGAAACTAAAGCCATGTACGTAGGATGTGGCTTTTAGAACATACATAGACCTATGCAGATAAGTCTGCTTAAAAAAAAGTGTCCTAACATGAAACTTAACTAAGTGCCTGGATCAAGACTGAAATACTGTGTAATATTATTATTATTGCAAAATACATGAATATGTAAATTATATATGTAATGTAAATGTAATACACAGCTTTTTAGTACTGTGTTGCGAAGTTCTCATCTCCAAGATATCCTAGGCTTCCCTGGGCTTTCTGGAGGGGTTTGCCTGGCTGGCATGCCCCGGGTACCATGCCAGGGGTTCAGGCCTTGCCTTCCAGACCTTGCTGTTCTATATTTCACAGGACTTTGCTTACGTGAGGAGCAATTTTGCTCTGTGGACAGAGATGGAACAATATAAATGTTGTTTGTTCATTTAATAGAATGTTTTGTTTTCTGGCTGGGATTTACAGATAAGGCAATAGTAGTTACAAGTAGGTATGCTTTATTGTAATAGCTATAACTAACTATATTTGAAAAAACTCTTTAGAGCTCTGCTACTTAAAATCAGTAGTTTTATAAAAAAAAAAAAAGGCAACAGTTACAAATTAGGATAGTTCTTGGTTTTCTAGAAACAAATAGTTGAGATTTCCTTTCCAACAATGCTTCTGAAGCACAGATAAAATGACTTCCTGTCTGACAGTTTCCTGTATCCATGGCAACCTCAATTTAACCACTTCTTTCTTAGTTTCCTGAGTGAGCAGTTACAAATCCAGGGGAAAAACGTGAGAGTTGTAGCACACGACAATAGTGCTTTTACTAACGTTTCGCAGATGAGTATAGTCAGTCAACTGGTAACAGCCTAACAAACTGCAAAACAAGTAAATAACGGAAATAATGAACTTCAGATTTGGGGTAAGGAATTGTTTTTGCTTACTTTGAATGTAACACAACTTTATAAAAGCAAAATTTAAATTAAAAATGATCTGCAAATGAAAGGAACAGTGTTTTAGTTGGCACTTTTACTTGATTGCTATTGAAAAAGTTCCTGGCCGTTTTTAACTGTTAAAAATAAATAATAAGCAGTATCTTGAATCTACTAGAATCTGTCATTTTGGCAGCTTTTGTGCTGCAACCGGTTACATATTTTCCAGCTATTTTGACAGTATATTTGTTTCACTGTTCATTTACTTTGAAATTTGTTGTAATTCAAAATCATGATACTTAAAAGTTTTTTTTGAAATTATTTGGCATCACAAGGAGAATATATGAAATAACAATCTTGAAAGTAATGCCTGTATTTTTAAAGAATGTACAAGTAGAATCCATAATTTCAAATGAATAATATTCATAATTTTTTTTATCTCTACTAGCGAAGTCAGAGATGAGTGAGAAGGACAAAGACAGGGATATGTGTGGACTGCAAAGTTTTCCACCCTGCACAGGAGCATTACCATATCTCCTTAATGGTTTTCTTTTGCTGCTCCTCCAGAAGGAGGTACTTGGCTGTCCAGCTGTTTGCCAGCTCTGCACAGGGAGGCAAGTTACCTGTCGTAACTTGGGTCTTTCAAGCATCCCCCGGAACTTCCCCAAAACTGCAATTCTTGTATACCTCAGTGGGAATAATATATCGCATGTCATTCCAAATGAATTAACAGGTCTTCAGAAGGTTGCTGCACTTTACATGGAAAATTCCAGTATTTCATATGTACACCCAAAAGCTTTTGTGGAACTCCCTAATCTGTGCTACCTGCATCTAGATAACAATAATATTAAACGCCTGGATCCAGGAACCTTTGAAGGTCTTTCCAATCTTCGTTATTTGTACCTTCAGAATAATCAAATAGCTTTTGTTTCCAGAGGATTATTTAGTGATCTCCTTTCTGTTAGATATTTAACACTTCAAAGAAACCGCCTCAGTGTCCTTGGAAGTGGAACTTTCTTGGGAATGATAAGTCTTCAAACACTTAATCTAGCCAATAATAAGATTTCACGGATATCAGATTCAGCATTTTATCATCTTGAAAACCTTGTATATTTGTTCCTTGAAGGTAACAATTTAACACTTGTGCCATCAAATGCCATTGGAAGGCTCAAAAACCTTGAAAGACTTTCTTTGTCTCACAATCCTATTCAGTCAATACACCGTTTTGCATTTAAAGGACTTAACAAGCTTAGGTATTTGTCTTTAAAAAGTGTAAAGCTAAAAGAGATTTCTGCAAATGGTTTTTTTGGATTAAATAATCTTAGTCAGTTAATCTTAAGTTATAATGATTTAGAAAATATAAATTCCAGCACTTTTACTTTATTGAACAATTTAATGTATCTGCAGTTAGACAGAAATAAAATAACCAGTATTGGCGATGGTACCTTTGAAAAAATGGGACAGTCACTTAAAATACTCAGTTTAGCATTTAATAATATTACAGAGTTGCAACCTGAAGTGCTCAAGCCCCTAGTGTCTTTAACTCATCTACAGGTAAACTACAACCCTTGGAACTGTAGCTGCAAAATGCTTGGATTGCTGAATTGGCTAGCATCATCTCCTATTTCTGTTAAAATTCACTGTCAAAATCCCCTCAGTATGCGTGGCAGACCTTTGCGTTACATTAGGTGGACTCAGTTTGCAAACTGCAGTAGCCCCACTGCCAGCCCAGAAGCAGCGTGGAATCTAGGATCTACAGAAATCCATCACAGCCCTACCACTTTGCTGATGGCATGGCATAAGGTACATAGGCAGAATACATTGGAACAGTTTGTTAATGTGGATACAAAATACGTTACTTTCTGGGAAGGAACTACAGCTACATCTGCTAACCCTTTGCCTTATGAAGAAAATGCTGCTGAAATTCCATCACAGGCAACTACATTATCAATATTACCAGTAAAAATACCAGCACGGATTATACCTGTTAACAGAACTGTAGAAGGAGAAGGTTTATTTCCAACAGATGCTGCTCCTGTATCATTAGAAACATCTGTACTTTGTACACAACAGGTTGAAAAGCTGAATCAGGCTTTTGACATTTTGCTAGCCTTTTTCATTCTGGCATGTGCTGTGATCCTGTTCCTAACCTATAAAATTATTTGGTTTAGACAGAAACTAAAGGTGCTGGAAAACTCAGGGGAAAAGAGAATAGAATATTATGGTTTTTATCAGCCTGGCAGATACAACATAACTAACCCAGTGCAGTCTCTAACTGAGAATTCTGTGGGACATCCAGAACTGGACCAAATTAGGTTGCTCAAGCGAACAGCATCAGAAAGTCAGGCACAGGTCATATTGTTTGAACATTCATCATTGTAATTAACTTCATTTGATTTGATTTTTTTTGGTGATCTGAAATGCCAAGAAGTCAAGAACTCAATTTTCTAAAAAAAAATAAAATAATAGTAATAATAATAATCTTTCACTGATGAAAATCAGCTGGTTGATAGAATTGTAGCAAATGGTGTAATTTGGGTTCTGCATCATCATTTGCTTCCTGAATGTTCTGATTTTTTTTTAATTAGATGTCATTTAGATCTGACATGGATAGGTATATTATCATCTTTCCTTGTTGTAATATTATTTCTATGATTCAAATATGTATGCAGTAAAAAGTATGTTGATTTATTTTGCAGTACTTACTGGTATTAAGTTTCTGTAGAAATTGCATAGCTAACTTAAAGTTAAACGTCAGTTTTTAACAGGATCGTGGAGGCAAGAAATGTGGGGGAATGGGAAGAGAACAATGGTTACTGTATTTATTCTAAAGCATAATTTCTGTTCTGCCTCCATTAATCATCGCAGAGAAAAATGTGAGCATATTTACAGCTAACATGTTGAAACTCTTAATGAAAAAATTTAAATGATACAAAATTTGTTCATATCTGACATTCTAACATACAAATATGTATATTCAATCTGTATAATGAATATATTAAAAAGTGATTTTTTGTGTGCATCTGTATCATTTTATGGTCATAACTTAGCTAACAGGGAAGCTAAATTTCTAGTGGATTGAAAACTTGAACAAGTTTATAGTGTCTAGGGTAATGGAGTTGGTTAATTTTTGTCTATAAGAGATTCTCATCTATATAGTAAAATTTCAGAGAGTCTGGCTCAATGAAGCGTATAAACAGAAGAAATCTATACTTTAAGTACATAATTATAGCTTGATTGCTGAAGATAGTTGTTTTCGTGATGTATATTTAGAAGTGTCAGTTCTTCAAATTATGTTTCTTAGTGACCTTATTTTATGATTATGCTTTAAATGATGGATATTATTTTTGATTTGCATTTATTTTAACATTTATTTAGGATATTAATGTTCTCTTTACCTTACTGTTAGGTTGCATCTAGTGTGTTGTGGGTGTATTTTCAACCCCAATTTGTGTGGTTTTTTTTCTTGTTCCTCCAGTAATTCAAGTTTTATTCAGGAAAAAGTCTTAAAAATAGTCTCAAAATGCTCCAATCCAGTAAAATTTTCAGCTGAGTGTACCTGTTTTTGTAGATACTGTTTGTCTTCAGGTATGCACCGTAGAGACTTCAGTCACTTGGTTTATCAACAGCACAATTTAAAGGGAGATCATTTTGCACAGTGGAAAATGGAGAGTGATGTTTTGATAGTCAAGATGTTGATTCAACTTCATAGTTGCACAGAAGTATCTTGCTGTTCCAAAGTCCATCCCGGAGACCAGGACTTCTCCAGATGCATTGGACTGCTGCAGGGTTTCTTGGTCCAGCTAGCCTTCCTTCTGCCAGTGTAGCTGATGTGCATGATCATGTTGTTCCACTCCCTGTCGTCCTGTTTGTACATCTCCTGTGCATTTCCAGGAATGACAGATACTTTCTGTTGCCAATACAAATATAGACCTTGACTGTACTTGTATGGGTGTGACAGCGGAAGTCTTCACTGTGTGCCTCTATTGTTGTTTGCTACATGTTTTTATCAAATGTAACAAAATCTCAGTTTCATTGAGATTAATTTCTGTTGCATCACAATATTTTATTCTAATCTACTGTGTAACACACGATATACTTTTAGTTTATGGAGCACTTAATTCAGCTACTTGAGCAAAAGCTTAAACTATTTTGGGTTGCATCAGTAGAAAGTGCTTTATTTATACTTTTCTAGTCAGATATTAATTAAATGTAACATGCAAATATCTTCTAAGAAGGGAAAACACTGACAACTCTTAAATTCATGCTTAATTATTTTTGTGGCTAATTAATTTTCCTCTTTAGTCCCTTTTTTGTTACTTTCTGCCTTTCCCATGTAATTCCTTGTGATAAGTGTTAAATTTGTTGCTTTTTTTGTCACTGTCTGTGATTCCACAGTTGTAGGTTCTGTAGTTTCAGTTCTGTATTTCTAAATTTTCAATTTTATATGGATGTCTTCAGTAATAATGGGCTTTATTAGCACCCAGGCGATAATTCCAGTCAAAGCTAGTTAACCAGCTTTTCATCAGTAGAAATGTTATGTGTCCATATAAGAGAGGATTTTTTTTGAGAGAGTGGATGAAGGTTGCACAAAACAAGCCCAATCCTCAAACCTGGGAGGGATGGGTCTTCTGTTTTTAGGCTCTGTGTTCCCTGCCTGCTCTCTTCAGAAGACGGTGGTTCCCTCTGAACGTGTCTCCTTTCCACCTGTAGATGGAAAGCTCCTGTAGGAATTGTTTTTCAGGCATGAGTCTCACAATCTACAGTGGTGGAGTATAAAAGGATATTTTAAGAGTTGTGTCTGGAAGGAGTGTTGGGGCAGATGACACCATGTTCTGGAGAAGAGTCATCCTCTAATATCTGCCTTGCTAACAATTTTGTGTGTCACTGTAGCGAAGAATTGAGAGGTACACTGTGCATCTGCAGGGAAGTGCCCTTGGCAGTTAGCAGCTTTTAAAGTTAGGTGTTCCTACTAGGAAATAGATGCATTCATGTACACGTGTGATTCGTATGGCCTAACTATTTAAATCATTAGGGAACCCATTTAGAATTCTTTTTAGTGCCTTCCCTCATGAAGCAAAATGGTCCATAAGTTTCCACTTAGTCACAGTCCCTTACTAGGTTCCCATTTGTAAAGTTCATTATCACATTTACGGTCAGCCATAGGATTACCCTGGAAATACCATTTTAGGTGTGTCATTACCATTTTAGGAGCTTCATAGCACAGTGCAACTTCTAGGGGAGAAAAAAGAATTCATTTACATTGCTCATAATGTGTCTAATCTAATCTAATTGTCCCTTTCTACCTCTTCCCCTGGCTAATGAAATAAGAATAAAAAATTAATCTTTCTCAAGTGTACACCAGTAAAGGTATGAAATGAAGCTTCTCCCTTTCTTTTTTGGTGTTTGCTGCTTCATCCTGGCAAACAGAAAAGCAGAAAAAAATTCCTCCTCTTCCTTTTAATGTCTAGAGGAGAAAGGTGTGTTTTCCAATGAGAATTTTTCCTCCCTGGTAGACTGAGGAAGATGTGTAGCAGACACAAGGACACAATGACCATTTTATTTACTTATATAACAATTGCACTACTAACAATTTATTATGATCTGTGTTTTGTTAAGCTGATGGTAAAACTTTTTTTTACAGTAGCTATGTAAATGAAATTCAAAATTCTGAATGTTTGTATAAAACATTGAGGTAATAAAAATACTGAAAAAGTAGCTGAATGAGCTGGAAATGTCAAACAGAATGAGAAAGGTATATCACTACTTAATCACAACATATGTGGTCTGTTTTTTTCCTTTCCAAAAAGTTCAATATTTTTATCTGACAGAATATGCAAGCTTTGAAATGAAAGATTTGAGATCATTCACATTCAAGCTACCCTAAATGTTTGTGATGTTTTTTCAGTACAAAGTGATTTTTTTTAGATAGTGTAAGAGATCCTTTTTGTAATAATAATAATAACGAATGTGTCAATTGCATCTTTGGAACTGGATCCTAGACTGATTAGCTTCTATGCAGTTGTCAGTTAGAATCTTATAAACCTGGTTCTGGGCCTGTCTCTTGATAATTCTTGCTGCTTACCAAACAAGCTGTTGTTCCCATAATTTAGGAGACCTTAGGGTAGTTATAAACCATACCTTTATGCTGTTCTTTGTTCTGCTGCTGACCTGGATTGGATGCAGTTGAAGGGTGTAACTGCTTAAATACTGCCTTCCTTCTGAGCTGAGATTTTACTATGAGCAGTATCAACAGTTCAGCTTTAATCTAAAATACAGTGTCTCTTTCTTTTCTGAATCCACTCATACAACTTCCCAATGTGTTTCTTGACACAACCTGTAGACTTTTTAAAAGATATTTGATTGGTTTGCAAGGCTATTTCTTCCTCGTCTATGAAAATGAGACCTAGTATCTCATTTGTATTGTCATTGAACTTTAATCCAGGTTTGATTTTTTTCAAATCACAGTAAACATAGGCCCTTTATTTTTCCCTCATATGTGTCTTACATTATAAAAACAGTATTATTTAATGATTATATACTTGATAAATATTGCAACTACCTATATCTGGTAGGAAGAAACTTTGTCCCATTTCAAGGGAAAAAGGAGAAGGGGGGAAAGAGAAGGTACTGCTTTCACTGAAAGCTGCAGGTACCAGTCACACTATTTTGAAAGATCTTCTGTATTTTGTAATATTGCTGTCCTCAGAAAAAGAAAAATTACTGTTAAATTACCTGTATTCACTGCAGAAAGAAGTAAAATAACATTCCTAATTTATACCATAAAGTAAAAATACCTTTTCCAAGTAAAGGAAACATTGATACCTCTGTGTTTTGCAGCTAGCTATCAAGAACCATATTTTGGGTCTTCAACCGCTGTCCTCAGTTTCTTCCGGAAATGTCACAGATTGTTGGAAACAGAAGTAACTTGAAAGGGCCTCTCTGTGTGCTTCTCGTATCAATCTGCAAGCTTGTGGGGGGAATAGGGAACAGTTAATGAGTACTATGCTTACAATATGTTTTACATCTTGGTTAATGTAAACCCCCCCCACCACCACCCAAGTAGATTGACCATAATTAGCCCTTGCAGCAGATGAAAAAGCTGTGCCTTTGTAGCGTCAAACACCTTTCTCCCTTCCCTCCTCCCCAGTTAAAATTACAAAATTTCTCTGGCAATTAGGGATTCTTCATGAAGCTTGAAAGGAGCAAATATAGCTACTGTGTAGCTGATAGCAACCTGTACTGTTAATTAAAATAGTGCATGCTTACAGAGCATAGCTTGCTCCTCCAGGGTGCAAAGTGTTCTTGGTTGAATTCCCCAGGTTCCTGTTGAAATAAATGTGAGGACAGCTGTTTCCTTTCTCACAGTGGAAAATACCAAGCTAATAGGGATTTTCCTAGATAAGTGTTTTTTACAAAGTATGAGGCAAAAGAGCTTTAATGGGAGGTGTGCTTTGTAGGAATCTCTAACTAAAGTGAAGAAATCCCTTATCTCTGAGGCCTTATCTTGCAGGCTGCTAAATAGCCCGTGCTTGTTTTCTCAGTGGTCTGCAGGCTGTTTGCTTTCTTCTTTGAATGAGGTAGTGAAGCTGTTTGTCAGGGAGAAAGTCTCCTTCAAAATGTAAATGAACAATAAGAAGCCAGTCTGAAGGAAAATTGAATCAGTTTTAAACCCAGAGAATGCTGGAGTTTTAGTTTTTTCATTCAAAATTCAGTTCAATTCCTGGCATTCAGCTGTAGCCAGGCGAACAGAAAGAAACAATCCTGTGAAATCAAAATGGTCCTGAGCTGAATCATAATCTTATCAAAGCAAATAGAAAAGACACATTTTGTATGCTTAATATTCTAACTTGGTACCTATTTTTTTCCAATCTATTGCTCTATAGTCTGTTTTATATTTATAACTTTGTACGTCTGAAAATGAATTTATCAAATAGAACTAATGTAAAAGTAGCTGTATTTTTATCCAGTCTTTTGGTTTTGATCATATTGTAAATACAAAAATGGAATGAAAGAATATTAAAGAACAGAGTTGACTAAGCAGTTTTAAATAACATTTAGAATATAAAGGATGAAACTAGCATGAACACACTTAGTGTTCAGTATCATTAAACATATATGGAACCTGTTTGCTTCTGCATAATAGGCACCAGCTGCATCTTTTGGGGAAAACTAAGTCTGAAATTCCAAAATGGGGCTAATATAATGCTTCAGCCAAGAGCGGTGAACCAGGAAAGAGTTGATGTTTACCATTACCAGTTAGACTGTTTCTTTGCTGCTTATAGCTGGAAACTTCGCAGTCTTCCAAAGATGAACATCTCTTTACTTGCAATGTGGCTTAACCCTTTTGTAATTCACAGAGCAAGAGTTCAGGCACTGATAGTCAAGCCCAGAATAGCAGGGAAATCAGCAGAAATTACAGCAATCACAGCTGCTTTCCGTTTAACTAGAAGTTGGTGGCAACTACTTTATCAGTGATTCTTGGAGATTGTGGTTCTGTGCTCTTCTTAGGCTACAGGCACTCTTTCTCAAGGCAGAGATAAGTGTCTAAATGTAGGTGTCATTTTGGATATATGTGGGTATCCAGCCTGGCCTTTAGCTGCAGAAAGGAAGGTCCTCATCTCTTTTTATTTCTCTTCTTTTTTTTTTTTTTTAAAGTCCCTGGTGGTATCTGACAGCCCTTTTCAGTTGTCTTAAATAACCTGGTATTTCAAGTGACAGAAGATGCCTATGTTTAAGCAGAGATGAATCCTGTCCCCACCTGTCTAGTTAAGAAAATTGGCTTCTGTGGGTGGAAACAGTGGAGGTTAAATATTCATAAAGCTGAAGAGAGAAGACAACAGGGGAGCGTACTGGCTTTACACGCTGCTCTTTGCTCAGGAGTTTGCAGTGTAGGTTTTTCATCAACTCATGATGGGAGAAAATGAATGTGCAAATGTGTTAGGAAGATAAGCCAGTAGCGTGATTCCCTGCTCATTTCTGGAATTCTATGCAATTATTTGCAATTACTTTTAGGTTTTCAACGACGGCATGCAACACTTCATTCTATTTTTTTTTTTTAAAGTGAATGTTACTTGCATCTTTTTGGTGACTTTAGGTCATTTATGTAATCAAAATAAAAATTAAATTAGCTGCTTGATAGCATGCTTAGCTAAGCAGTAAGTAATGAAATCACTGCTCACTAACTGTGCTTTAAGTTATTGAGCATATTTCCTGTTTAGTTCCTTTAGCTAAGTCACTTTCCTGTTCTTTTCCAGTGTTATCCAAGATAAATTTTGTTCTTTTCCAGTGTTATCCAAAATAAATTTTGTTCTTTTCCAGTGTTATCCAAGATAAATTTTGTGGTATCATCCACGTTACATTGGAAGGGCTGTATGACGTTATGACCGAAGATCCTGAAACAGGAACATACAAAGAGTAAGTGGAAAATCTAATTTTTGTGTTTAATAATAGTTTTGCATATGTGGTGTTCTCTTGGGAAAACTCTGTAGGCATCTGAGACGTGCTCATAAGGGTCTGTTTCTGTAACAGAATCTGTTTTAGCAGGATAGTAAATTTTGTTTGCAAAGTTCTAGCAAATTTTTGGTTCCAAGAAAAATACTTGGGGCTGAACATAAAATGAAAATGGAAAGAATTTTATATTAAATATTAAATGATGGCTTAAAATACTCACATTCTTAGCTTTGCTTTTTGCTCACTTGACTATTTTATATTTAAGATTATCTTCCAATAAAGATTGCTGTTGGTAGTTCAACAATAGCACAGTTCTTTGAATGTGACATCCAGTGTTTAACTCATTTTTTTTTTTAAGTGCCTCACATCCATTGAGTGTACCCAATGTACCTAGGTGTGGAGACACTTGGAAACCTATTCCTCAAGCAGAATTCATGGTCTTCAGTTGTTCTACTTAACATACCAGCGTATGTTAAGTTATGCTACAGTGCATACCTGAAAGGGCAGCTTCCTCAGCTGGAAGAAGGGGATTTGTTTATGGCGGGAAGATTCAGGGTTGCTGAGAATGTGCTGCCAGAATCACACTCATTCATCTACTACTAACTCCCAGCTTATTAGAGGTATTATATCAAAGCCAGAGAAGTCAAAAACAAACACTGAATAAAGTTATTTTTTTTAGGACAGAGGTTTTAATGTTTTGTGTTTTTTTTTTTTTCCCTCTGTGATGATTACATAGTTTTAGAACGATGGAGAGTCTTTTTTTTCCTTTAGGAGAAAAAAGTGCTCTGCAGGATAGTCCCTACAGGCATAATATATTCTAATAATATTATTTACTGTGTGATAAAAATCAAACATTTTCTAACTTTCAGATAATTATCTGGTGACAGAATACCTGGACCTGGACTAATTATTTAAATGCTTAAGGGGGTGTTTTCTGTCACTGAAGCCAGCTGGCACAGAACAGCCTGCATATGTGTTATTAATTTCTCCTCCCCTTAAAATAGGTGGGCTGTGCACCAATGTGTGAATGGTTCATACAGGCTAAACCTCAGTTGTGCTCAAAAATTGATTGCAAAAGTGCTGACCCATGCTAGGCATTTATTTTTCTTTGAACTGTTTATCAGTATATAAGATTTATCTGCAAAGTCTGGAAATGTGCTGTGCTGATGTTTTATTTACTATCAGAGACAACACCATAGAGTCACTTCTATTTCTAAACATGTTGCTTTGCCAACACCTTTTGGAAAGAGCTCTCACATAGAAAGTAATAAAACTTTGTCCTAGTTCATTTTATATTTTAAGCTTGAAGGCCTGTAGAACATCTCACTGTACACTTCTAAACTATCGACGTTGTTTTTTCTTTATAAAATACAGGCACACTGAACCAAGGATATATTTCTGTTAACAGATACCGAATGGGCTGTTTAAAAGATTCTGACATTTGTGTTAAAATTTTCCAAATCATCTGAAAGTAAATAAAGTAAAAGCACTCATCTGGAGTGGTGTGTGCTATTGCGTCTCTCCAGGTTGAAGAAGAATGAATTTAAGCTTGAACTGGTAGAGAAAAAAAAAATCACGTACCTTACTGGAAATCACAACGTGTAGCTTCTTAGTGTTTACTTCAGTGGAAAGGCTAATAGAACTTGTATGTTGAGTATAGGAAAATGAAGGCTGAAGCAATACATAGAACTGCAGCTTATAAAGGATGGAGCAGGGGTAAATATGCACGGGAAAACTACAAATTAAATGATAGTGTTGGCTTGAGTATAAGCTGACCCTGAGTACCTTTACACTGGGAATTTGAAGAAAGTGTTGTAGTTAGAGGAATGAGGTTCTGGAGGAGCCTTTCCAAATACAAAGGCAGAGGTAGAGGTCTTGCCAGTTTATAGATGGGATTCTGCTCAAGGTCTGAAAACGATAACACAGTGGCCTGGCTTACAATGCAAAGAGCTTACAGTCAGATGGATTTTCTAGAACTTGTATTTTGCATTGTAATGGTAATTAGAAGAAATCTTTTTGAACCTCCAGATATTCTGGAAAGAGGAGCATTCCATTTTTCTAGTATTGTCTCACCAATATTTGCAGGTTTCCCAATCTTATCTTGCTTTTTTTTTTAAAAAAAAAAATATTACCTCCTTCTTTATTTTTTTTAATTACTGTTTATGGTTACGGAACTTAAGTTTTCAGACTCCAATTTGAATATAGTGTTGTATATTTTGGCAATTGACATTTGTCTTTCTTTTCATAATACACTGAGTTGCAGGAGATACCATTTATGAGGTGAAAGGAAATGTGATTTGCTGTATTTTTTTTGAAAGGACAAATTCCTTTGGAAGCAGCTTCTGAGTTAGCATTTGGCTCTTCTGCCATGCTGCTTAGCAAGTATTTCATACAGCTCTAAGCAAGTATGAATGTTTTCATATATAATCACAACTTTTTTCATTTTAGTAACAGATATCCTTTAAAGCAAATTATTCAATTTAGCTACAGGATTATTTCATCTTCTGGTAGAATGTATAGTAGAGAAGTATAGGGCTGAAAATGAGCAATAACATACGTTTGTCCTATTGCTTTGTAATATGTGGTTTATTTGGCCTTCTTGCCATAAAACATTACTAATACATGGTGGCAAGTTGCTGTCACAAGAATGATTTTACATCCTTTCAGTTCTTAAAGCAGGTTTTCTAGGAAGAAGAATTGGTAAAGTGGTGGAATTTATGTGCATTCTTCCAACATGGAGATTGCAACGTGAATGGAAAACATGTTTGCTAGGGGATGACTTTCACCAATGGCTTTATGAAGTCTATACAAACTATTTGAAAAGACAGAAAAAAATCTCTGGAATTTGGACCTTTTTTCATAATTTCCCCTTTCATACCTACTACAATAATTAAAATATGGCTATTATCTGTGCATACAGTCACCTATCACTTGGGGGCAGGGCAAAACAGAAAAACAAGTTTAAAAGCCTTGTATCTGCCTAGAAGCAAAAGCTAACTAATTTCTATCCACCTAAAACTTTACTGTTCAGTGTCCTTCAGATTTTGTCTTGAACCAATAGTAATGATCATAATAGATTTCAGATTCTCTTGTTAAAGATCTCACAGAAAAGCATGAATGTAATGAGAAATGTCTGCTGATTTTGTTAATGCTACAGGTCTGTGTATGTGCCACTCTGATTTTCATACTGGCAGAATGCAGAGTGCTTATATAGCACTCACCTGGAAAGATTGGGAAACTCTAGTTAGGGACAGTAGATTTTATATGTTATGTGTTTGTTGTGGTTTAACCCGGCTGGCAGCTAAACACCACACAGCCGTTCGCTCACCCTCCCCCCTCCCTCTCTGGGATGGGGGAGAGAAACGGGAAAGTGAAGCCTGTGAGTTGAGATAAAGACAGTTTATTAAGACAGGAAAATAATAATAACAATAATAATAATAATAGTGATAATGGTAATAGTATTAACAATAATAATGTGTAAGAAAACAAGTGATGCACAATGCAATTGCTCACCACCCGCTGACCGATGCCCAGCCTATTCCCGAGCAGCCGGCCCCCCACCCCGGCCAGCCACCCCTATATATTGTTTAGCATGACGCCAGATGGTATGGAATACCCCTGTGGCCAGTTTGGGTCAGCTGTCCTGGGTCTGTCCCCTCCCAGCTCCTGCTGCACCCCCAGCCTGCTCGCTGGCAGGACAGAGCGAGAAGCCGAAAAGTCCTTGGCCTGGTGTAAGCACTGCTCTGCAACAATTAAAACATCAGCATGTTGTCAGCGCTCTTCTCATCCTAATCCAAAACATAGCACCCTACCAGCTACTATGAGCTACTTAACTCTGTCCTAACTGGAACCAGGACAGTGTTTTAAACCCACTTGGTCTGTTTTCTATATGCAGAAATGCATTTTTAAGCAAGAACTCGAGCTAAAATATATCTGTTCAGATTTTCTTTTCCTGATGCTTGTTCTTGTTAAATATAATTTCTGAATTGATCTGCCAAGACAAAAATGTCTAGTCATGATGAACTCCACTGCAAAATGAAAGTATCTGTTCACTTAGTAAATTCGGTCTTAATCTTTTTCTATCTATAAGTCAATTAGGAAGCATATATATTAAACATTAGTATAGAAGACTAGTTGCCTAACACTACTGAAAATTAGAAAAGATTTGCAATCTAACAGAAGAGATGTCTATCAGCAGTAAATTTGATGCCACGGAAACTTCTAAATGCAAGCTCTTTTCTTTTTCTTTTTTTTTTTTTTAAGAAAAATAATCATAACAATAATAACCTACTGTTAAATGCAGTACTGATATAAAAATGGTAAGTACATACATGCTGCCACAATATAGATCTATGCACTAGAAAGTGGCCAAGTTTGGTTGTCTCTCCCAGACTTGAATAGGTTTTAAATTTGTGGCTAATTTTCAACTGTTTCAACAGACATCAGTTACAATTTCAGACAAATTTTTCAGAAGTTACTGTCTGGGCAGAGGAGAGAGTCTAAACGTGTTTCCACTGAAGGAAAGTCAGGTGAAATTTGGCAGCAACCAAATTACTGACTAAGCAGTAATATGTGTTATCTCCACAGGCATATATTGCCTTGTTAATAGGTATTGGCAGACTTCCAAACTTCCTCCTACCTGTCCCATGTTTTTAAAACTGTTTTAAAATAAATTTTAATTATAGTGTGTACTCAAACTATTTTTATTCCCATTCTTAGCTGCATGTTGATGCCGCATTTTGAGGAGCCCAAAGTTACAGAAGATGAGGAACCTCCCACAGAACAAGACAAAAGGAAAAAAATTGTAAGTTTTTGATCTGTTAATCAATTATTGAACTGATTATGTAATTCACTTGTATGAGACTAAATTACTTGTATCTGGTTCAGCTGTTTTTCTTAGAGAATTCATCTCTTGAATCAAAAAAAAAAACAAACTCTGATGAACTTTGCAGCAACAACATTTATGCTTCTGCATTCCTTTTGAGTATTAGAAAATGTTGCCAAAGTAAACATCATCTGTTCACAAAATCTGGACATTGTAAAATTGAGATGCTTTAAAAATGGTTTATTGAAAAATGCAGGAAGATGAAGCTTACTGATATGTCATAGTAGTTGAAGTTTGTTGAAGAATCATAGTATTCATTCTTAGGAATTGTGGTGTTTCTTTAGGTACATATCTAATCTAGATAGATGTTATCTGTGTCTATGCAGGTATCTATATAGGTAAATCTGATGAGGATTTCATATGCTGAAATAAAATATATACAGATATCTTGAGATATATACATAGATATATCTATTGAGATAGCTGAAGATTCAGGGCTCCATATATTCATATCTGTATGTATAGACTTATACAAATTCATATACATTGGATTTTGTAATCAGATTTTAAAAACATCAAGTGGATTTTTAAATAGTCTTTCCATTTTATTAGCATTCTTCGAATATACCCAATTTTATTTCTCTCTAGCTAAAGTTTTAATAACTTTCTAGTCAAAATTGTCTTAATTTTGTAGTTATAGATTGACTTTAATAGTATAGTATGCATTTAGAAATTTTGACTTTGTGGATTTAATATGAATTACCATTGTTGGGGATGTGCAAGAAGTGAAAAGGGGTCATTATTTTATGACCAGTATCATTCTAACCTCCTAAACGATTCAGTGCAGCAGTACAGTGTTGATTAACGCAGTCATAATGAAGAAACTGTACTGGGATCATGCGTAATACAAAGTTCATTGGCCGTTTGGATAATAGTTTTTATTTGTGATTAAAAAGAAATAGCTGTGCCTCGGTAATGAAGAGCCAGAACTTGTAAGGACATGACGAGTCAGGTGTTAATTTACATGGGAAATGTATTTTCCCTTTGTAACTTTCCTTTTTTCTTTTTTTTTTTTGAAGGAATTGCTTGTGATTTTTCCTCTACTGTTCTTTAACATTCAACCTGAACACATAGTCAGCCTTTGTGTCTTTGGAAGTTTTACATAGAACACGTTATCATACACAGACATTGCAGCTTCCTCTATGTTTCTCATCTCATAATCTAGATATATCTGTTTCCACTGTTAACTGTGTTTTCTAGGTTCCTAAATATTATGAAAATCCTTTGTTTCTCTCATTTCAAGCCTCTGTTGTAAGAATATCTTTCTTTGTTTCACTCTTCATGCTCATACTTGATGATTATTCCTGATATGTTTCAGACTCGGGCCTTCTCTGCTGTCATTTTTTTCAGCTAATGTGTTCACTATTTTCTTATGCTGTTCTCTGCAATTTCTCTCAGCTGTTAAAGCAAGCAAACTCTAGTTATTAGGATTGTCTGCTAGAAATTCATTTTGAATCCCAGCTGAATTTACTCAGTATAAATTTTTTTGGATGGTGCACAAGTTGAGACTTCTCACAAACGTTTATCTCAAATTGTTCTGCAGTCAGTAGCAAAAATGATGCAGATGATTTGGGTCAGTTACCAGTAGTAGGAGCGTGCCAATCCTGGTTATTTTGCGACACTGGGCTTTTGAAAGTGCAACCGGCATTTGATTTGCAAAACTGGATTAAAAACAAAACAGCACCAGGGACCATTCCCATCCACCTGCACTGAAAGCTTTTTCCTTTATGTAATAGCATCAGCACACACATTTCTTGTGATATCTATAACAAATGCAGTAGCAAATACCTCTGGTGAAACAAAGATGTGAACAAATATTTGGGGGTGAAAAGAGGAAGATCAGGACCCACCTAACAGGAATCTGTAATTGATTTAAGAAAGTTTTCAGTCTCCTGTTCTATCTAATTACTCCAAGAGGTTTATACCCTCTTACATATTCTACGTGTTGAATCAGCAGCTTTTATGGCAGGGTTCAGAGTTTAAACCTCATAAGACACTAATGAAAAGATTAAAAAAAAAAAAAAAAAAAGGAGAAAAGAAAATGCTGTCAAGGTCCATGCTAAGTATGACTTCCTGATGTTTGCACAGGGTCTAGATATTCTTCTATGATCTATCCCTTTATCCTGTCATTGCTACCTCTCTTCATAGTTACGCATAGCTCATAATTACTAAAGACAGTTTTAGCTAGACAGTGCTTTAGAAGTTTGTGATAACTTTGTTTAATCAGCATTTATCAGCTATTGCTATATTTTATTCTTCTTGTAAATATGTTGAAGAAAATGTGGATAGATGGAGACCGATTCATGACCTTGCATTGCATATAGTATATAGACTTAAATGTTTTTTTATGTGCCCTTAATGTATATGTTTTGATGAACTCCAGTATCATTGTTCAAAAAGGGAGTTAACCTTTTTCAGGTGTCTATTTGAAACCAGGGAAGAAAAATGAATTACTTTCCTTTAAAATTTTATTTAGACTTAAAATTTGTCCATGGTAGCACGTTGTTTAGATGATTCTTAAGTGTAAATAATGTGCTTATGTGTAAAGGTTTGGGAGTATTTTTTTTTTTTTACTCTACTGTGGAAAGACACTGGTTAAAGCGTGACTTTATATTCTGAGGAAAATAAATAGATGAGTTACATTGTAATAAGTCAAATGATCAAATTTTATGTGATAAAATTTACAATACTATTATTGCACTGTTTGTGGTATAATTTCTCAGTATACACTTAATCTACAGGTTAATCACAGGTCTAATGCAAGGCCCATTGAAATCTGTGAGAAAATATTAGTAGAAGTCTGTGAAAAACCTTTCATATTGTCCATCTCCATTTTATAATCTGAGATCATTGTTAAATGTAAAGGACATAACACAACTTAAATCATTTTTCCAGTCTTTCACAGTCTGAAGATACTACTCGTCTTGGTAAATATTTCATGTCCGCCACTCTTGCTTTCTTTAGTATCAGTGTTCATCTTTAAACTGAAGAGATCCTTTTAAATTCTGGAAACCTTGTCAAGAAAAATTCAGCTCAGGATATCACCAAAAAACTTTTTGAGTTTTATTAGACTTTTATTACCCATTCTTGCATTCTAAATACCATTCCATTGACTTGCTTGTGGTGATTAGATCACTGATCGAGTACTGAATGATGTATAACAATGTATTGGAAATGGTATGATTTTTGATGGTGTTGTCAAAAGATGTTGAGGGGAGAGATCCACCTGACAAAATACTGGTTTCAAAAAACTGATAATTCTGCAGAAAGTCTGATGGTGGCAAGTGGATTTTGGAGGTATGGGGCATGTTTTTTCTCCAGACCTGTGTATTACTTTTCCTATTCAAACTGCTTTTTACAACTAGTGAGGTGGAAAATTTGCTTTTTGAGTCCAGCCTTGAAGTAGGCACCCATGTCCAGATTCAAGAGCAATTTGTAAAGTAGCTATATTAAAAAGCTAGTCAAATTAGGTTTCACTCAACATCTTAAAGCAGATTTTAGTAACATACGTTTCCTTGCCAAAATTCTGCTGCTTTTGTTTAGCTTGCTGTTCAGGTGAAGAAACTGCTGGAATTTTCTACATTTTTTAAATTATTATTTGGAAGTAGGTACTTTTTGGTCTTCTCTGTATCAGGAGTGTTTCAATCAGAAAAAGTCTAGCCACACAGCTAGGAGCACAACATACATGCTTTAATTCAAAGATTGTCCCTGACCTAGTGTTTGCAGAATAATAGCCAGTGTTAATATTGATATGGCTGTTCGAGCCGGACTGATGTTAGATGCTCAGTGCTTATCAAGCCAGAGACTTAATTTTCAAGAGGACAATTGTTCCTCGAAAAATCAGGTAGAATTGGCTGAAAACATATGAAAGGTCATCTCTTAAACCAGGTACTGTTACAATTTTGTCATAATGAAAGTAATTTATAGACTTGATTACTGACTTCCATTGTCAATGTCAAGGGACTTTTGTTTTAAAATATATACGCGTTGAGGTGTACCTGAATACTTTGATGAAATTCTGGTATGGTCAGGGGAGACTTCTACCTGAGGCAGCATTTTTGGTGGCGTTATAAGATGAAAGATGAGAGCTTGAGTGTTTGGTGTTCTACCAAACTGATCATTTTGCTTCATTATTCAGCCAAGACTGCAGCTGATTGTTTAGTATTATCTATAAACTAGTTATACTAAGCTGTTTCATTTTTGTTAGTTCTGAGTACAAGTTCCGAAAATGTAAAGTAGAAGGAAAGCAAATTTAATTTACTCAAAATATTTTTGATGTGATGATCTGAATGAAATCAAATTAGTTGAATTCAAATCCTTGAATTTAAGTCAGAAGACTAAGTCCCATATGGCTTAGAAACATTAGCTGGTGCTTATGACAGCAAGCATTAATCATACTATAAAAGTCCCTACTGGCTTACGGTGTTGCTGCATTGAACAGATGGTGGGAGATACTTATGCCTGTTGCAATAACCTAAACAAATTTTTATACAATTACTTCTCAGTAGTATTGCAGAGATTATTCAAAAGATCTTTGGAATTGCTGTCTGCCACCTGACAAGTGCTAGTGTGTTAGCACCTCAAAGAGATGTTAGAGAGGACCAGTATAATTAAGAGATGCTAGCAAGAGCTCAGATTTTAAGTTCCAATGAGCTTTGCAAAACTATGCAAGGATTCAAACCTTATATTTCAAAAGAAAACAGCACTTCTGTCTGGAAATTGAAAATCACTGTTTGTGTGCTAGAATAGCATTATATGCATAATTGTATTCTAGAAGCTTGTGAAAATTAGGGAAAAAATGGACTTAAAGCTGAGGCTTATTAGTAAACATTGGTTATAAATATTAGAAGCTTATTTTTCCATTGACTTGAAGTCTGTTTCTTCTTCTTTGTTTTCACCTTCTTTTTTCTTTAGATATCAGGGAATATACTTTGTAAATATGAAATTGTCACGTGGAAGAATGTTTGCTAGAAGAATAGAACAAAGCTGATATTTTCAGGAAATTGTTCTGTCTTCACACATAATAATGAGTACTTCAACAGAGTTTTTTGGTAGGGTCACGTAAGTCATTTAGTTGACTACGTCTGTGGATTATTAATTGGTTTTTGAGTAAAATGGTTGTTAACAAACAGCTTTTTAGAATTGTTTCCCAAGGCAAGTTTGTAGTACATGCCATTAGTCTAGTTGCTGCTCTGAGGGTCACAGCTATGAGAAGACATGTCCATTGCAGTTTCAATGCCTGTTTTTCTGTGCAATATTTCCTACAGTAATTATATGCTTGACTGTTTGAGCTATGAAACTAACTAGGAATGTGTTATGTGCTCCAAATTACAGTCATTCATTAACAAAAGAAAATTGTTCAGAAACTGCTTTCTTTGCTTGGCAAGATGGTCTTTTTTTTTTTTTTTTAACCCTGTAGATTGTTCGAACTGCTACTGAAGGATATAACCTTGTGTGGCAGTTCAACACCAGTGGGCAGCTGAGCTTCACCATGCTGCTCTCTCACTCTCCCTCCTCAAAAGAGCAAGGGAAGAAAATACCATGAAAAAAGAGTCGTGTTGAGATAAGGACGACCCATCGCTCACCAATGTTGAGCATCACAGACAAAACAGACAAAACAGATATAGGGAAGATTTATGTAATTTATTGCCTGTTACTAAGAGATTAGAGCAGCAAGAACTAAAAGCAAATGTAAGACAACTTTCCCCCATCCACCCTTTCCTACCTCCTCCCTCCAAGCAGTACAGGGGAGTGAGGATTGGGGGCTCTAATTCCTTGGCGATTCATCTCTACTGCTCTCCCTCATGGTCACTCTCTGCTCCTGCTCCACGCGGGGTCCCTCCCACGGGATGCCGTCCTTCCCATAATGAGCATGCGGGGGCTGCCCACAGGCAGCAGCTCTTCAAGACCTGCTCCCACACGGCTCCGTACCACGGGGTCCATCCCCCAGGAGCAAACTGCTCCAGCACGGGTCCCCCACGGGCGGCAGCTCCCCCCAGACCCCCTGCTCCTGCGTGGGCTCCTCTCCACGGGCTGCAGCTCCGGCCCGGGGCCTGCTCCTGCGGGGGCTCTCCATGGGCCGCAGCCTCCTCCAGGCCACATCCACCTGCTCCACCGGGGGCTCCTCCACGGGCTGCAGCGTGGAGATCTGCTCCGTGTGGGACCCGTGGGCTGCAGGGGGACAGCCTGCTCCACCAGGGGCCTCTCCACAGGCCGCAGGGGAACTGCTGCTGCCTGCCTGGAGCACCTCCTGCCCTCCTGCTGCACTCACCTGGGGGGCTGCAGTGGTGGACCTCACCCCTCTCTCCCAGCTGCTGTTGCGCTGCACTATTTTTCTCTTTCTTCAATCTGCTCTCCCAGAGACCCAACCAGCGCTGGTCCCTGGCTCAGCTCCGGCCACTGGCAGGTCCATTTTGGAGCCGGCTGGAGCTGGCTCTGATCTGACGTGGGGCAGCTGCTGGGCTCTGCTCACAGAGGCCACATCTACAGCCCCCATGGTACCAAACCCTTGCGATGTGGACTCAATACACCTTGGTAAATCTGGACTACGGTGGCTGTAGTTTAGAATTTACATTACAGTATTTCAGTGTGAAAAGCTTGTGTATATTCTAGCAACCAGACTATATTTACTGAGAATTACTACTATACAAAAAAAGATTAAAATCTTACTGCAATTAGTCCCCTTTTCAAAAGTGGAAAGAATGTGTTAAAAAAATTGTTATACAATGTTAGGATTATAATAACGTTATAAAATGCTATTGTTATAAAGTGCTAGGAATAAGTAGTAAAAAGGTCATATCTCACCTTTGAAATGTAAAACAGGTGGATAGTATAAAATGGTGAACGATCAAAGACTAAGAAGACAGTGTTAGGAACATAGAGGGAATGATGAGGTTTACAACTTGAAAGTTGATGTGACCATAATTAAAAAGATGAAGGACTAGCACTTTTTTGTGATAATTACAATGTTTCAGGGTGTTCTACTCTTTCTTTGCTTTTATTTTTGAAACAAACCACTAATAGGCAATAATAAGTATTTATATTATAAGAAGTCCTGTGCTTATATGGTTGTTTCTATCAGTATGTCCCTCTGTTTTGCCTGTAGTATTGTTTAATAGATAAGTACATCTTAGTGTTTTCCACCCCCTATTAAAATTCAAATACTCCTTTTTTTCTGTCATACCAAAACAGAAAAGATTCTCTTTATTTTATTCCAGTTTATCTCAAAACATGCAACATTATGGTATGCGTGAATTATTTATGAATATGCAGTAAGATTTTTTCTTTAGAAGTTTTGTAGATTCATCCATTAGTGTTACAAAAAAGACACAGCTCACAAGTTGAGAGTGACCTATGATTACTACTGCTCTGGAAAAATAAAAACTCTGTATTAGGCAGTAGATATCTGTACTCATACTGATGAAATGATGCATCTGTGTTCAACCTCATTTGTCAGGCCAGGTAGCTTATTTAATAAGGCATACTTCCGATATTGCATTCCCATTGATATAAATGCCCGTGTGATGCTAATTGTATCCCATAGCTTGTAGTCAGAGAAGAATTAAATGCCGTAATTCCTTGTTCTGATTCAACCCAACAAAGGAATTTGATCAATAAATGTACATTACTGGAAATATCCTTTTGCCCGTCACCATAATCCTGTGTAATTTTCACTTTGGATTTTTACGTAGTGGCGGCTAAGATAATGCTGTAATAATGCAACAGACTAGGGCAATAAACTGTGAAATAAGAATAAAAAGGAATAAAGAAAATACGTGCATTTAGTATGCCCTGTTTCTTTGGAAATAGCATAGCAGGGTATACAGGCTCAGAAGGTTTTCTTTTTCAGTGGACTTTGAAACCTGGCATTATATGTTATTTCCTGACTTTCCAGCGTAAATAGTAGTGTTGTTTGGTTTTGATACTAAGATAAGCAGAAGCTCATGCATCTGCAGCGATTTTGTTATTATTTCAATATCCTAGTACTTTGTGATACTGCAAGCTCTAGGTGTCCTCACCTCCCCTTCATCCACCCTGGTGGACTGAGGGACAGATGCTGTATACCTGTCCATGTCCCTAGCTAGCCCACCCCTCTCTTCTGACTTCAAAATTGATCCTCTGTCAATGTAGCCCTTCTATTTACCTCTTCCGCAGTTACTGTGTAAAATAGACAAATATTCTGTCGGTCCCTGCCTAAAAGAAATTTGCATAATTCAGCTGGACAGATTGTTATATAAGTACTGCTACTGAAGAAGTGTGTCTATTCTTTATGCATATGAACAATTTATTTTAGCTATTGACCTAACACCTAAATATTGACCTAATTGTAAATATTTTTATTTCCAGATCTTGTCATGTAAGTCTAGGGCTGCACTAGTAGAACTAGTTTCTTTGTTTCCTTACTAATAAAATATAACTGATCATAGTTGATACACTATCTAAAGTGCTTATCATGGTAACACATCTGATGTGTTTCTTAGGAGTTATGGAGAATTCATTCAACAGAATGAATTTCAGCAGAATTTATTCAGCAGAATTCATTTCAGCAAAGCAGCTTTGAAATTGTTTTATCTTATAGAAGGGTGGAACTTTACAACAGACTGTGTTCATGGTTTGAGACTATTGTTTCAAATAGTGTTAGGCTGACATTTGCTTTTGATAATAATTAATTTGATCTTTTTTTATAGTTTTTCTTCTGTTTCTCAATTAATTACAAAGAAATGTAGATTTCTTTCCTGGGCTCAGATTATTAGAGAGATGAGTACTTGCAGTATTTTAAGTGTGTTCTTATACTTTTTTTTCTCGTTTTCCACAGCTTGCACTGAAGGACCCTGTGCACACCGTGTCATTGCAGCAATTCGTCTATGAGAAGCTAAAGGCACAGCAGGAATTGCTGGGAGAACAAGGTTTCCATGCACTTATGGAAACCGTGGATACAGAAGTAGTTGCACAGCTACAAGAATTTTTACAAGGCTTCTAAATAAGCGAAAACAAGATTTTTTATGTCCAATTTTCCTTTCAAAAGATACAAAAGAAAAAAAAACTCTAACCTTCCCTCTTGTATGAAAGAGCCTACTGAAAGCTGAAAATAATGTGTTCACAAAGAAAAAGCAGATTTCTTTTTTCTCACTGTATGGCTGAAAGAATAAATGTAAATTGGGTCCTGGCTAGAGTTTACAAAGTGTTTCATGACTGTGTGTGATTTTTCTGTGCATGAAGAACGATGGATTGTATAAGGAAATATGTTTTTTTTTTTCTTTTTTTCTTCTGCTGTTAGTAGTAACAGGAAGTGTTTTTGATTCCACACTGAGGAGCAGAATCTGATTTTGGAGCTGCTTTTATGCAGTGGTAATACCTTGATTTCTCAGCCTTATACTTCTTAATTGCCTGTGACAGCATTTTTCTGCAGCTGTAGGGAACTGTTTCAACAGGAAACAGTTTCTGATTGAAGATTGTTAAACATTATGTGCACACATAAACCTGTATATGCCTAAGATTCCAGGCTGAAGAAGTTGAATACTTCTTTTCCTTACAAAAGAAAATCCTACCATATGTGAATTCTCTCACAAGCTGATAGGGTTCACGTGTACTGTAGCAATTTAAGTTACCAGTCTTAGTAGAACTGGATCCTATGATATATTCAGGATTGAGTAGCATCCTCTTTGTAAGATTAAGGACATCCAAAATCTGTAGAGTACATTTGATTTTTAGAGCAGTCCCTTTAGGATGTAGCGAGGATATTAAACTTAGAAAAATTGTAGAGAAATCTTGAGGGTAGTTGGTGATTCAAAGGCAGCGTTTTTCCCCTTCGTCATTACTGCTTATTCCTCAACAGAATAAAGTGCTGAAGGGAGGAGGGACGAGGAGAAACCTATTTTTGTCTAGTTGGCCTTTGGTGACAGACTTCTTAGGTGTAATGTCAAAATGGACTGTATAAATTCTCGGTACATGGCTGCGCACAGCATGTAACTGGGGAGTCCTTTGTTCCCTATGAAAACGTAAAAAAGTAAAAGAGTGCTGCAATTTATGGTGCTTCCAGAGAGGAAAACAGAAAAGTGTCAATTAAATTTCAGGATAATGCCTCAAAACGTGTTATATGCTGTTGCAGGTCATACTGTTTTCTTTACCGTTACTGACTTTGTTTCACAAAACTATGTCATAAACTGAGAGGTATGAAGGAACTTGATAATATATATCATGAGGCATACCTACTAATCCAGCAGTATGGTTCAGTATCAGTAGTTACGTGTTCTGTTACTGTATACTTATAATTTTCTCTTTGTCCTGTTACCATTTCTTGGCTCCATATTCAGCCATACAAGTAGACCAGTAAAACTGTGAGTAGAAGCATTCCTTCATGAGCAAAACGTGATAACTTCAGTTTGAATTGTCTTAAGGAAAAAGAAACTTAGATTGTAACACTTAAAACTGTATTTGTCAAGGGGTTAGAGAATGCAGATGTATATCTGTCCGAAGATGGAGGTTTTCATTTTTGTCACCAGTTTATTTCTGTTACAAAATTTTTCTTACTTTCTCTTGAGTTCCTTCTGTCTCCCTTTTAGCTGTTGTAACACAGTGAAGCTCTTCAGAGTTTTATGAATAATTAATTTCAGTTAACTCTGGACTGTACTTGGACTTAAAGTTGTTGTTATCCACTGTCACAGTTCTTTTCCTTTTCACCAAAGTCGTATCACTGAGATACTTCGTAATTGTTACTGAAAAGTGTGAGCCCAGAGTGTCACAATTCAAACAATTGTCTACAAACTTGAGATTCAAATGAAACTCAAAGCTATCTTTATTAGTTACCTGGCAGCTGCAGGAATGACAGGCCAAAGCTTCTCCTTTCTGTGTCTTTGTCTTTCATATCTGGGTTTGGGGTGAGGAGAAGACTCTTGCATTTTTAGCTTTTCCTTTTAAGTTCTAGTCTTCCACCTCCAAGGCTGAAGTTTGTTTGCCTGACTAAAGGATAATTAAGCTATTAGGACGGACTTCTTTTTTTCTCAGAGTTGATTAACTATTTAAAGGTAGAGATACTTATACTTTTGATAATCTTGTGTGGTTTAAACTTGCAGGCATCTAGTACCACACAGCTGTTCACTCACTGTCTCTAGATGGACTGGGGAGAGAATCCTAAAGGTGAAAACACAAGAACTCTTGGATTGAGACAAATTTTATTAGGTAAAGCAAAAGCTACACACACAAGTAAAGCAAAATGGAATCCAATCACTACTTCCCATCAGCAGGCAGGTGTTCAGCCATGTCCAGGAAAGCAGGGCGTGTCATGCATAACGGTTTCTTGGGAAGAACACCATCACTACAAATGTTCTCCACTTCCTCCTCCTTTACCGTACATACGTGCTGTTATTTCATGAAAATTACATTTGCTGTGCAGGTCTAGTCAACCCTGCTAGTTTTTTCAGTGCATAACATCACTGAAAGACCTGCAGAGCAACCTCAGGCTGGGAAACAATACTTCTGTATCTTAAAGCACATTTTGGTAAAATCCCATGTGCACCTCCACATGGGGCTCTGTGATCTCAGGTGGAGGGAGGTCCTACCACCCCTTCTCCAGACATGGATAGAAGGATGGTCTCTGCATTAGGACCCTACACAGCATCTGCGTGCAGGTGGGGATTCTCAGCACTGCTGTGTGCAGATGAGCCAGACCTGTTCTTTTCTCAGATGTTCAAGCCTTGCATTGTTCCATGTGATGAAGTGTTAGCAGTTTATTTTAGTGCACAGTAACTAATATCAGCACAGGCTGTAAGGAGTGATGGACATACTTTCGGCTGATAATGGCATCATAACATTGTGATTAACTTTGAGTAATACCTCTGAATTAGCATATTAATTCATTTTCACATGCGTTAGGGAACAAGTTGAATTTTTCACTAAATGTTTAGCTTTTCATCTTGAACTATTTTACTGCAAGACTTGGACTATAAATTAATTGTCATCATTGTAACTGCTTATCTGACAACTGTTAGCACAATGCGAAACAAGTGTCTGTCAGCACTCAGTACCATTCCAATACTGAAAAAATGGAGAAATTTCAGTTTAAAAAATAGAAGAAAAACATGTTCTGAGACAATGGGAGAACCTGTATTGCCTGTTTAGGCAATGCCAGGTTCAAGTCAGGTGATATTATATGTGGTATAGCAGAAAAAATTCTTCATTGTCTTAAGATGTTAACAAATTATTTCCACTCTCCCTCCCAAAATAGGATTAAATTTTCACTAAAAGGTTGTGAATTCAGGACTGCTGCAAGCCTTAGACACTTTATGTTGAAATTTCTGACTGCAGCTACTTCCATAAGAAAGGAAACTGAATACAACGAACCACCTGAAACAGAAGCCTTGAAGTAGATTCTGAAACTGTCCTGAGTGAGGAAGGATTTTGATCCTGATGTCATTTTAGCTTTACTTTTGAAAGGGGAAAGGGGTGTGTATGGAATACAGGATAATTAAACTTCTGATGCTTACAAATTTTATCACTTTACCTTTCAGAAGATGTAATGTAGTGGGTTTATACGTCAAGGTTTTGGTAGCGGGGGGGCTGCAGAGGTGGCTTCTATGAGAAGAGTCCAGCAGCTGCCCCATGGTAGATAAGGGCCAGTTTCAGCCACCTCAAAAGGGGCCCGCTGCTGGCAGAGCTGAGCCAATAAGTCATGTTGTTTGTGCCTCTGGAAGAGCAGAATTAAGAAAGGGAAAAAAACCTGCTGTACTACAGCAGCTGGGAGAGAGGGGTGAGATCCACCACTGCAGCCCCCCAGGTCAGTGCAGCAGGAGGGCAGGAGGTGCTCCAGGCAGGCAGCAGCAGTTCCCCTGCGGCCTGTGGAGAGGCCCCTGGTGGAGCAGGCTGTCCCCCTGCAGCCCACGGGTCCCACACGGAGCAGATCTCCACGCTGCAGCCCGTGGAGGAGCCCCCGGTGGAGCAGGTGGATGTGGCCTGGAGGAGGCTGCGGCCCATGGAGAGCCCCCGCAGGAGCAGGCCCCGGGCCGGAGCTGCAGCCCGTGGAGAGGAGCCCACGCAGGAGCAGGGGGCCTGGGGGGAGCTGCCGCCCGTGGGGGACCCGTGCTGGAGCAGTTTGCTCCTGGGGGATGGACCCCGTGGTACGGAGCCGTGTGGGAGCAGGTCTTGAAGAGCCGCTGCCTGTGGGCAGCCCCCGCAGGCTCAGTTCGGGAAGGACGGCATCCCGTGGGAGGGACCCCGCGTGGAGCAGGGGCACAGAGGGACCGTGAGGGAACAGCGGAGACAGAGGAAGCATCAGGGGCTGACCTCAGCCCCCTGCACTGCTCAGGGGGAGGAGACAGAAGAGGGTGGATAGGGGGAAGGTGTCTAAATTGATTTCTTTGTTTCTCACGTCTATAGCTTGTTAGTAATAGACAATAAATGTCTTTAATCTCCCTATGCTGAGTCTGTTTTGCCCATCATGATAACTGTTGAGTGATCCTGTCCTTATCTCAACCCTTGAGCACTTTTCATTGTATTTTCTCCCACTTTCCCTTTGAGAAGGGGGAGTGAGAGAGCAGTTGTGGTGGAGCTCAGCTGCCCAGCTGGGTAAAACCACCGCAGACAGTAACTGTGAAGTTGAAGGCAAGCCTTTTCTGTTTTTGATAAGAACTAAGTGTCTGCCTGGTTGGATTCATGGGGAAGCATAAAAGACAGGGGTTGCCCTGGAGAATGCTGCAAAGCTGCATATGGTCCTGTGAGTCCTTCTGGGCAAAACAGTTAGGAAGACTAATTTGTGTAATGTTAGTGAAATAATACTGATAGATTGCAAAGAATATCAAGAAGTGATTCTATAGGTAAATTGGAAAGAAAGGAAAGGCCAAGGAGAGTATGCCTCCCATCCTCCAACCCCCCAGATAAACAAGAAAGGAGAACTGGTAACAGACATGGAGAAGACAGAGGTACTCAGCAAGTTCTTAGCTTCGGCCTTCACTGCGAGTCAGGCTTCCACATCTCTTGAGTCCCTGAACCTCTGAGCAAGGCTTTACCAAGGGCAAATAGTGCCTGACCAATCCGGTGGCCTTCTATGATGGAGTGACCGCACTAGTCAACAAAGGAAGACCGAGTGATGTGCTCTCCTTGGACTTCTGTAAGGCCTTGGATGGAGTCCCACATGACATCCTGATCTCCAGATTGGAAAGATATGGATTTGATGGGTGGACTTTTCAGTGGATAGCAATTGGCTTGAAGGCCGCACCCGGGAAGTGGTGGTCAATGGCTCTGTGTCCTGGTGGAAGCCGGTGATGAGTGGTGTTCCTAAAGGGTCCATCTTGCAACCAGTGCTGTTTAATGTCTTTATCAATGACATAGACAGTGGGATTGAGTGCACCTTCAGCAAATTTGCAGACAACACCAAGCTGAGTGGTGCAATTGATACACCAGAAGGAAGGGATGCCATCCAAAGGAACCTGGAAAGGCTGGAGACGTGGGCCCATGTGATCCTAATGGTGTTCAACAAGTCCAAGTGCAAGATGCGCTGGTGACAGTGACATTGCCCCTGGGCTGGGGCAATTTCAGACATAAGTACAGATACGTATTGAAAGTGGTCCTGCGGAGAAGGACCTGGGGGTTCTGGTGGACAAAAAGCTCAACATGAGCCAGCTGTGTGTGCTTGCAGCCCAGAAAGCCAACCATGTCCTGAGCTGCATCAACAGAGGAATGGCCAGCAGGTGGAGGGAGGGAATTGTGCCCTTCTGCTCTGCCCTTGTGAGGCCCCACCTGGAGTGCTGCATCCGGGTCTGAGGCCCCCAGAACAAGGCTGTGGTCCTACTAAAGTGAGTCCAGAGGAGGGCCACAAAGATGATTAGGGAGCTGGAGCTGAATATACATAAACAGGATTTTTGACTTTTATCCAGAAGGTCAAGGATATTATCAGAGAGTACCCAAAAGAGGGCTGTGAGGGTGGGGGGCGGGTCTAGAGGGCAAGCTGTCTGAGGAGCAGCTGAGGTCCCTTGGTTTGCTCAGCCCAGAGCAGAGCAGGCCGAGGGGAGGCCTCATGGCGGCCTGCAGCTCCCTCACGAGGGGAGCGGAGGGGCAGGCGCTGAGCTCTGCTCTCTGGGGACAGCGACAGGACCCGAGGAAACGGCATGGAGCTGGGACAGGGGAGGGTCAGGCTGGGGGTTAGGGAACGGTTCTGCACCCAGAGGGTGGTCGGGCACTGGGACAGGCTCCCCAGGTCTTGGAACTGAGGTGCTGGAGTTCAAAAAGTGCTTGGCCAATGCCCTCAGACATCTAGTCTGATATTTGGGTGGTTCTGCACGTAGCCAGGAGTTGGACTCGATGATCCCTTCCAGCTTGGGTTATTCTATGATTCTACGAACAAAGGGGAATGGTTTTAAACTAAATGAGATGTTATTTAGATTTAGTGTTTAGAAGGAAAGCTTCACTCAGAGGGTGGTGAAAAGCTGGTACAGGCTGCCCAGAGAAGCTGTGGATGCCCCATCCCTGGAGGTGCTCAAGGCCAGGCTGGATGGGGCTTTGGGCAATCTGGTCTGGTGGGAGGTGTCCCTGCCCATGGCAGGGGGTTGGAACTGGGTGGTCTTTGAGGTCCCTTCCAATCCAAGCCATTTTGACTGGCAGGATGCACCATTTGAGGAAGGGCTGCGTGGTGATCTAGGAAGTAATCTGGAAGAATTTGCATAAGGAAACTTGGCTCCTGCATTGTTGTTTAGAGACAATACAGGGGGAAAGAAGGGCAGTGGAAGTAATGTGTTGTTGCAATTACTCTTCAGGCTGTATTATTCATGCTACAAAGGAAAGAATGTTACAATGCAGAGATTTTTGTCCTTCCTGTTGTGAAGTTGTCTTTTTTCCAAGGTTTAGACCACAATTTTTCTTTTAAAAAGGACCACCTCATAGTCTGGTCTCCTTTGCAAAGCTACTCATGATAATCTTTGTTTTCTTGTTGGTCCCCACAGGTATCTTCTCTCAGCACACCAGGAATGCTGACTGAAGTCTTAAGTGGAGACACATCTCCTAACTGAAAATCATAACAAATGGGTTAATTTCTTTGATGGTTCAACAATGATAAAGTCACTTTTGTAAATTGTATTATCACAGACATGCTATTAGATTTACAGTTAATAACATCTGGTAATTTTTATTTTTATTTTTTTAAATATATATAGTTCCAAACTCTTGTGATGCCCATAAATTAGAGTTCATAGTGTTCTTTGAACTGCTGAACATGCCACATCTTCCCCTAGGAAATGCAGCATCTTTGTAATTGAGGTGTACATTTTGAAGGCTTTCCAAACTCATTTACTTGTCTTGCTCAAGTGCTGCTGTTTCAAAAAATAAATGATTAATTACTAATTTTTAAATGTTCACAATTGCCATCTTGCAGCTAGCTGTGATTAACCATGATGACTAATCATCAGATAGTCAAATTTGACTGATTCTGTAGAAACTTTTCAAAAGGTATGATAGCTGGTTCATATTGGATTTTGCTGATTCTGGGATGAAAATGGAATTGAGTTAACCCCCCTTAAAATTTGATTGTGGAGTGAAAAGAAGTGTTTAAAATTGATATATCCTCCATAGTCCACACTGGTTAGGCACCATTTTTTAGGCTAAATGCATATTATTGCATTGATTATTGCTTATACTATTACATACTACTTAGAGAAATATTGATCATGAAAGAATTTCTTCTCAGGTTTACACAAAATGGGTGATTGGTTACATCAGTTTCCAAAGAGGGCTCTAAAAAGAAGTATAAAGGAGTAAAAGTAAAATTGCTGCAAACAAGACAATTCTGCCACCAATGTGCAAATGTAACTAAAGTATGGCTCTTAAAAGGGATTACAGAAAATAAAACCACACTCTACATCAAAGTATGTTCATGCTTGAAGTCAGCAGTGGCTGTTGGCAGGTGCCAAATGTGTCCCCTGGGCTGGAGCTGTAGAAGTAATTGGCTTTTTTTTTTCACTTTCTTTCTAAAGAAGGGTAAAATGGTGTCTTGGCAAAAAAAATATTTTATGTGACCCAAGGTTTAATATAGTACTTCATTTTTAGGTTTCGTAGCCAGCTTTTAATAAAATACAATAGCTTTTGAAATAGCTCTGTCACTTCTAAATATGTCAAAAACCTAGAACATTTAAAACAAATATTCTTAGGAGAAATAATTTCCTGAACTTGCATATAGTTTCTTACTACCTGAAACTAGTTTTCACTTTCTGCATTTTATTAAGCTCCAGAAAGCTTATTCAATTCTGTTATGGGATTTAATACTATTATAAATCATTGGAGGTAGGGGCACATTGTTATTTTAAACAACAGCAAAAGAAAACAAAACAAAACAAAAAATTAGTTATGTTTGTGATTGTGATTGTGGGTTGTCATCACTTCCTACAGTGTTTTTTAACTGCCTCCTACAAGAAAGATCATTGAAACAGCATTTTAAAATACACAGAACACAGTCTGTCTATGACATGACTGTTTGAACTGAAAGCTATTTATTCCCAGTATTTCCACCAGCAAAACCTTTGGTGTTACTCAGGGAGAATAACAGAATGCCTGTGCATTGTTCAGTGTTTGTGTTTTAAGCTACGAATATGTTGGTTTCAGGAAAACCAACTAAATCAACCGTACAAGTATTATCTAATAACTTACCAACTTGAGAAAACTGAAATTGCTGATAGGTAAATTCACAAAGTCTAAATCTGTATAACAATAACAGCAGTTATTTTGCTGCATGGCAGTGTTTCTGAAGTACAACATGAGTAATTTCTGAAGTTGTTCTGGAAGTATTTTAAACCAAATAGTCTTTCTTTCAGTTGGAGTTTTATTCTAATTTATTTTTGTCGTTGTTGTTTTTGATTTCTTTCTTTCTGTTTAAACAAAATTGACAACTGTATCTTCCAGATATTTTCCCCAGTTTTTCCAGGATGCTGAAGAAAACTAGAAACTCTTATGCAACAGGAATGTGGGACTTTGTACATACATACAGAATTTATGACTATGAGTTTGCAAGGGAAACATTAGGGAACCCAAAATATCACTTTCACTATGATGGTTCAGGCAGGGATGCATACAGGAATAAGCTGTACATCCACTACAGTTTGTTATTAAAAATTTTGATTGTTATTAATATATTTTAGTTTCATACAGCTGGTGAAATGTTCTGCTGTGTATTTTCCCCTTTTCTGTGCTAACAGAACTTGCTTTATCTTTTATTATATCTATAGCAAATGCCTGGTGGTTCACTAACACTTGTGTTTTTCATTTATTTTATTTTATTTTATTTTATTTTATTTTATTTTATTTTATTTTATTTTATTTTATTTTATTTTATTTTATTTTATTTTATTTATGTTATATTATATTATTTTATTTTATATCATTTTTTTAATATATAAATGAACTTCTTGAATATATAGCACTAAGGACTCTGGTCAAGGCTAAGGAGATTTATTAATCCAATAGCTATAGGTTTAGGAAGCAGTAAGAGTCCTGTGTTGTCTTAGTTATTGTCAAGGCCTCTTATATATTTTATTCAGCAATATTGTAAAGCAGAATATATCAATGGTCCCTGGATCCCAGGAGCCCTATTCTGGCTTTTTTCTGCTAGCCATGCACTTATTGAAGCATTTTGATGTATTGTCTCACTTTTGAAATCAGCCTGAAACCCTGCAAACAGAATTGTTCTGCTGTGCCTGAATTAACAAGCTCCTTTGAGCCTCTTTCTTGAACATGGCTGAATGGGAGGAGCTGGACTTTCACAAAGCCATGTCACAAAGACTGGCAAGGAAGGTGGGTGGTTGCATGGTCACACGTGAAATTCTAACATCTCAACAATTAGAGGTAGAAAGCAGAAGGTGAATGGGCAATTTTCAATCTGGTAAAAGGTTTTCGAAAAGATGACACGTGGTTCTGGAATAGATTAGATTCTTATCAAACTTTTGATGGTTAGGAAGTGTTGATGAATAGTGAATTGGCAAAAATAGCCAGTGAATTGGGAACTGCCAGGAACGTAACTGAGCAGGATGCAAAGGCAGATGAAGCTTCAGAGCTGGCAAAGGCTAATCAGCCTTGCAAGAGATATCCTGAATCAGCCTTCATGTGTGGCTGATGAACTGGAAACCTAGATAGTCAAATTACCAAGGAGGGAGAGAGAGAATTTGAACAAAGTCACCCAGTTATGCAGAAAATGAGATTTCACACAATTGTTTTGGTTGAAGGGACCTCTTGTGACCACCTAGTACACCTAGTACACTTTTTCTTCTCAAGCAGGGTTAGCTACAGCAGGTTGCCCAGGACTGTGTCCAGTTGTGTTTTCACTGTCTCCACTGATGGAGACTCCACCATCTCTCTGGGCAACCTGTTTGACCACCCTTACAGTAAAAAAAAAAAAAGAGTTTCCTTGTGTTCAGATGGAGTTTCGTGGGTTTCAGTTTGTGCTCATTGCTTCTCGTCAGTGGGCACCACTGAGAAGAGTCTGGATACCTCTTAATTCCCTCCTAGCAGGTACTTATACACGCTGGTAAGAGACTCCCAAATCTTTGGGGATCTTATTGTGGAGAGTTTTTGAGGGAAAAATACAGAGTAAAGGAAAGGCTGCAAATGTTTTCCCTCTAAGGAAGACAATATGAGTGGATGAAGACCTTGATTTTAAGAGTAGTTGGTATGAAAAAGAAACAAGTGTGCACTTGGATTAGGACAGAAAACTTAAGAGTTTTAGGGTACCGGGACTGGGCCAATACTAAAAAGAGCATAAGGATTCCCACACACTGGAGGGACGTTACAAAAAGTCTGTAATGAGGAATTAAAAATATCTTAGCCTTGTTGAAGATGATATTTCAGGAACAAGACCAGAAAGAGGAAAGGTCCTCTTCAGAAAAGATCCAGTGATGATTTATGCTTTATTGTAAAGGGAGGACTTCTGATTTTTTTGAAAGGAAGAGTGGGGTTTGGAGAAGACTTTCTGCCTTGAGGTCTACATCTGGTGAATTGTATCACTGCAGCAAATTAATTTTGGAAGGAGTGATCACTTGATGTTTAATTTGCTCACAAAGTCTGAGTTGAGGTTGCAGAGTGAAAGATGGGATCATTTCGTCCTGTTTTCATAGGTTAGCTTCCAGAGAGACAAGTGAACCTCGAATCTACTGCTTTTGTTTTAAGGCTCAGTCCATGGGTTCAAGTCACTGAACATTTCATATGTGACCAGCCATATGCACACTTGCATCACAACCAACACAAAGCCAACAGTGTTGGCTCAGACCGTTTGTAAAATGGTACAGAAGATATTAAACATAACTAGAGATGGAGATATTGACAATTTTTTCATGATAGCATGACCACCCTCATGAATCTCACTCTCTCTGGAATTCAAGGTCCTTGTTTTAATATGTAGGAATGTGAGTTCAGCACCAAAGACAATCTGAAATAGTTAATGTATTATTACCCGCAGGCAATTGAGCAACATAGTCTAGTTTAATTTGCACTTTGTGTGAAATCTGTTTGTAAACAATGAAGTAATGATATGACAGCTTTAGAAGTTTACCACTGTTATTCTGTTCTGTCAATTTCTTGTTACTTCAATACAACATTAAAATTTAGCAGAATACTTAAACCTAGCAGACCATATCGGGGGCTGCTGTATTTTTACATTTTATTTTGAACCTCTTTTATCATTTATTGTAAAGGATTCCAGGATGTTGCTTCTCATTGAACACTGTGATACACTGGCATTTCCCTATTCACCACATTTAAAAAGAGAAAGAAATGTGTGATTTTGTTTTTGTTTTTCAAACAGAGCTACCTACAATGCTTATTTATCAGGCCATTATTAATATGCTTCATTACTTTTACAGATTTATAGAATAAAAAAGAAAAAATAGCCAAATCTGCAACTAAATAAAGATCAGTGGCATTAGTGAATCTTCCTGGTCCTAGATCTGGAGAGAATTTTGTAGGCTAGTAGTTAGAAATTGAGGTGGAGAGGAGGCTTTCAGAAATGTCCCATATTTCCTTCTATTTGCAGTTGGGGATGATTGCAGGTGCAACTTTTCATTTACTATATTTTTAAACTAGTTCACTCTGGTCTGGAGATTGGGAGAGTAGCATGAACCTCACAGTGTCATTCCTGCAGGTCAATTTTGTCTGAATTGCACTTTACAGCCTGAAACTCTCAGCATATTGAACATAACCAGGTCGTGTTCTCTGTGTAGTGAAACTGCACAGCTCAGAATGGGACAGTTTCAACTGCCTGCTTGCAGAGAGCAGGTGCCGTAGAGGGTGCCCTCAGGAGTAGATCAAGAGAAATGAACTGGCCTAGGGAGGGGGAGGATAGAAAAGGTGAGCTATGGGGGAAAGAGTGGGAAAGACAATGAAAAAGGAAGATGATGAGAGCTGACACAAGCACAGAGGTAAGAAATGAATGATGCTGAAGAATAAAAATGATAAATACGAAAGGACGGAAAACAGTAAAACCAACAGTATCAGAGTTAAAATGTTCTGTTTGGTGCAGACATCAGTGTGTGTGTGCACAGTCACCTGTGTTTCTGTGGCTGTTACCAGGACTGGTATATTTTCCAGAGCTTACACAGGAAAACGAGCCCTTGCAGCTTTTACCTGAGCACATTCAGAAGTTTGCCAGAGCTTCTTCGGTTTTGGAGAAGGAAGTTAATCTCTACTTAAAGCTCCACTCATACAGTAGCAATAGAAATCACAGCATATAAAGCTACCACTTGTTATGCTGTTTATGTATGATCTCTGCCTGTTTTAAGTAGGAAGTATGTAGGAATTTATTTGCTTAGACCACCATAAACTCACACCAAAGATGCACAGGACCATGGGGCTTCAGAGCTTGACTGCAGCATATCAGCGATAAGTCACCAAGTGACAATAACACGGTCATTTTCTTGTGCCTCCAATATGAACATAAAGCATCACCAGTGGAAAACCTGTCTTTGAAACATGGGTTTAACTGGGAAAAGGTAAGATATTTACCTCCCCCTTCAGGCAGAGGTGCATTTTTTTTTTTGGGGGGGGGGGGGGGAGGTGCTGATATTCAGGAAGGTGGAAAGGGAGTAAATTTGTTGGACTTGCTTAAAATAGCAGCCTTTACCAGAGCTCTTCTTTCAGCTCTAGAGCTGCATATAGGCAATGCCATTTACCCCTGGTATTGCCAATCCATCATATTACATGTTCCATTGCAGCACTGCTATGATGCTTCTGTAGTAACATAGAGGCTGCTAGCAGGGTGAAGTTCTGCTACTTAAACAAATGCCACAAGAACCTGAGAAACAGCAGTGTAGAAACCTACACCTATTCTCCTCTAATACTTTGTTTCATGAAAGAGTAATTTTTTCATCTGTGGGAAAAGTCTATGATGACAAATTGTCACATGAAGATTTCATAGGTAGGAGTTGGGACTAGTTCTATTTTTTATGAGTAACAAAACAACTGTTTTTCCTGAAACTAAATTTCCTGAAACTAAGTTTTCTGTTTCAAAACAGACTAGTAGGATGCTGAATATATGTAAACAGCATTTTTGACTTTTATGCACAAGGTCAAGGATATTATCAGAGAGTACCCAAAAGAGGTACTATGAGGATGGTGAAGGCTCTAGAGGGCAAGACGTATGAGGAGCATCTGAGGTCCCTTGGTTTGCTCAGCCCAGAGCAGAGCAGGCCGAGGGGAGGCCTCATGGCGGCCTGCAGCTCCCTCACGAGGGGAGCGGAGGGGCAGGCGCTGAGCTCTGCTCTCTGGGGACAGCGACAGGACCCGAGGGAACGGCATGGAGCTGGGACAGGGGAGGGTCAGGCTGGGGGTTAGGGAAAGGTTCTGCACTGAGAACTGGGACAGGCTCCCCAGGGCAGCGGTCATGGTACCGAGCCTGACAGAGTTCAAGAAGTGTTTGGACAATGCTCAGAGACACATGGTCTGAATCTTTGGGTCCTTTGGGGACCCAGGACTTGGACTCAATGATCTTTGAGGGTCCCTTCCAAATTGGGATATTCTATGATTCTATGATATTAGTTGCTATAACTATACAGAAGGTATAAAACACTTTTTTAAAGTTTCTGCAAGTGTTTTTTTTTTATTCTTTTTTTGTTGCTTTTTCTTTTTAAGGCAATTAAACCACTTCATGAATTGGTAACTCTGGACCAAAAACAACAACCCAAACTATGATAACTCAATTCCAAACAAATTGCAAGGCACTGAATTTTAAAGTGAAAACATGACTGTGGGTTATTCAATGGGAGGTGTCAGCAATTCACTTACTGGCATGTTTGTAAATGTCAGGCGAATGTCAGTCAGTCAGAGCAATAATGAGGCAAAAAGTAGGATGTGAACAAGGCTTCTGATAATGCTGGAGATGTCTTTGAGGTAAATATGAGGGCTGTGACAGGTAGGAGTGTAACATATTTGTTCCTCTGGGGAAATATTTGTGTCAGAAAAAAAAAAAAAAAAAAGCAGCAGGCATTGTGAACTAAGGTTTTCTCCATCTGCATGTGTTTTTGAGAATTGTGCTTGAAAACAATAACATTAAAATAGAAAATAATGTCCCATGTGATACGGTGTGCATTTTGTGACTCTGCAATATTCAGGGAAGATCTGTTTTGTGCAGTCTGATTGATAAAGCCTAGATGAGTGCTGAATGTCTGTTAAGTCTACCACTGTTGCAGATAAAAGAGACGGTGTTTATTGGGCAAAATATTTTGAGTTGAATTGACAGGCTCGTTCTTGTTCTTGTGGTTCTTCTGGTTCTTGTGGTTCTTCTTCGTCTTCTTCATCTTCTTCATCTTCATCTTCTTCGTCTTCTTCTTCTTCTAAAAAGGAGAGAATAATGTGTATACTGGTGGCAGGGCTGATGGCTTAGAATCGGATACATAGTGGGATTTTCATCTTCAGTGAACAAATGTTGACCTTCAGACATAGTGACCGGTTTTCTTGATACAATTTTAGTGAGAATATGATAGCATTATAGAAGATTATGTAAAGATGAAAAAACCTAGTAAGTGCTCATGGAAATATAAAGATCATGCAATGTTTTGTTTTAAAGGCTGGGGTTTAAGGGTGAGTGTGTGAACAACATCAAGAGATGGAAGTTCTCATCAGCTATTTGGCCAGTTATTTTAATATAATTATTAAACATGGATAAACAGAAGTATTTTTTTAAGGTTTGGAAGTTATATTCTGCTATTGCTATAGAACCTGTCAAAAAGACAATTTTTGTCAAAAGCCAATCCTTTAAAAATAATAAATTTTAAAATAATTACCGTTATCAATCCTCATGAAAGTCCTTTTCTGCATTTGCAGTGTCTAGTAATGGCATGGGTTATATCATGTTTTGAGGTTAATTTAATTAGCCAATGGAGTTATTTGAAAAGTCTAGAATAAATTCATTTTAATTACAGGACTTCAGGCTTTGTGAATTTTCACAAGGCAATATAAGGTTTGATGGAACCAGAATCAGCTTTTCTGTTGCTGTTGGACTCACTGTTCACACTCAGCAAAAATGGGAGTGGCCTGATAAAACAGTAAAAGGCACATACTGATAAAATAAGCACTAGTGCACAAACGTATTCTTATGCCAGTGTATGGTTTCTGGAGAGTGAGTTAAAATAGGTGAAGGAAAGTACAAGTGTGCTTCTTTGGTTCAGATAATGTGGGATAGGAAAAGGCAGAAATACACTTTGTGACTGAGTCAAGCTGGAAAGAAAAAGTCTAGTTAGAGCAAATTCCAGTCAGATTTCAGGTCTCATTTTGCAAGCCAGCTAGGTTCTGTTGAGTTTTATATAAACATCCAAACTTTGGGATCTTTGTCTGGTTCCATTTCCTAAACCATATAAATCTCACTAACTAAAACGTTGTGCTTTTTTTGTAATATGAAAACTGAGTGATCATGGTTTTTTTTTTCTTTCTTTTTTTTTTTTTTTTTTTCCTTGGGAGGGGTGGTGGTTTGTTTCTTTAGTGTGAGTGGTTTCTTACTTTTCCTTTCTTTATTTTCTCTTCTCTTCTCTTCTCTTCTCTTCTCTTCTCTTCTCTTCTCTTCTCTTCTCTTCTCTTCTCTTCTCTTCTCTTCTCTTCTCTTCTCTTCTCTTCTCTTCTCTTCTCTTCTCTTCTCTTCTCTTCTCTTCTCTTCTCTTCTCTTCTCTTCTCTTCTCTTCTCTTCTCTTCTCTTCTCTTCTCTTCTCTTCTCTTCTCTTCTCTTCTCTTCTCTTCTCTTCTCTTCTCTTCTCATTTATTTTCACAGACTGATCTAGATTAGCAGGACTCAGGATTTTGAACCCAAACTCTCAGGTAAAGCCAAAAAGGATTCCTTTTTAAAGTGCTTTTTCTCATGTATATGTATATATGAGAAATATATATATATGTACATATATATATGTATAAAATCACATATCTGTGTTACTCTCATATGTATTATATATATATTTTCTGAAACAGGAACCATTTTCACAGCCTCTTTTTCTATAACATGTGGTAATATTCATGGTTACTACCACTCTCTATAATGCTTTTGCTTTGATCAGATTTTATTTCCTTACAATACTATCTCATACCAACTGTAACTTTGAAGTTTAGAACTGCAAGAAATTGGATCTGAATTGTTCTTATGCTCCATAGAGTCAGGGCAAGAAATGTTTCAGTTGATTGATGCATATATATATATATACATAATTTTCTTGATTTTAAAAACAATATTGCATAAGTGAAAGGTATAAAAAAGTTGCTACAACATTCAAAATGTTCTCTGCTGTCTGGGTTTACATGATGTAAGAACAATATATGCGAGGAATTTTAGAAACAGAAGTCATATGGACCAGAGTTGAATCCTCTAATGCTTCACTGTATTTATTTGGGCTTGGCTCAGTCATATTCTGTAAAACCTATTCTGCTCTGCAGCTGGCAATGAATTGGTATGTGCAAGACTGCCAAACTAAATCTAGATGTTGCAGAAATTAGTACTGCAGATGGTGCGCCTCCTTTTGAATACTTTGGCTTCTTTACATTGAAGAGGGGGCTGTGCATGGGGGGATGGGGGTAGGAAGTGTGAGGGTGGAAATGCAGTCGTCTGGGAGGCAGACACTGTACAAAAAAAGCCAGGATGACCTTGCTGTATTCGTTGTGTCTCCATATCATCAGCCTGGTTTGGCTGAAATCTCTTTTTGTGACTCAGTGATCTAATTTTCTTCAAAAGGCTTTGCTCCTGCAGTGGTGCTGGTACAAGGGAAGGGATGGCAAGGTGAGGGGACAGACCCCAGCTGGCATCTTGTTGCCCCTGTGCTTTCAAGGTTCCTTCTAAACCTGAATCTTCGTGGCTTAAGGAGCAGTCCTGAAGCTGGTGGGTATAACTATCCTCCTCTCCATCCAGATGCTGTGTTGCAGTCAAGCCATCAGTGAAGGCTGGCAAATATAATGCCCAGGAGAACCCCGGTTGCATCCAATCCACAGCTTTGGAGGAGCATGACTTTGGCCCTGGGGTAGCAGCACGCAGGCGGTATGGGAATTTCCTCTGATGTTGAAACTTCATCTGGAGGCAGTTTTGCCCTTAGCTTTACACAAAACTTGCTCAGCTCTAATAAGCTGATCTTTTTTTTTTTTTGTGGTCCACCACTTGGCCTTGTTAGCTGGCCTTGATCTAGCTAGATCTGGCCTCTTACCCTTAGCATTAGACTAGTGAGTATTAAGGGGAATTTGTGACCTTATTCTGTTCCCGTTTTCTCCTGACAGAAGGCAATAGCATAGAAAAATTAAAGTTCACTCAAAAGAACACTGTTTTTTCTTTTACTTAAGCTCAGAAGTGTAAACTGCAGCAATCATTCTAAATGATGAAAAGGTTATGGGATGATCATTTGTCATTCCCTTACCTTTTTTTTTTTTTTTTGTGATAAACTGAGATTATGACAGTAAGAGAGAGTTGATGGTTCTCTTCAGAAAAAGATAAGAATAGGTTTTACCATTCCAAGCTGTTTCTCTTCAGTGCATTTCTGACCCTAAAGGTGAAGGAAGAAGTTACAACAATAAAAACAGATTTGTGCAAAGTGCTGGAAAGGATATTGAGGTTTCAGGGGATGAATGAATAGGGTGTTATACCTCTAATCTCTCTTATTCTGAGCTTCTGGCTGCTGTTCTGCTAGCAGCCTCTGGATCAGATGTTTGCTTCAGAGGTCCAGCATTTCTTGACCCTTCATTACTCACAAACTAACATGTTCTTTACCCTTGTCTTGGTTTAGGATGAGTAAGAGTAGCTTAAATTGCAAACTACAGGCACTGAAGATAGGGTCCACATTAGTGGTGGTTCTGGACTGTGCTTGGAAAATCAATATAATTGGAAGGTGTGTCTGCAGTGACAATTGCTTGCTATCCAGCTATAAGGATCAAATCACAAATTTGCATACCCAGTTTTCAGAAACCCTGATGAATTTGCTGTTTACTTTGTAATTACCAATTTTCAGTTGTTAGAACCAGTCTAAGTTAATTTTAAATTTTGTTGAGTATAATTTGATCATATTAATATCTAACTTTATGCAAATGCTAACTGGAATCAATTTATACATTGATAATCTTTTACTGGCAATATAAACGTTTACATTGTCACATGCAAGCACACACACAGGTCTTAGTTTTTCTTTTCTTTTCTTTCCTTTCCTTTCCTTGTTTGTTTTTGTACTTTTATCCAATGTTGTTTTTATCATGCATATTACACTTTACAGAATGTGTGGCTAACATTTAACATTTTTCCTGGCAAAGTGAGGTAGAGGTGTAAGATTCTTTGGTTTGTTTTCATTCCCAAGTGTCCTAAAATATCTCTGCTGAACAGTTTTGAATCCTGACATTCAATTGACTTTCTTCCTTAGTCAGTAGATCTAGGAAAATATTTACATCAAGCTTCAGAAACAGAACACTGAAGTAAAAAATAAATAAATAAATCTAATGTTTGTGATCAGTTTTCAGTTTGGTTTACTTTTTAAGTCAATGCTTGCTCCTACTTTAGCTGAGTGTTCTGCTTTCCATGCATATGTTGACACTCAGTGACCCAGCCTTCACTGTGGGGTACTTTTTATGTAACTGTTAGTCAAGGATGAAGTCACTGAGAAAGCATTGCTGTTGTGTTGCTCATCTGCAGCACGTTCTCTGAAGAGCACAGCAACAGAGATGTGCAGCTTTATCCAGATGAGGGAGCAAAAGCCTGGCTTGCTGTAATGGTTTTACCTCACTAGGCAGCTGAACTCCACCACAGCTGCTCTCTCACTCCCCCTTCTCAGAAGAGAAGAGGAAGAAGAAAGAAAGAAGGAAAGAAAAACAACTCATGGGTTGAGATAAGGATTGTTTAATTAAAGGGAATATAATTATTAAGGTAAAATTATTATTAACGAAAAATTAAATAATTTAACTAAAGGGAAAAGGAAGGGAGGGGAGAAAGAAAAAAAGAAAAAGCAAAAAACAAGCAAAGGCCGTGTAGGAGCACAGAGAGAGAGGAAAGAAATTACTCCCTACTTCCCACCAAAAAGCGATGCTTGACCAAGCCCCTGAAGACTAAATGTGCGTAGCCCTTGTTCAGGACAGATGTTTTCACAATCAGAGCCCTCCCCTCCCCTCTCCTTACCCTTTTCCACCTTTTATTGCTGAGTGTGACACCATATGGTGTGGAATATCCCTTTGATTGGTTTGGGTCAGCTGCCCTGGTGATATTCCTTCCTCACCTCTTGCCCACCTGCAGCCTGCTGGCTCTTGGGGGTTAGAGAGAGTCCTGATGCTGTGCCATTATTGCTCAGCAAGAGACAAAATGCTGGTGTGGTACCAGTGCTGTTCTAGCTACAAGTGCAGAGCACAGCACTGCATGGGCTGCTGCAGGGAAAGGTAACTCCATCCCAGCCAGACCCAGCACAATTGCACCCTTCCAGGTGCATCCTTACAGCGGTGGTAGCATCACTACTGCTGCAGCTGCCATCTTCACCAAGCACAGCAGAGCAGGTCCTCGGCACCTTGCACTTGTTCTGCTGCAACAGGAAAAACATGATGGGAGGATGTGTCAGGTAACCATTACCCGAGAGACTGCCTGTGCTCACTGGAGAACTTCTGTGTTCCTGCTGGCTGCTCTGGAGCTGCTTATGGAGAAGGAGCAGATGTGTTCTGCAGATACAAAGGTCTCATATCAATTTTGCATCTGCAGGGAATTATTACATGTTGATGAATAGTTTAGAAAGTTTTATATATATATTTCTAGTTGTGCAATCAATTTTGCTAATCTGGGAAACTTTTGTAATATAAGAAAATGGATAATTTACCTGGGAGTTAATTTGTACTGTATATCTAAGGAGATAGTCCCATGTCAGCCCCTTGGGGCTACAAAATATACATGTAGTAATTTAAAGTGCCTTTCATTCAGGCCAGGGTTAATGGAGTGTGCAAAAGCAAGTTCTTAATTAGCTGCTCTGTAAGCTTTTTACACTTTACCCTCATGTCTATCTCAAATGAACAATATCATATTCCGTACTGTGCACTTAAATCCTCAGTATTACCAGAAGATAAATGAATTTACATCTCCTGTGTTTTTCTTTGAGATTTTCTTTTTAAAGGCTGTGATGACTGTAAATTGAGCAAACTTAGATGAGAAAGGGAGAAAAAAAAATAGATATCTAATATGATACAGTCAGGAGTTATTCAGCTGCAAGGCATTAAGCCCATTTCCAACACTATTCTTTACATAGATCCATAGAACAAGCTTTGCAGATACAGGAATTGGAGAATTTTTAATGCTGTTAACTTCTTAGATTTTGAGCTGCTTATTTTATCATCTGTTGCAAATTGCACCTTCTGTGACTCCTCTTAAGGAAAGCCAGCTGTTTTCTATTCTTCAGATGATGCCAGACATATCAGCTCCCTTTCTTCCTATTTATATATAGCCTTTTGAAACTTACATATGGAAATAAGTTTTAGAGAAAGCAGTGTTGGGATTTGTATAGCACAAGTATCTTACACCAATGAAGACCAAAATCTAAAAGATAATACTTCCAAATGTAAAGATCATAAATTGTGCCATTCTTCTTTTGGCCTGACAGTCTTCTCATTTTCCAAGTGCCAGGTTTTATCCTCCAAATTTCTTTTATTGCCACTGAGAGGACAGCAGATTTACTGTTTCTCTTATAATCCCGATTGCTTATACAGACCTCTTTGGGAATTCTATTGCATTTAATTCTGAGTCAGATATTTTACTGTGTTTTGGACAAATTATTTGTAGAATAACAGTCTTTGTGAGGGCTCAGATCTCAATAGTAGATTTCTAATATAAATAAGATTAATAGGGTTCTGGAATACACATTGTGATAATTGTTTCTCATTTTCTTTTTATGCATGCTCTAACCTACCTGATTCCCACCATCACCACCCCTTATTTCTGTTCAGGGCTGATACCTACCAGATAGGACTCATAATGCTGCACTGAAGAAGCCTTGTGAAATAAAACACATGTATCACATATGAAACTTAGTCTTAAGTAAGTTAAGAAAGAAGTCTTAATTCACTGCTTCCCCTTCGACTGGATCATCACCACTCTCATAGCATGAGATGAGCAAGACACCAATCTAACAAAGCACTAATCATTTGTCCTCATTTTTTTTTCCTGCTAAATTCATATATAATGAATTACATAATGCCATTCTGGGTATTTATTTGTGTGCTATGGAGTATACTAGGTGAGCCTAACCGTGATTTCTTCAACTGAACATGTATCCACTGTTTAAGTGTTCTTATCTTGTCCCATATGCACCCCCATTAAGTTCTAAATTTCTATTATGCCTAGGCACCTACCTCTTATTATCTTCCTTTTTAATTGACCACTTGCTGATTGTAGATATTAGAAGTGGTGCTAAGAAGTTCTGGGCTGGGAGATGCCTGAGCTTGACATCTCCTTACATACAGCCAACACAGGTTCTGCTCAGCTTTTTTGCTTGTTTCCATGAGATGGAGAATTGCTTTGTACAGCTGCTGCCACAGCCGCAACTGGCAACCAGCATAGTAGTGTTAATGAGGCACAGCAGCTGAAGTCCCTGGCATGGATAAGCTGCCCATGGTTATCAAGATGTTTGTTTGCAGTTGTGATTGTACTTAGAATAATTATGGAAAAGTTTTGCACATTCACTTGTCTCGAGTTATTCTGCACAGGTGTCTTCATTGCATGTTCCTCTAATACAAACTGTACAGCCTCCTAGTTTTTCTGCTTCAAAACTGTGCAGTATGGAAACTGATTAGAAATGTCAGTGCTTCATATTTCATTTGAAGTTCTTGGTGATCACACTGGACCTTCATTACATACCAAATGTTTGAAATGCAGCACTTGTCTTCCAGCACTCAGTCTCTGGTTTAGGTAGATTTATTATCAGTTGTTGAGACTTCACTTTTCAAAGAAATTACATGATCAGTAGGTAAATTAATTTTCATAGCTTCTGCCATTGATTTATTAATAGTAAGACCCATTGTTTTGGCAGAGCTTGTAAGACCATCTGTCTTTCTGTGCTTATCTTCAACTCATGTTTTTCTGTTACAAGAAATCAGATTTGGTCAAGTGAGACAGCTCTGCCAAACATTCACTGTTTGTGTGTTCGCTTATTTATCTGCTGACCAGCTATCCATGTAACCAATGGCCATCTCAAGCTATGTGTAAAAGCAAAACATCAAGGCCAAATTACTAAATACAACTTAGGTACAAGCATCATTATGAACCCATAGGTACAGCATTGTGAATCTGAATGCTGTCTTACACTGGCCAGAAATGCCTAAAGAGGAATTTAATGACAAAACAGCCTTCTTCTGGTTCTATCTCCAGTAAGGAGCTAGTACACACAGAATTAATCATGTCGTAAGTCCTGCTGGCCTAAGAAATGGGTTGCATTGGAGGAATCTGAACAGTGAATCAGCATAGATCACTTGTAATTTCTTTGTGTTTTTATGTATACATATAAATTGCACCTGAATGATATGTATGCAACATTTCAGCTCCTTTCCCCCTCTTCACACATTTGTAAGCCTTCAGCAAAAAGCTGTTTTTCACAGAAATTTAAACACCCCTAGTAATCATGCCACCAGTTGTCATCACGGCTCAGGATAATAAGCAAGGAGGCAGATACGCTGGCAAAACAAGGTAAGTAAATGATCCGTATTTTGTATCTCCACCTCCAGAGCCCTGAGCAAAATGAAAGAGAAATTAGATAAATTTATGTATGCATGTAAAACTCTGTGTGAGGTGGTTGTGAACGGTGTGTTCTGTGCTTCAATTTTATATGGCAGCAGAGGCACTTGAAATGAAAGCAGCTTCTAAAAATAAATGTCAGTGAGACCTTGAAATAAAAATTAAATCACAAGGGTGTCACTCAGTCACTTTGCGTATGTGGAAACTGATGGATTTCATAGTCTTGTATTAAAATAAAGCCAGTTTGCAGAACCTGAACACAGCTTATTCCAAAACATTCATGTCATATAATCATAGAATCATAGAATCACTGAGGCTGAAATCAAACCCATATCTTTAACTGTTGAAGGGTTTTGTTTGTTTGTTTTGTTTTGTTTTGTCAGGCTCTCAGGTTTAGCACATCAGTCTGTCAGTCTCTCTGGGACCCTGTTGCACCTGGAAAATAGTATTTTTCCTAGACAGTGTTTTCTGACTTCTCCAAAGTTGTGAAAACAGGTGTCTTACCTCTAGCAGTGTTTTTTTTTTTTTTTCCAATATGCTTCTTGGATGCAAGAAAGGCATTATACTAGTTACAGAGAAAATTAATTTGATCATAAAAAAGTAGTAAAACTTCCTTATAGTTTCTCCATGTTTATCCTTCAATCAGAGATTAAAATGCCGCGTGTAGAGGCCTGGCCCTATCGGGCAGTGGTCCAAGGGCTGAGTGACACTCCAAAGAGTTAGAAAGTAAATATTTATTCCTAAACAATTTTGTTTCTGTTTTGGATGTATATTTCTACTATTGTTATCTTTTTTTTAATAGTCTTTAAAGAGTGAATACCTACATGTCAGAGTTAAGATATTATGAAACCCATTAAAAATCCTAACTTTCAGACATATGTTGACTGAACCTACCATTAAAATGTTGTAGGATGACTGACCAAAAATTTGAAGTGGGAGCTGCAAGTAAAGTACCTACTTTGAAGGAGAATTAACCATGTAAATCATTCAGAAAACAGCAATTTTGATGGGCTTGGCCACTTCTTCAATGTGAGTCAAAGGAGAAAACTATTCCTCTGCCTCTGTGTACACATTAGTAGAAAGTTAAATATCTGAATGGAAAATAATTTGAAAGTATAAGTAGTTTCCAATTAACCTTTCAGAATTGCAAACTACTGATGATATAAAATTCTTAAAAGCTGAAATTTCCTGACTTTTCAGAACTAGATGAACATGGAGAAGAGGAAGGGAGCTTAAGGAATATTAACTTCCCTGAAAAAAAGACTTTCGTGCTGTTTTTAAGCCAGGTGTTTTAAGGCATTAGTACATCAGGAGTAATTTTTAAACTAAGACCTTAGCTCATAGCACAGGTGTATATTCCTGCACATATTTCATATATTTCTGAACCTTTGCTGAGGAGCAGCAAACCTTTACACTTTAAAATGCTCTACAGCTTTTTAGCTTGGCTGCTTACAAATTTTTTCTGTGCATTTATTCTTTATATATAAACTACTACATTTTGGTATTTGTCTTTGTTCCACTGCTGTCATTTTCAGTGCTGGATCTGCTTTTATAGTGTTTAGGAGACATGTTTCTTTTAGTTCTGAAAAAAAATATATTTTTGTATGAAAAGCTGGATGTATTTCAGAGATCACTTCCTTAAAACATTCTTTCTTACCAGAAGTGTGTTATGTCAGTAAATTTACATCAAATAGTTATCCTTATTGTGTTCTTTCTTTTAGTAACATTTTTAACCTTAAGACAGACCTCTTATTGCTGCAGAACAGCACAATAAACAGACTTGTTCCTACAGGCTTGTATTTTTAAAATATGTAATAAAGGTTCATTTGAGTTTAAGATGAGCAGAAAACGTAAGATATCAGAAGCTGCTGGTGTTTTTATAAAAATCTTCTATTTACTTTTCAGAAATGCTTTCAACTTTTCTTTTTGCCTACTTCATAACTTTATATTACTGTCTGGATTTTATTGAAATGCTGATGGTAGATACAATTGTTCTGTGCACACTTTGCACCTTGCTTTTCCAGCAACGGAAGGGTGAGTGGCGGGCAGATAGAAGGATGGTTACACAGATGTAGCTGGTCAAGGAAGAACCAAGGCAGCCTTTAGCATGAGAAACCTTGAATCTGAACTCTCTCACTAAAAAAAATTAGATGAGACATTTAACAAAGGGAAAGAAGATTGAAAGGAAAATTAAGGAATAGAGAGTTCTTATTAAAATTCTTACTGCAGATTTCATAAAATCGATTTGATTTTTTAAGAAAAAAATGAAAAGAAAAATGAGATCAGAGCTGTGAACAGGAATAAGTCGTCTGACACCAAAAGGTTGCTTTCTAAATTTTAGCAGAGATATTTTAGACTTTGTAAGGTTTTAAATATGCAACTTTTAAAACCAGGACAGCAAAAAGCAGACAGGTTTTCAGTTGGAAAGTTGCTGTATCACTGGAAAAATCCAGATGTGTCATTTTATGTATGAGACAAGAAGTGGCATTTTCTCAAAAGCACTTTTTCTGACTTTGCATTACAGGCACCATTAGCCCTGGGTGTTCTCACCTACTGCTCCTTCCTTTTCTGTGCCATAAAACTTACGTTCCTACTCCCAACTTTCTCAGTTATGAAAACTTGTATAAAATTTATAAAGAATTATATGTTCCTCATGTAAGAACTACATAAAACTTACAAAGAATTATAAAGAATGTATAACTTTGTTGGAATGATAAGGTTAAAGGGGGATTAATAGCTACTGGGTCTTTGATGTAGGGCTTCTAGCCTCCAATGTGGAGGCTGAGAACCTCAGGGGGATGCCGGTTGCTTATTCCTAAGACTAAAGATAGATTGCTTGAAGTACCACGTTATCATTTTTTCTTTAGTGCTAGTGCAAAGGCGAAGCCTTGTGGACTCAAAGGTTACCATCACAGAGAGGAATGAAGATTTGACACCTGATTTCCATTTACTGTTGCCCCAAAGACCTCTTGTTCAAAAACATTTTTCACATTCCCATGGGAGGAGTGCATCATAGAAATTTGCATTCGTATACTGGTCACTAAATGATTTATTTCCACTTGCCCACTCATTGCCAGTATCAAACTCTTCATTCCCATCATAGCAATGGGGCAAATTGGTTTTATTACAGATGACTGTACTATATGTCCAGGGAGACAGATGAAGTTGGTTGGATTTATACTCAAAATGAAATAAAAATTACCCAGCTGTACAAGTTAAGCACACCTCTGAAAGTCCGGTCTCAGTAAATGCTCTTCAGAAAGAGTACAGATCTACACAGATCTTTCACATAGTAATCAGAGGCTTATGGCAGTTGAGATTGTGCACAAAGAGAAAGATTTATTGCTTCTGGTTTTGTGTTTTGCCAGAAATGTAGATGCCTTTTCCACAGAGGTATATCTCTAGATATCTGACCTCTCTGAATTTAAAGAAAGAATTGAAAAAGTGGGAAAACTTTCCTACAGAACTGAGCTATACAATTCAATTAAAAAAAAAAAAAAGTTTCCTGCAGAATGGCACAATAAGTAACTTAAGCATTCAAGATTAATGAATTATGTCAATGTTATGACATTCAGTTAAAGCTGAAATGCTTTCATCATGGTTTAATCTCCAGAATATAAATCCTCTAAATCAGAGAATAGTCGTTCACACATAAATATGTCCCATCTGAGTTCTCATTTTTACAGTTCTTTCCAGTCACTCATGATATCACTTTCATTCTTGCTCTGGTCATTTCTATCAGAAGGAAATAAAATTTCCTGAACTGTTGTGCTTGTTGTCATCAGACTGTGATACACACAAGACTTCACTGTGATGCCATTTAATTTTCAGAGTTTGGGATCTTTTTTCATGATTTCTAGCAGTAACATTTTCTGTCTTACTCTACCTTTAAATGAATTTTCTTTATAACAAACAATTAGTAAAACCAAAAAAATACTTTGTTACCTGGGAAAAAAAGGAGGACATGATTCCTTCCTTCCTTCCTTCCTTCCTTCCTTCCTTCCTTCCTTCCTTCCTTCCTTCCTTCCTTCCTTCCTTCCTTCCTTCCTTCCTTCCTTCCTTCCTTCCTTCCTTCCTTCCTTCCTTCCTTCCTTCCTTCCTTCCTTCCTTCCTTCCTTCCTTCCTTCCTTTCCTTCCTTTCCTTCCTTTCCTTCCTTTCCTTCCTTTCCTTCCTTTCCTTCCTTTCCTTCCTTTCCTTCCTTTCCTTCCTTTCCTTTCCTTCCTTTCCTTCCTTTCCTTCCTTTCCTTCCTTTCCTTCCTTTCCTTCCTTTCCTTCCTTTCCTTCCTTTCCTTCCTTTCCTTCCTTTCCTTCCTTTCCTTCCTTCCTTCCTTTTCCTTCCTTCCTTCCTTCCTTCCTTCCTTCCTTCCTTCCTTCCTTCCTTCCTTCCTTCCTTCCTAATACTGTCTCTGTTCGGAAACTTACAATTCCTCTTCAGTTATGAGACCTTATTTGCAGAAATAAGCTGACGGTTTTCAGCTAGATGCCGAAAAGAATGGATCATCATTGATAAAGAAGTAGTAAATGTTTTAAAGATGTTAAGCTCTCCAGAAGCTTAATCAATAATAAGTCAGTGAGTGCTTAGAACTGACAATAAATGTGCCTTATTTAAATTCCTAAATAGCATGTTTTAAAGGGGAATCTATCTGCTAATAAGTAGTAAAGCTTAGTCTGATGTCCTGTGACCACAGCGTTTGTCAAATATCAACTTTCTTGCTTGCATCTACTTTCAGAGGAACATTGTAAGATGACTTGAGCAAGTAAGTCTGTCAGTGTAAGCATAAATTCATGCAATATTTTGAAATATCTATGTAGCTTAGTAGTTCTTTTCTAAAGATGTTCATAGAAATCTATGGTTTGTGTTACTGCTTGCAGTCTGCAAGCCTATACAATTAAAAAAAGCAAGAAAACTTTGCACCAATCATAACCAAGATATGCATGACTAGAGTTACTAAAGCTCCACCTAAAGGATAGAAAATAATATAAATTGGCTTAAGAGAGAGGGGATATTAGGGAAGATAGCATCGCGAAGGATACCTTCTGACTTTTGGGATCAGTCAATGGGCTGAGCCTCTCTTCCCCCCACCATCGAGACACCTTTGGGTAAGACTCAAACACTTGGTTATACCACGTGCCTCCCTGGGAAACTTAGAAATCTCTATTGAGTTGCTTTATACCTTTTAATGCTTTTATAGCCAGGCTGAGTTACTCATACTTTTGGTATTAGTATATGATTTGCAGACAGTGAATTTATCACCAGCAATCCGAATAACCTGTGTACCTGTTGCTTTAATAAGTTGCACTACTCATTAAATCTAGCTGTGATAGCTCTCACTGAACGCAACCAAACTCCTTAAGTGTGGCCATGATAGTTCACAGAATGTGACTAGACTGAGAGTGTATTATGTTATCTGTGAATCCGTAATCATGATAGCTCAGTACCCTGAATGCGACCAGACTTATAATGGCTAATTGGGCATCACTCCCATTTACTTTAACCTTTAACGCAACAGGCAGAATAGATATGCTCTGGATATTAATCTAATTTCTTAGATACAGTCATAACAGTGTTCTTGAAGGCTCTAATATTTATGTGCCTTAAAATCAGTGAAACATTTGTCTTTATCTAAGGCAACCAGATATCAATGGAATGCCATTCCATCCAGAGGCAATGAACTATGTAAAACCTTAAAACCAGAAATAATTGGACAGAGTCAGGGTTATTTTAAACCTTCAGATTAAAATACTTTTCTTATGGGGCAGAAGATATGTTCCTTTAAGAAGAAAATGTTAGATAAACCTGATAAATATTATTCATTTTCATTTTCACTTTAAGAATTAGATCCCCATTTATTTTGAAAAAATAGAATTGCTGGTTTCTTTGTATAAGCTGTGTCAGCATGGTGAATCTTTTAATGATTGCTTCAGAGCAGATTGATAGTAAAAGAGCATTTCATTCTTTTCCTTGATATCAAGTCTTTGCAAGACAGTCAATTCATAGACTTTAAGGATATTACTATGCATTATTACAGGTATGCAAGGTTTCAGTTCTTTCACTAACTCGCTCAAATACTGCAGAGCCTATAACCCACACTGCTCTTCTCCCATTTATTTAACTCAAATAGGTGGTGTTGTTGAGAGATGAACATTGTTCATTTCAAAGTGTACCAAATAAAATTTAAAAATTTAGTTTGTGCATGTAGCCTGAAGTATAGGTGTTACTATTTTGTGTGTGAAGTGTAGCCCACTAAAGGTCCACATCAACCTTTGAGACAATGTACAGTGAATAGTACTGCCACACTGGTGTGCAATGTGCTGCTCAGCATTTCGAACGTGTCTGAGTCTTTCTGATCATTCTTTTACACATAAGAAATGGATAATGAATAAAAATATGCAGTTAGATAGCTGCCCTTTCTGGCAGCTTTCACTGCTTTGGAATCATGTTTCTTTCCTATAGCTTATCTACTTTTTTTTTTTTTTTTTTTCAGCTGCATGTTTTTCAAACTTCTTCTTGAATAAAATGTATTGGCATACATTTCTAATGTGCATACCACTGTTCAGAGCACGTTCATGGCTTTAGTTAGATACAGATGTAGGCAAGATAAATTCAGTAAGACTTTTTTCTTGATCATATCCCCCCGTGCTGGTATGAAGAAATCTTTACTCCCATGCAAGTGAAACAAATCAACATGACATGCAGAGATGGTTTAGAATGCTAAATATGAATTATGGTGAGGGCAACTCAGTACTCCATCAGTATTTATGATTCATAGTATTGCATTAAACACATCACAACTGCAGTTCTGGGCTCCATCATGCTATGTGCAATACAGATACATCACAAAAGAAAAAACAAAAAACTGTTTGAAAACTTTTCTTTTTTGTAGAACAGGGATGAATTTTTAAATATATCATATTTGATTTTTTTTTTGATGGACTGATAAAAAAATCAGATTGTGTCCACTCTGTGTAGACATGCCCAGTAATAATATGGGAAACAAACAAATAATTTAAAAAACGATCACATTTAAATTTCGCTCTTTGAAATTATTTCCCAATAAAATTACTCCTTTATTATTATTATTATTATTATTATTATTAATAATAATAATAATAATAATTTTTATTTTTATTATTTATTTTTTATTTTTAAGAAAATTGAGTGGACATACTAGGAATCATCAATTCTTCAAATCTCTAAAAAGGAGCCAAAATTTCTGTAAGTAATTTTTGGCAATATATGTTTCCTGGTTATGTAGAAGTACAGGCTAAGCATGTGAACTACCTTGGATGAGGCATGTAGGCAGTAACACTTAAATCTGACATTGACAGTGAGTTGTTGGACATTGTCTTTTGACGTTGTTGTCCTATAGTGAAAATAATTCAGCTAAGGGAAACATCTGACAAATATGGTGTGACTGAGGATGGCAAAATCCTCCTCTGGGGATGTTCAGAAGCAGCCCTTACAAGGGTGCAGTTTGCTTCCAAATAATTATCCACTTAAACTGAGGCCAGTGAGGTATTTTCTTTCTAAATGGTATTATTGGGGAGTAATTACTTTGTCTTCCATGATGGGATACAAGATTCCATATTGGTCTCACTGACGTCCCACCTCCATTCACATACTAAAGGAATGGACCTTTTTCATAGTAGTGATATGAAAAATAATACTTTGTTGCTTGTTTTTGATGACCCTGGAAATTTTTTATACTCTTTCCTGTACAAACCTTTGACATGGGCTTTATGCCCTTGTGTTACAATACTGGAAAATATTTTAAAATACATTTTCATTAAGGCCCAAATTTCAGCTTTCATGATTAGTTAGTGCCAAGTTGACAGTGTAATAATATTCCAGAGGTTAAGAAAACCTCAAGTAATTTGCTTTGGTGAGTGAATACTTTTTTTTTGCATCTTATTTGTAAACTATGCATCTCTAAGTTATAGAGCAATTTTGGATCTAAAGGTACTGAGATACCACTTGGTACCTCCAGTAATTTATTGAATAGTTCTGTTATTGCTCAGTTGATTTTAGGCAATTAAAATGATCAAGAACAGTGTTTGTAATGAGGATGGCTGCTAAATGTCAGTACACACTATATGATACTGTATAAAAGATTAAAGATAAATCTGGAATATGACAGTAAATCTACATCTGGAAATTATAGTGGCTACTGTTAATGAGAATAATATTTCCAGCAAAAATCAAAGCTATTTTAAACGAACACGTTTCTTCATTATTGCATAATCATTTTTGTTTAGAAAGGGTCCTCCATATCCAGTTCATCAATAAACATCAATGCATTTACCTTTTTACTGCTGCATCATAAAAGCTGTGAGCAGGAAACAGATAAGTCTATGGAAATGTACCAAATCTGTGATGAACTCTCTTTGTTTTTCAAGATAATACATAAAACTGATAGAATAAAATGCAATTATTCTGAACTTTTATTTATTCACTTACTCTTTTTTTGCTTCATGTTCTATCCTTGTCCATATTAAGGATGATCTGCAAATAAACTAGAAATTGGGGTGACATCACATTCCAATCCTTTTTGATTTGCAGAGGAAAAATAAATGTTCTTGATAATAAATGTTTTAGGTTATCATCTGCTTGCTCTAAAATTCAGATTCTGCCTGGCTAGAAGGTACAGATGCTTGAAGAATGCTTGAAATTATTACAACAATAAAACAAAACTTGAATGTTTTATAGGCTAGGGTAAAGGATCTAGCAGTTCTTTCACAGATGAAACTATACTAATACTCATATCTAAGAAACATCGTTAAGAAAGAAAGGTTCAAATGCACACACACACACACACAAAGGAGCACCACCTGGGGGATTCCATTATTGTATAGAAGTTCCCCCCAAACCTAACTGATAGAGGCAGGAATCATTCTCAGATTGAGCGCCTTATTGAAGTCAGTGGACTCAGGTGCAAGCCAGTGCAAGAAGATACGTAGGTATAACCAAAAAGTTCCTTGTGAGATCATTTTAACACCTAAATGTTTTGTTACAGAGAGAAGAGCTCCATGACAACCAACTTCCAGTTCAGAAGGAAAGACAGAATAATAAAACTAGTTTATTGGTATATACTTTTTATTTGCAGTACATGCTCTTCAGAAAACACATCGCCAAAACATGTTGCTGTTATGCAGTCATGGTGTGTAATTATTCTGAGCATTTTCAGAGTTGGTTCTGGTTCCAGTTTCATGAACGAAGCTTTTAAGTGAGGGCAGATTTATCCCTATTCCAAACTGAGGGCTCGATCTCAAGTGCAGACAATGTTTGAGTTGACTCATTGACTTCAAATATATTCATGTGTTTAAATATAATTGTAATGTGTTTATGTGGCAAGGTTTTGGTAGCAGGAGGCTGTAGGGGTGGCTCCTGTGAGAAGAATCCACATGCTGACAAAAGTTAGATAAGGGTCCTGCTGCTGGCCAGAGCTGAGCCAAAAAGCTATGCTGTGAGAACAGATTTAAGAAAGGGAAAACAACAATAAAAACAACAAAAACCTGCTGGGCAACAGCAGCTGGGAGAGTGAGGAGTGAGAAGCAGCCCTGCAGCCCCCCAGGTGAGTACAGCAGGAGGGCAGGAGGTGCTCCAGGCAGGCAGCAGCAGTTCCCCTGCGGCCTGTGGAGAGGCCCCTGGTGGAGCAGGCTGTCCCCCTGCAGCCCACGGGTCCCACACGGAGCAGATCTCCACGCTGCAGCCCGTGGAGGAGCCCCCGGTGGAGCAGGTGGATGTGGCCTGGAGGAGGCTGCGGCCCATGGAGAGCCCCCGCAGGAGCAGGCCCCGGGCCGGAGCTGCAGCCCGTGGAGAGGAGCCCACGCAGGAGCAGGGGGTCTGGGGGGAGCTGCCGCCCGTGGGGGACCCGTGCTGGAGCAGTTTGCTCCTGGGGGATGGACCCCGTGGGACGGAGCCGTGTGGGAGCAGTTCTTGAAGAGCTGCTGCCTGTGGGCAGCCCCCGCAGGCTCTTAGGGAAGGACGGCATCCCGTGGGAGGGACCCCGCGTGTGACCCCAGACTGACTGTGACAGAGCGGAGGAGAACCACTATAGACTGACCACAGCCCCCATTCCCTGTTCCTCTGTGCTGCTTAGAGGGCGGAGGTGGAAGAGGGTGGATGGGGAGAAGGTGTTTTTAGTTTCTTTCATTTGTTTCTCACTTCTCTAACTTGCTAGTAATAGGTAATACATTTTACTAATATCCCCACTCTGCTTTTCATCGCCATCTTGGTGCACTGCCACAGGGGCCTGCCGGGATCAGGGCTGTGGGAGGACACCGTAAGCGGGACGTTGTGGTCCAAGGCCATTTTTTTTCTGGCTACAAACATGGCCTCTGAAACCAGCGAGAGCACACTGACCTTCTGAAAATCGAAGGTGTCTATGCTTGCCAGGTGACAGAGTTCTACTTTGGTAAAAGGTGTGCCTATGTATACAAAGTGAAAAAACAACACTGTAACCCTTGGTGGCAAGCCCAACAGGACACCAGTGATCTGGGGGAGGGTAACCCGTGCCCATGGGAACAGCATCGTGGTTCGTGCCAAGTTCTGTTCCAATCTCTCTGCCAAGGCCGTTGGACACAGTATCCAAGTGATGCTGTATCCATCTAGGATCTAAATTTTTATAGGAAATAAAATGCAGAGTTTGTTTAAAAACAAACAAAAACAAAAAAGATAAAAAGAAAACAAACAAACAAACAAAACAAAAAAGCTGTGACAAGAGCTGGATATCATGAAAAGAGGTTCTTCACTGAGAGAGTGGGTTGTTGTGCACTGGAACAGGCTCCCCAGGGCACGGCACCAAGCCTTTGGAGTTTAAGAAGCATTTGGACTGTGCACTTAGTCATATGGTCTGAATTTTTGGGTAGACTTGTGTGGTGCCAGGAGTTGGAGTCAATGATCCTTGTGGGTCCCTTCCAACTTGGGATATTGTATGACTCTGTGAGTCTTTTTTGCCCATCATGATAATTGTTGAGCGATCTCCCTGTCCTTATTTCAACCCTTGAGCCCTTTTCATCATATTTTCTCCCCTTTCCCTTTGAGGAGGGGGAGTGAGAGGGCAGTTGTGGTGGATCTCAGCTGCCCACCTGAACAAAACCACCACAACAATTCATAGAAATAATTATGCCAAAATAAACACAAGCCAAAAGCACACATGGAAAGAAGCTTCCAGGCAAGTTCTTCATCAAAAGATGACTATATGTAGGAGAATTTTGAGAATTTTTTGTTGCGAGGATACATCTCACTGAGAAAAATGAGTATGTCAGTGTCCTTCATACAAAGATAATGAGAAGATTATCTATATGGAGCATTGTTTGGCTGTATTATAAACCACTTTGTCTTGAAAAATGATCATTGACATTTCATTGTCTTATGATCTATGCATTGAATACAAATCTCTTGAAGTCTCTTCATGGGCTAGTACACTTAATGAAGGTCATACATATATGGTAGTTGACTGGATTAAATAGGATTTTCTTAATAAAGGGGCATACAAAAGAAAAGAAATTCTTTAAAGTTGGAATTCGTACATGTGCTTTTCCTACCAGGATGTATTTTAGGTAAGTAATTTGCCAACACTGAAACACACCATAGGAAAGTATCAAAAATAAAACCTAAAAAAACCCCACCCAACAACTTAAAAAAAAAAGGAACATAAAAAAACACACAACACTTCAGTATTTCTTCATCCTGGAAATCTTTGTAACTGAATCCTCAAAGACCTGAACCTCCTCAAATTCGTCCATTTTTTGTGCAAAGTAGTTGTGTGATTTTTCTTCTCTTGAGAGTTTCTCTACACCTTTTAATGTCAAGGCTGTAAAGCCCAATGCTGTTTACATCTGTATCACTAAACCTTATTTTGTCTTGGTAAAGACATGGAGGCCCAGGAGCACAGAAGTTAGCTTTTCATTTATTTATTTATTTATTTTTTCTAATGGAGAACTGTGGAACCAATCAAGTAAATTCCATAAAAAACAGAAATAAGTTCTTACAGTAATGTTATCCCCATGAAAAACATGGACTTGATACTGCAAACATCCTTGTTCAATATTTTTGAAGAAATTTTTCAATTGTGCTGAACATCTGCAACTACTGTTGACTCAAAGTTTAGTAGTCCACTCTTATGAATACCATATCCATCATGCTAAGTGTGTCCTCATTTGCATGCAAAGAAGTTACTTAATGTTTTTCTTGTTTTCTGGCTTTCAGGCCCTTGTAGTCCAGCAGTGTCATGCAGGTGATGACTTGCTGAGGCTCTCATGAGAGTTATGTCCTGAGGTGTATGAGGCTTTTTGAGCTCTCTGCCCTCTGACACTGCTCAATCAACAAAACTTGGCTCCTCTGTGGCCTTGCAGATTGTTCTATTGCCAAGGCAGCCAGCCTGCAAGACAACATAGCTACTACTCATTTGTATTGAGCTGAGGTAGACTGAGGCCATTGTCGCCCCATGAGGAAAAAAAATAACATCCATTTGTGCTAGCTGAGCCAGCAACTTTGACTTCCAAGGTCTGTAAAACCATTCCTCTTGAAAGTAGTTGAAGAATAAAAATTCATGATAGCATTAAATTATTACTCAGTTTCCTGTAATGTGTTGCAAATTATGCGTAATTATATCCCTATAGGATTCAATTGAAGAGGAGATTTAATCTTATCTAACTGCTTTGAGGGAACAGGTACAAGCCAAGATAAGAGACTTTAAGAAATCCGCCTTCTAGTTCATTTTCCAGCTTTCCAATTTTATTTATACTTGATTTAATCTAATTGTTTTAATTGGAAATTGAATGGTAAACCAGACACACTCTCTGCAGAGCATAATGAGATAACAACCCATGGAAGTATTGCTCTTTCATAAGGCTGATGTTGTGTTCCTGGCCTTTGTGAAATACATTCTGAAAACATGCATGTCATTTTATGCAATAACTGCATATGTAATATGTATTATATCTGAGACATGAACTGGTGTGTTGGGATGGGGTTCTCCTAACTGTAACTTGCCTACAGGCCTGATGGAAACTGTATAGAGCTAATAATTGCTGTGGGGTAATACCTCAACTCAGGTATTGATTCTTGGGGGAAAAATAAAAAGAAAAATGCACTTTAAAAAAATATCTTTATTTTCCCAATGAGTCCATTTTCACTGATGTGAGGGATGAAATTTCTTTAACTCCATTTTGCATTTGGGTGCCTGAAAAAATGTTTGGATACAAGGAGGATGCAAGCTGTCTGTTGAGGCAGCCAAGCAGGCTGTCTCAGAGATACAGAGCAGATACTGCTAGCTGAAGAGCTTCTGAGAACAGCACACAGCTGATGTGGTCAGAAAGGGGGATGGTTTGCACTCCAGAAAGCAATTTGCCTGTTTCATTTTTTTCTGTAACAAAGTTAAGATTCCTCATTTCAAATGATGCAAATACGTGAAAGTATTAAACAAACCTCTACTTTTCCATGAATATCCATGTGTTTGACAGTGAATTTTTGTTGAATAAATATGCAGAAAGGCTCTGCAGAGTTTCAGGATTCTCTCTGAAGAGCTTGGATGAGAATCAATATAAAAAATCAAGCTGTATTTAGAGACAAGCAAAAGGTGATTTTGGGTGGAGTCTAAGGATTTCTAATAGTAATTATGCCATTTAGCATGACTACTGCAATGTCTATTCAAAATGCTTCTTTACTGTTTTTTTTTTTTTTTTTTTTCTCTTTCATACCTTGAGGACTTCATTGTATCTCACTTGATGAGACTACTAGATTACAAAACTTTTATGTTAGAGTCCATATCTCATTACATACTTGCACAGTATCTAGAACACTAGCACTTAAGCCCATATATTTTCTTGGATATCAATGACCTTTTCATATTCTGATTCAGCACTATGAATCATAGAGTCTTAGAATGGTTTGGGTTGGAAGGGACCTTAAAGATTATCTAATTCCAACCCCCTCACCATGGGCAGGGACACCTCCCACCGTACCAGGTTGCCCAAAGCCCCATCCAGCCTGGCCTTGAACACTTCCAGGGATGGGGCATCCACAGTTTCTTTAGGCAAACTGTTCCAGTGCCTCACCACCCTCACAGTAAAGAATTTCTTCCAAGTATCTATTCTAAACCTACCCTCTTTTAGTTTAAAGCCATTCCCCCTTGTCCTATCACTCCACTCCCTGACCAAGAGTCCCTCCCCAGCTTTCCTGTAGGCCCCCTTTAGGTACTGGAAGGCCTCAATATGGTCTCTCCAGAGCCTTCTCTTCTCCATGCTGAACAGCCCCAACTGTCTCAGCCTGTCTTCTTAGGATAGGTACTCCAGCCTTCTGATCATCTTCATGGCCCTCCTCTGGACTCACTGTAATATATCCATGTCTTTTTGTGCTGAGACCCTAGTTTTGAATGCTGTATGGGGGTCTCATGAGTGCAGAGCAGAGGGGTAGAATCACCTTCCTTGATATGCTGGCCATGTTTCTTTTGAGGCAGCCCAGCATATGGTTGGCTTTCTGGGTTACAAGTGCGCATTGCTGGCTCATGTTGAGCTTCCCATCAACCAAGACTCCCAGGTCCTTCTCCTCAGGACTGTTCTCTATCTATTCTCTGCCCAGACTGTATTGGTGCTTAGGATTGCCCTCGCCCAGATGCAGGACCTTGCACTTGGCCTTGTTGAACCTCATGTGGCTTGTACAGGCCCATCTCTCAGGCCTGCCCAGTTCCTTCTGGATGGCATCCCTTCCCTCCAGTGTGTTGACTGCACCACACAGCTTGGTGTCATCAGCAAACTTGCTGAGGGTGCACTTGATCCCACTGCCCATGTTGCTGACAAAGATGTGAAATAGTGCTGGTCACAATACTGACTCCTGAGGAACACCACTCGTTACTGATCTCCACCTGGACATTGAGCTGTTGACTGCAACTCTTTGAGTGCGACCATCCAACCAATTCCTTACGCACCAAGTGGTCCATCTGTCAAGTCTATGTCTCTCCAATTTACAAGGATAACACGGGGGATAGTGTCAAATCTGCACATGTCCAGATAGATGGTGTCAGTTGCTCTTCCCCTATCCACCAATGCTGTAACTTCATTGTAAAAGGTCACCAGATTTCTCAGGCATGATGTGCCCTTAGTGAAGCCATGTTGGCTGTCACCAATCACCTCCTTGTTTTCCTTATTCACCACCTTATTTGCCTTATCAATGTTTCCAGGAGGATATGCTCCATGATCTTGTCAGGCACAGGGGTGAGACTGACTGGCCTGTAGTTCCCCGGGTCTTTCTTTTTTTTTCCCCCCCTTTTTGAAAATGTGGTTTATGTTTCTACTCTTCCCATCAGTGGGAACTTCACCAGACTGACACAGTTTCTCAAATATGATGGACAGTGGCTTAGCAACTTCATCTGCCAGTTCCCTCAGGACTTGTAGATGCATATTATTATGTCCCATGGACTTCTGAAGGTTTATGTTCCTTAGCTGGTCTTGAACCTATCTTCTCCTACAGTAGGTGGTTCATCATTCTTCCAGTCCCTGCCTGTGCATTCTGGGGACCGGGCTACGTTACTAGAACTTTTGCTAGTGAAGACTGAGGCAAAAAAGATGAAGATCCAACAAGCACGGCTTTGTTTTCAAAATTTTTTCAAAAATGCCCAAATATAAACAAATGATTCATGCATACCTGACATACTTTACTCTTCACCAAGTTTGGGTAGGTTCTACTGGTTTATTATAAACTGGTCAGTAGGACAGGGATTCCTCCATACCTACTAACTGTAAATGTGCATATACTATATAAGCTGTTTGATTTTATAAGACAAAGCCAGGTAAATTATACATTGTACACAGTATTGCCTCTGGACTTCATGTTGAATTTCAGCCTCGATTCTCACAACAGAGTTTTAAATTTCTAGAGATGCTCATGGAATGTTACCAGTAAAACACTGTGGGTGTTGCTGTACTTACCTAGATGGTAAGATTGTTATTTTCCTGTATAAGCTATTATAATTCTGAAATAGTCAATGTTAAATCCCTCAGCTGTCAGCACCAGTCCTGATTTATGAAAAGAAATCTTTGGATAATGGCTAATGCCTTCAAAGAGCACACAGGGTGAACAGTAAGGAGCCTGCATTACAAAGCACAGACAGTCTTGCAGCAAGTAAGATGGGAGGTTCTGCTGTCCTCTAAACTGTCTTTGCGGTACATGATAACTTACTGCTCATTTCATACCAGATAAAAATGAATAAGTATGCAGTGCTCATGATGAAACTTTATTTATAAATATAATACAGCACAGGAGAAGACTGCACAGTTTCTGCTTCGCTGTCCTGTCAGTATGGCTCATTTATTTTCAAGGTATTAAAAGAATAACTTTCAAGGGCACATTGCAAAGCCTGTTTTTGCAAAGAGAAAGTTGTAGACAGAGGACAGCTGAATCTGCTGAGTTTGGGAAACTGTAGTTTTCAAATTTCTTTTTAATGAGTCAGCCTATCTTGTAATGTCTGTTCTAGATTTGTTAGTTTTTAAACAGGTTCAAAGTGTAAATTGTGGGTTATGACTATGCTGGCCTCTTTGTTCTCCTAAAAAGCCAGTGGATGTTCATGGTTCTCAAGCCTACCCTAAAACAAAACAATGTTCTAACCCATCATGACTGCTTTCAGTTTAAATTTTATTTTAAAGTTTAATATTTTACATTATATTTTACCATTATCATATATTATGATATTTATCATATTCTTATTCTAGTAATGCAGATGACTGGGAAAAGCTACTCACACTAAAAACACACCCTATATCTGGGTCACAATTTACACTGAAGTATTATCTAGCAGTGTGTTGTGGTTTAACCCGGCTGGCAGCTAAACACCACACAGCCATTCGCTCACCCTCCCCCCTCCCTCTCTGGGATGGGGGAGAGAAACGGGAAAGTGAAGCCGGTGAGTTGAGATAAAGACAGTTTATTAAGACAGGAATATAATAATAACAATAATAATAATAATAGTGATAATGATAATAGTATTAATAATAATAATGTGTACGAAACAAGTGATGCACAATGCAATTGCTCACCACCCGCTGACCGATGCCCAGCCTATCCCCGAGCAGCCGGCCCCCCACCCCGGCCAGCCACCCCTATATATTGTTTAGCATGACGTCAGATGGGATGGAATACCCCTTTGGCCAGTTTGGGTCAGCTGTCCTGGGTCTGTCCCCTCCCAGCTCCTGCTGCACCCCCAGCCTGCTCGCTGGCAGGACAGAGCGAGAAGCCGAAAAGTCCTTGGCCTGGTGTAAACACTGCTCTGCAACAATTAAAACATCAGCATGTTATCAGCGCTCTTCTCATCCTAATCCAAAACATAGCACCCTACCAGCTACTAGGAGGGAAAATTAACTCTGTCCTAACTGGAACCAGGACACAGTGGAATACGACAGGACTCTTAACTACTGCATTTTCTAATTCACCATTTTCAATGGATGCCTTGAAGTAATTCAGGCCAAGTCCAGAAATTTTGTGCTTTTTTCTACGATGAATCTTTTAAGAGTTTCTTGCTGTTACTCTGAAATGTTGAGAAGGATGAGAAGGAATCATTTCAGATCAGTGAATTTTCCAGATCCTTTTTCTCAACAGCAGTATCTGCCTTCGGTTTCTCTAATACAGCAATTTCCACTGAACTGAGACACTGAGATTTGATCCAGCTAGGGCTCAGCTGATGTACATCAGAGAAAACAACTAACTTGTTTCTGTGTTCAGCATAAATGTGATCAAGGATTAAAAGATTAGAATGATGTTTTGAGAACAGGCTTTTGAGAGCCTCTGGAAATTAAGTCCAGAATTTGATTTGTGTTCTACATTTTAATGCAGAAATTATAAACATTAATTAATAAAAAGTAAAACTCTATTTAATGAAATAAGTGAATGGGTGATAGGTGAATGAAATGTCTTCTTAGAGCATCACTTCTCTGTATATACTGTTTTGTTTATAAAACCTTTTTCTATACATGTATTTGAGAATTATTCTCTCTCTCTCTCTCTCTCTCTTTTTTCTTTTTCTTATTTTTTCTTATTTATTTATTTCTCAAATCAAATGTTGGCGTAAATGTATCATGCTGGGAAGGAAGCTTTGCTTCTGCTTCTTATTTCTGCTTTATATCCCTCTGGGAGTGCACACTTGAAGCAGGTGAAATGGGATGGCTGGAAGAAAGACTGGGCACACTTGTCAGTGGGTCTCATTGCTTATGGAGCTACGCCTTTAATTCTTAGTAGGGGTGCTAACTTGAGAGAAAATCATGAAGGAGTGATCCTTAGAGGCAGTTGTCAACAGTCTTGGGCTACTTCTGCTCGTGCTACAGTTGCATGTATAGAGATAAGCTCCCGATGCTCAGCCTGTTCCCTCTGTCATCACAGGGTGCCCTGGGAATCTTTGCCCTCCCCGGCTGGCACCTGAAGTCCTGAAGCAAGGGTGAATGTTGTAATATTAATGGAAAACATTTTACATGCATGGATTTCCTCATTAAGGAGGAGATGTATATTAATTTACATGCTTGGATTTTCTCATTAAGGAGGAGATGTATATGTGAATTTTCTAACAGATTGTGTCTTTATATTGTCTCTGTTTTGTTTTGTTTTGTTTTGTTTTGTCTTTTTGTTGTAATGTTGTCTCATTAATTTTGTTCAGTCTCAGAGAATTATCACTATTTGCTATGTGTTGGTGATCAGCAAAAGTGTTCTATTAGCAGTCCTGATGAGGGCAATTGACATTATTTTAAGTGTATATCTGTGTTTAGTTTATAAACCCTGATGAAAATCATATAATTAAATGATCAAACATTTTCAAATGAAAATACTCTCTTGGAAAAAGGGCAGATGCACTTGTCATGACTGATCAGTGAATCAGAGCACCAGTGTCTCCTTTTGCCAGTAAAACCAGAACCAAACCATTATGACAGCCTCAGTGATGGTAAAAATGGATTGCCTGGTCTCTCTTTTTGACAACAAAATCATGGTTTGGAAATTTGGAAAGAAAGCCCTTGAGTATCTAAGCACCAAATTAATTCATAAACAATCCCTGTTTTGATTTACCAAAAGAAATTATGGAGATTTCTGGATGTTTTCCCTTCCCTTCCCTTCCCTTCCCTTCCCTTCCCTTCCCTTCCCTTCCCTTCCCTTCCCTTCCCTTCCCTTCCCTTCCCTTCCCTTCCCTTCCCTTCCCTTCCCTTCCCTTCCCTTCCCTTCCCTTCCCTTCCCTTCCCTTCCCTTCCCTTCCCTTCCCTTCCCTTCCCTTCCCTTCCCTTCCCTTCCCTTCCCTTCCCTTCCCTTCCCTTCCCTTCCCTTCCCTTCCCTTCCCTTCCCTTCCCTTCCCTTCCCTTCCCTTCCCTTCCCTTCCCTTCCCTTCCCTTCCCTTCTGCTTCTTTTAAAAAAATGGCAAAAGAACAAATTAGTGATACAGTTATAATATATATTTAAAACCTTATACAATCAAACAAATATAGCTTCTGAAAAGACACTAATTCTAAACTGCTGCATGTGGTAAAGTGGAACCTGATTAAACTACTGCTAATAATGACCTTTTGAGCAACACATTACTAGGCTTCCCAAAACAGATGTTATTCAAATAATGTGTGAAATAAGTTTCTATGAAACATACCGACCTGTATTTCAAAAATAAATAATGCAGAACATTTATTCTGATTCTCTGTTGATCCACCGAGTTACAGAATGCTGTAGGAATCACTTAGTTTGCTTACAAATTATTTGAAAGGCTCTAACACTTAGTATGTAATTAATTCATGGAAATTCTGCACAGTAGAATGTGGAATTATACACAGTGTCTGATACCTTCTGGTTATTTCTTTACATTTTTTGTTATCTTTTTCCTTTTTTTTTTTTTTCAACTGGAAGTTCATAAAATTGAAATCCTGTTGGTCATCTCATGCCAGAAGGCTGTGCTACCATTCAGCAAGACCTGGACAGGCTGGAGAGATGGGCAGGAAGAAAAAAAATGAGGTTTAATAAGAGCAAGTGTAGTGTCCTGCACCTGGGAAGGAACAACCGCATGTATCAGTACAGGCTGGGGAGCGACCTGCTGGAGAGGAGCTCTGAGGAGAAGGACCTGGGGGTCCTGGTGGACGACAGGTTGGCCATGAGCCAGCAGTGTGCCCTGGTGGCCAAGAGGGCCAGCGGGATCCTGGCGTGCATTAAAAGGAGCGTGGCCAGCAGGTCAAGGGAAGTGATCCTCCCCCTCTATTGTGCCCTGGGCAGGCCTCACCTGGAGTACTGTGTCCAGTTCTGGGCTCCCCGGTGCAAAAAAGACAGGGATCTCCTGGAAAGAGTCCAGCGGAGGGCCACAAAGATGATACGGGGCCTGGAGCGTCTTCCCTATGAAGAAAGGCTGAGAGACCTGGGTCTGTTCAGCCTGGAGAAAAGAAGACTGAGAGGGGATCTTATCAATGTTTATAAATACCTGAGGTGTGGGAGACAGAGGGATTTGTCCAACCTCTTTTCAGTGGTTTGTGGGGACAGGACGAGGGGCAATGGCCACAAGATGGAGCACAGGAAGTTCCGCACCAACACGCAAAAGAACTTCTTCACGGTGAGGGTGACGGAGCACTGGAACAGGCTGCCCAGGGAGGTTGTGGAGTCTCCTTCTCTGGAGATATTCAAGGCCCATCTGGATGCCTACCTGGGCAGCCTGCTCTAAGGAACCTGCTTTGGCAGGGGGGTTGGACCTGATTATCTCTTGAGGTCCCTTCCAACCCCTACTATTCTGTGATTCTGTGATCTCCTCCTCCTGATTATACATGTCATATAGGAGGATTTCAGGAGAGGATTGTTGTTGCAAGCCCAGCAGCAGCAGCAGGAATAGGCATGTGAAGAACCAAGTTGATCCTTGTCCTCTATGTAAAATTAACAATGGTGGTGAAACACCAGATAAAATTGGATTATATTCTCTGTTTACCTTGCAGCAGAGAATTTAGCATGCAATTTTGACAAGGGAGTGAGAACTGGAGCTTGAGTGTTACTCCTGGTGGAGAACATTTCCAGCAATATTAGCTGAAGATGCTTGGATTTTTGTTACTTTCTGTTGTAATAAAAAGTCTAATCTCTTTACTGAGATTTTTTTTTCCCTATTCTCATAGATTATAAAGGTAAAAAGGCTCGTGTTCATGTGGTTTGATCTTGGATACAGGATCTAGGCCTTGTCTAAACTCCTATTGAAGCTGGAGTAATTTCCTTGTAACAAAAATGAATGAAAGATTTTCTCATTAACCAATTCCACTGCAACCTTTGGTAGGTTTATGTAATCACCACCAGCTGAAATGAAGCAGGCTGCTTTTGTTTGTTGTGAATATAGTGTGATTTACCCCGGGCTTTGTTATCTTTGTTGTGTCAGCAGAGTGCAGCTGTTGCAATGTTTCACTGAGCAAAAATGGGGCCTGCTGTTCATCGGATTTCACCAATAGCAGTGCAAATGAGAGTTAAAACATTTTGATGGCATCAGAATGGCCCTCAGGAGGTTCAAAAGATTAACTGTACAGTGTTCACAGTAGGGTGAATCATGGAGAAACCAGTCAGTCATATCCAATTCCAGATGTCATCTTTGTGTTTGTCTTCAGGGATGGTGTCACAACAGCCCATGGTGGGGATGGAAAGGCCCAGTTCCCACCTGAGAGGAGAGGGACAAAACACTTGGACCACCGAAACCATGGATCCAAAGGAAAAAAAAAGTATTTGAAAACTGATACTACTGCTCCTACTGCAGGGAAGACTCCAGCGAGTCTTTCAGGGTTTTGAGTGTTGCTAATGTGTAGGGTTCCTGCCATCACTGAATGTGGAGACAATATATTGATCAAGTCTTCTAAAACTGTCAGCTTCAGCCTGAAGCTCGTCATGCAAAATGATGACTGTTCCCAGGGCATTTCATAATAGGTGACCAATAAAAACAGGGTATGTAGCTGAGAATAGTCAGCCAATAGGGGGAAAGAAAACGCAGTTGTAATCTCTATTAGAGACCTTGTTTAAGTACACAGAAAAACAAAACAAAACAACAACAACAACAAAATATATATAATTGTATATACATACATAAATCTATGTTTTATATCTATGGATAGCACTAGGTCCAGCTGAGATGTAAGACATCAAATGTCTTTTAAATAGACATCGAATCAAAGATCCCAGTGGATTTTTGCTCTCTGCACAGCTGTCAGTCTATATCAAACCTAAAGCAGACTGATCCTCAGCCCTGCCTAATTGCCATATTGTTTTCTGTTTGTTTGCTTGTTTTTGTATTTTGTTTTTGTTGTTGGTGGTGTTTTTTGTTGTTGTTATTTGTTTATCTTTCCCCCTTTACTCTTCATACCTTTCATTTTGGTATTTTTCTATTCAGTCCTTGAATTACTTACTACTGACTTAACTTCTGTCTTTGTTTTTACATTTCTTGTCTTGCCTAGCTTTAGCTTTATTATAGTCTGTCACAGCTCAACAATTGTTTTTTCAATAATGCTAAACCAGGGATCCTCAGCTATGACATTGTGATCTGGGCCCTTGGTCATAGTAGCTGAAATCCAGACGGGGGATTACAGCTGCATGCCAGTCAAGTTACTGGTTGCATGAGTTCTTTTTAGGATCCCCTCAGAAAATGCAAGCATTCCAGAAAACTAAGGAAAAATGATATGCCAGTTTCCTTGGTTATTCTGTTGTATGTTATATGAACAATTATTTATATGAAGTAATACATTAAAAAATTCTGCAACTTAATATGAATTGTGCACAAATCTATCAACTATGAAGATTTAATTAACAATTTAGAAAAACAGACAAACGTTGATATGTTATTTCACTGCAGTTTTACTCTCAGCTTTTGATGGGTGCATTTGGGGTCTCATAATTCCACTGTCAAGGGGAAATATGGCATTAGTAATGAGGAAAAACTTTTTTGACAGTTAGTATTTTAAATTTCACAACACTAAATCCAACACTGGAATCAGAAAGGTAGGGTTTAAAACAAAATAATTTAATAGAAGGTTAACTTTTAGGATAACCTTTCTATCAAGGTAGATCAATAAAGGCCCTGTGGTCATGAATGCAAAGGACTTTTTATATAGTTGGCTGAGTCCATCTCTGAGATATCTTGGTATTCTGCCACTACACATTCTACAAATCCAGTGGCATCTTGTGTGATAAAGCTTGGGATTTGCAATCAAATTGCCTTCGGTTGTCTCTGTGCCTTGCTCACAAGATAAATTATTGTATAGATGGTTGCACCCAGTACCAAGACTATGTCAATGCCCGTGGGCAAGATATAAGATGGCAAATCACAAAAAAAAAAAAAAAAAAAAAAAAATGATGCTCTTCAGTGACAGCTGATTTTAATAGAATAAGGTCCACAGGAGAACAGATAGGCAAATTTTGTAAAGTGAAAGGGATTTCAGTGGTTACTAAAATTTTATGGTTTCTTCATAGCATGTGTGGTGGTTTTTCTCAGCTGGGCAGCTGAACTCCATCACAACTGCCCTCAAAGGGAAATGGGGAGAAAATACGATGAAATGGGCTCAAGGGTTGCAATCGGGATGGGGAGATCGCTCAACAATTATCATCATGGGCAAAACAGACTCAGCGTAGGGAGATTAATGTCATTTATTACCCATTACTTACAAGATAGAGCAGTGAGAAACTAAAAATTCAAAATAAAAACACCTTCCCTCCATCCACCCTCTTCTCCCTCCTCCCGCTAAGCAGCACAGAGGAACAGGGAATGGGAGCTGTGGTCAGTCCCTGAGGCTTCGTCTCCGCCGCTCCTTCTCAGTCACTCTCTGCCCCCGCTCCACGCGGGGTCCCTCCCACGGGATGCCGTCCTTCCCGAACCGAGCCTGCGGGGGCTGCCCACAGGCAGCAGCTCTTCAAGACCTGCTCCCACACGGCTCCGTACCACGGGGTCCATCCCCCAGGAGCAAACTGCTCCAGCACGGGTCCCCCACGGGCGGCAGCTCCCCCCAGACCCCCTGCTCCTGCGTGGGCTCCTCTCCACGGGCTGCAGCTCCGGCCCGGGGCCTGCTCCTGCGGGGGCTCTCCATGGGCCGCAGCCTCCTCCAGGCCACATCCACCTGCTCCACCGGGGGCTCCTCCACGGGCTGCAGCGTGGAGATCTGCTCCGTGTGGGACCCGTGGGCTGCAGGGGGACAGCCTGCTCCACCAGGGGCCTCTCCACAGGCCGCAGGGGAACTGCTGCTGCCTGCCTGGAGCACCTCCTGCCCTCCTGCTGCACTCACCTGGGGGGCTGCAGGGCTGCTTCTCACTCCTCTGTCCCAGCAGCTGTAGTAAAGCAGTATTTTTCTCTTTCTTCAATCTGCTCTCCCAGAGGCACAAACAACGTCACTTAGTGCCTCGCTGCTCAATTAAACAGAGTTGAAACAGTATAGGTTTCATCAATAGTGTATTCCTCTTCACTCTGCTTAATTTCTGTGGCTGCAGTATAATAGTCAGAAAGACCACTGAGAATGAAAACAAATTGACATCTGCATGGTCATAGTATATAATTCCAGCAGGACTTGTTTTCATAGTAAATTGTTATAGTTAAAATAAAAGATTGTCAGATGACTTCGTTAGAAAAACTCCATAGTTTCATTTTCTGATGAGAACCAAAAGAACCATTGGAGAATAAGCATATTTGAAATAATGAATAAAAAAACAAGGAAAGGAAATTATGCCAAAATTAAACATTGTAACTGTTTCCTATTTGTTCTGTGGCTGCTTAATAATGGAAACTCTAATCTGCAGCCTTGTGCACATTAATAATGCTGTATCCATCCATTGCCCAGTGCTAATTTACAAGGGAATACTTACAGAATGAACTAATGAAGGAAATGCTAAATTAATTAAGAACTTGTTCTTACAACACAAGTCAACAAAATCGATTGCAAATGGATCTTTGAAGTGCTACTTCACTAAATAATTCCACTATAAAAAATTGTTGTGTATGCAAAACACATCATTTTTTTTTTTTTCCCCTGGCATATGTTCAGCAGAGAAGATATTAACATGAACCCTATTGCTCTCCCTTCTCAAGCTTGATGTTGTTCCTTCAGCTGTATTTCTGAGGAAACTGGAAAGAAACAGATATGGCCTATTGTGTAGCTGCCACATACAGCAGCTCTTGCTTTTACATCAGTTTGATGCTGTACAGCAAGGTGTCCAACTACGTGTCAGCTGCCTTTGGACATTGACAGTGACTATCCAGGGGGTCTTCAACTGGCACTGTAGACTGACACATGCCAGAGAACACTGTACCAACCATCAATCTGGTTTTAAAAGGATCTAGGAGAGTGACTCAGCCTCATAATTAACAATTTCCCTTGCATGAATCTGCTCCTTTTTCATCTGATTTGCCAGCTCTGAGATTTATGAACACTACCACACATAGCAGCTGCTGAAATAAGCTGCGAGACACAGAGCAGCTCGGAGAGGCTGTGCAAGGGTACACTGGGAAACACAAGAGGAAATTGAAATAGCAAGGCTTTGGAATTGGTCGATGGGTCTGGCTGATATCTCCCATTCTGAAGGTAGCCATAGGATGTGCCTTTGCAGTGGGGAAAAAATGGCAAGCAACTTGGAGAGAGTAATGGTAATGGCACACACATTTTCTTGCTGTGCATTAATACTCCTTGCTAATGGCTGTCTTGGTGACTGTTAGGCCATTCAGTGACATTTTAAAGGCAAAACAAACAAACAAAAAAAAACCCCACCTTCTGTTGTAACTGAGGAAATGTCCAACTGGGGAACCTCTGGAGTTTCATGGTACCTAGCTGCTGGAAGTAATCCAGATCTCCTTTCAGTTATTTGCATTGTGGCAAGGTTTCATACGATATGTTCATATGAAAGGTATGCCCTGCAACCTCCCCTCTTTGATGGACATTTCTCTGATTGTGCTTTGTGGGGTGTGGATCAGAGTTTTCATAATGCATCAGTTCACTGTCTGGCTTCCCAAGTGACAGGCAAGAACAGCCACACCAGGCCCCACCACCGAGAGCTCAGCTCCCACCCCCTGCAGATGTGGCTTCTCTCAGAAACTAGAATAAATATTGTAATCTCTCTCCTCAAAGAATATGAATTCATACCCCAAATTATATGAATTATTTTTGGGCTTATACCTGTTTCTTTTCTCCGTAATCCACCGTGAAAGGTTCTGTGATGAGACGTCAAAATATTTTTTGATAGAAAACAACAAAAGGTGAGTGGTGTGCACGTGGTGTATGAGAAGCTCAGGGGAAGCAGCTGCTGGTGGAGCAGGTGAGTGGGGCGAATCCTGGGTGGTAGCAGGAAGGAAAGTGTGTGGTGTGCCTCATGTTCTGCAGTGAGGCAGGAGGAGTTTCTCCTTCTGTACCTCTGTCCTGCTGAACTGGTCCTCTTTGTCCAACTGTGTTCTCACTTGCTGCTTATGTGAAGTCCCTCTTCTGTGAAAGCTATTGCAAAGAAGCAGCCTAGTAAATACCTGCTCTGTAGCAGGATACTTCCTTTAATGTGGTTTTATGCAGGATGTTGTTTCTTTTTTTTAAATTATATTCCAGAATCATTAGTTTAATTTGAAGCCTTTTCACAATTTTTTCTTCCATTAAAGGATTGAAGTTAGTTAGAATGAAGTCATGCACAAGAAAATATCCACTTTGATTTATGAAAAAAAACATTCTGGGAAATCTATTTTTGTCATTCATTTGGAATGGACAAGATTATTTTACAGCTTTGCATATGAAATATATCCCTTTACTGTATAAATGTATTGGCAAAAAGTGATTAGACACATGGGTGAGAAGCTGTAACTGAGCCAGTTATTTAACCATTTATTTTTAGCAAAAATTTCTGATATAAAGAAAAGCACAACTTTTCTTATATAAAATCGAAAAAAAGGTTTACAGGCAAGTGTTGCTGAACTGTCAGTCTGAAAATTTATCTTATGATTACACAATTGCAATGTTGAAAGAGGAAAAAAAAATGTTTCTCTCAGGGTATTTTTCATTGCTTTCTCTACAGCAAGTCTTATGGTGGCTGACTAGAAGTCAGCCATAATGCAGAATGCAGTATTTCATGCTATCTTCAAGCATGTAGGTTTGACCAGGTTACATAATGTTATTGTGACACTAATGACAAGTTTACACATGCCTGCAGTTATTTCAATTTGGCTTAAAAAGCAGGCTGGAGTCACCCAGATAAGTATCTCTGAGAAGCTCATGTCTTTCCTCATGTCGTCAATGAGAAATAAAAACAAACAAAGAAGAATAACAAGAATAACAAAAATAAAATGGTTCGCCTAACAAAAAAATCTTAAAAATGAAAAACGTATTACAGAGAGAAGTTCATTTGACTGCACCTTAGGAAGAAATTAATTTTAGAATGAAATTCTTTGCTCAGAGGGTGGTGAGGCACTGGCACAGGTTGCCCAGAGAAGCTGTGGATGCCCCATCCCTGGAGGTGCTCAAGGCCAGGCTGGATGGGGCTTTGGGCAGCCTGGTCTGGTGGGAGGTGTCCCTGCCCATGGCAGGGGGTTGGAATAAGATTATCTTTAAGGTTCCTTCCAACCCAAACCATTCTGTGATTCTATGATACAGTAATCTGGCAAAGATGCATACAAGATTCAATCTTTTCACTAATTAAATGGAGACATATAGGACCAAAAATAGAATTTTAAGCTTGGCCTAGTATGTCAGCAAGTCATGTAGCTCAGTAAGCATGAATTTCAGTTGTTATGAGAAAAGTAAGGTGAAAAAGTAGATTTGTGATATCAGACTTAATAGAGGGAAACTATGATAGAGGAAGCAGAGTCTTGCATTTTTAGTCAAGAGGTGAAATGGAAAGAATCCTCCAATTAATTCAAGGTGTCCAGTTTCATGTGCTGTCTTACAGATCATTCTGTTGAATCCTGTCACTTAAGGAAAATTCCCACTGTTTCTTATACAGGTCATAGTTATTATTTCCAGTGTCTAAAGCTCTCCTGAAAGTAAGCTCCAAAAATAAACCTTCCTTATTTTCAGCTTTCTAATTTAGCAAAATGGATTCCAGCTCACAGAAGTCATGAATTTAAGTGATACAGATAAGAAAGTATATCTGGAATAGTGTCTATTCCAGTATCATCTGTGACATCTCATTAGTGCTTTCTTACTTTCCACATAGGATTGAGTTAAAAAAAAAAAAAGGAAACAAAAATAAAAACCTGTAGATGCATTTTCTAAGCTACCTAGTTCTGATACGTAATCTTACAGTACATTAAACTTTATCCATTGTCTCTTCCTCTTCTCTGGAACTCCTTACTATTACCATTTTCTGGGAAGAAGTAAAATATATATATTTTTTCTTTAAAATGCCTTTACCTTGCATTCTTTACAAGGAGACAATAAAATAATGAAGCAATAAAGATATTTCACACTAGTTTTAGGTTATTCATAAAGTAACAGGGCTTTTGATTTGGGTGAGTGTATTATTTTGTTCAAGCTGTAGCTTTTTTATGAATTTTATGGAAAATTCACTAAAATCTTTCAAGCAAAAATATATTCAAACGTAAGAAAAAGTACTGCATTTTTGTAGATCTTATAAAATGTGCAAAGTGTAAGTAATTATTATGGAAGAAACTTAAGCTTTAAAAAGCCTTATTTCATCCCATGACTCCTGCTGGCATGCAATGATTACATGCTCTGATTTATTTTTGTAAAAGTTTCCCAAGAGCTGCTGCTACACAATGATGATATATTTTCTCCTCTAGATGAATATACCTCTTTTGTTTGCTTTTGTACCCCTAAGTTTTATAGAAATTTTAACTTTAAAGGAAAAAAATATGATAGCAAATGTTCATACAAAAATATTATTTAACAATCATGCCATGATGCAGTGATGCAAAAATATAGAAAAATGTGAAAATAGAAATCAGTTGAAGATATTTTGAATTTAATTTCCAACTAGATAATTTAGATTTAAAATGTTAATACAGTACTTTGAAAGTTCTAAACAAATAGTTTTCAAATCAGTGCAAACAAATATGTTTTATCAGAACTGTTGAGCATTTGTTTTCCATCTCAGTCAAAATATTTTTAATTTAAAATGCTAACAGCAAAATAAAATTTAAATAGGAACAGTTTGAATTGACATGCTTTCCTAAACATTTGATTTAAAAAGATCAGTGGGAACTTGCCCTGTGCTGTCTAGCTGTTCTGCAGTAGTACATCTGCCCAAGAGCTGAAGACATGAAACATCAGGGGTGGCAATTTTGCATCTTTTATAACAGCTTGTGTAATCAGATTCTTGATGTATGAAGAAAAATTATAAAGGCACTTAATTATTGTTTCACTTTACTTGGTGTTAGTTTTTCAAGCTGCTAGTAATATAATATTCAAAACTGATAAATCATTTTCCTGACTTTGACTGCTTATTCTGGTCAGTTAGCACTATTGTCTGCAGGTGTTGGACAGTTATTGCATCCCACACTGTGTATTCCTGTTGTATTTTTCATGCCCTAAGGAGCTTGTACGTCCCATGGTTTTTCAGCACTGCCTGACAAATCTTTGGCTCTGTTTTGCAAGGCTGCTTTGTGCCATGAGAAAGCAAACCCTATATCTTATATAATTAATTTTCTCCTTTGATTTCCTCTCCACTTTGTTCAATAAATGAAACTGCTACTCCATGACATATCAGTGAAAATTTAATATAGATTTGGGTTCTGATATTGCCAGACAGAGCAGTCATTTATTCAGAAGTGGTAAGGAAGAACTGGCTGCTTCTTTAATTTGATCTGTTCTCTTCTTCATATTATGCATGTAGAAGGTACAGGAGATAATTTGAATGATAGATTCAGTAGAAATGGGATGGAAAATACTGTAGATAACAGTATGGATGATATTTTGTCATATATGGATGATACTTTGCAGCTCTCTCTGCGAGGGTACCCGGCAAATACTCAGGCATGCGTGGTGCCTGAGCTCTGCTGCAGCATGAATCACCCCTTCTTCTCATTCATTACATGGCATTTACCAGCCTTGACTTACTCTTAACAGCAGGTTAATGGTTCATGTCCCTCATGGCACCTTTCTGTATATCCAACGTGTCTTCATGCTGTTTCTTCTGACTTCCCAATGTCTTCCCTAGGACATTTTTCATAATTTTAAAATGGGCTTACTCCTTGTTTCCTGGAAATCTTAAGGTTGCCTTCAAAAATGTAAACCTGATCTTTTTGGCAGGTTTTCAGTTTCTGATAACAATTCTTTGCAAACTGAACTGTTGGGAGAAGAGTATTCAACATAACTTTCAAAAAGTGATTGAGCAGTGAAGGTGGGAGAGCGGAAGTTCAAAATGGGTCTACTGGAGAGGTGCCTGAGGTTGTCATGTATGCCTTGTGACTGGACACCTCCAGCTGCACATACAGGAACAGGTAACGGGGAAAGGGGTCACTCCTGCTCACTTTGGAGGTTGTGCTGCATCCCTTGTTTGTCTCAAATTGGCCCTTTCAGCCACCCTGCCTCTGTTACTTGAGGTTAGCACAGATTGTGAATAATATTTCTCTGAAACATTCCCTGCACCCTGATTCCTCAATATCTTACTGCACATCACTTCACACAATCTGTTAGGTGTAAGCAGAATTATTGGTGATCTGTACTTCAAGGGCTAAAAACCTGCCTCTTTGCATGTGATTGTGAATCATGACATAGTCATGGGGCTCTGTTTTGCAGGGAAACTGAGTTTTAGGGCACACCTGGATATCTGCAGTCCTTGAAGCACATGGAGCAGAGAGAGGGGCCAGTATGAGCTAGCCTAGCAAACCTAGGAGGTGTGCACACTCCACCTTGTGGAGTGTGACTTGTTCATGTCAATGTCCACCTGCTACACCACAATGTTAAATAAAAAAATAACTTTCAAATAATTAAAAAGGACTTAAATCTTTGCCAAACTTACAACTTAGAGACTACAGTGGGTTGGAAGAATGCAAGGTAGAAGTATGTTTTTATTTTTTTAAACATTGTTCTTGTTATTAGCTGAGATTCAGCTGCTACTGGGAGGAATTTGGTTGCAATGGGCCCTGTTTCTGTTGTTGCTAAAGCATAGTTTTCAAAGCAGCTTTCAGTTTTGTTCTTTATCTTCTTTCCAATTATTCTAAGTTACAGAACTTGTAGCATCCAACCAAAATTGTTAAAACATTGTCTACATATCCAGTCCTCTGTTCTTTCTCTAGCGACACCAAAATGTATTCCTAGGGAAGTGTAGGAACAGTACAGACATATGTGATGCTTTCCCCTAATCCATTCCCAATATTGGACATTGTGTGTGTGTGTTCAGAGGATCTCCTTTGCCTGTTGTGTTCATGTAGGATGCAACTGATGGTAACTCTCTCATGATATTCAGGCACTCCCTGAAGCAACCTAATATTCCTGCATCCACAGCACCATCTGGCAGGGAGCTCCACATATCTGTGTATGACCTGCTTTGTGAGCAGTCTTCTTTTGCTGGTTGTGAACCTGTCTCCAGCCACCTTCTTTTGATGGCTGCTGCTCCTTTGCATTAGCAGAGGGAACAGCCAGTCTTTACCCAGTCCCTTTATGACGATTATGATCTTGTAAGCCTCTGTCATTTCACTGAAGAATACTCATTTTTCCAAACGGTCTGAATTCAATCTGCTTAACCATTCACTTTCCAGAAGTGTCATGTCTGACCTCCAGCTTGTTACAAAAGTTTTCTTCCTGTTCCCAAGATGGCAACATGTCTTAGTGACTGTGTGTTTGGAAGGGATTGCTGCAACGTGCTGTCCCTGAGGCTGACTATGAGTGGTGAACATGTTCCAGGAGGCACAGAGTGCAGCTGCTCTCCTCTGGTTTCAAGCTAGGCTTTGATACCCCTTTCTGTTTTTTCTTCTGTGTTAAGTCAATTAATGGATCAAGCTTCAACTTTATATTAAACAAAAATAAATATTGATGTGTGAGCCATTATGACAGGTCAATTCATCTGTGACACCACAGATCATGTAGACTCAGGAGAAGTGCAGACAAATTTATTTGTTGTTCAGAGAGGTCCACCTATAGAAAAGTACTATAGGAGATTACCTCAATCTGGAATTTTGCACCATTAGGGGGTGTTTCTGTATCTTCCTTTGGATTAATGCTACTACATATATGTGTATATATATATATACACACAAATTTCACTTCAATAAAAACAGGAATTTAATAAATTAATCAGTCCACTTTAAAAATATTTTAGTGTCAGTGACCATTATGCACAACAAAGGACTGTGCAGCACAGCATCCTTCTGTGTGCATATTAAATGTCAGATCCTGGGAGGTGACTGTTTAGTGGAACCTGTTGCTCTCTAGGTTCAATGAGAAGAGTAGAATCTGCTTTGTTTGGTAGTAAGAACCAACAGGAGTCTTTCAAAACATTAGGTGCACACGTACAGATCTGCAAACTCTGTAGTTTTCATACTTGCCCATAAGAAAAAGTCAGGGAAGCATATTGTCAGCCATTCATGTGTACATACTTTTGATTTTCCTGTGTAACTACAGGTAGAAGACCAACATTTGGTAAATATACACTGTTCAAAAGTCAGCAGCATTGAGGCCACACTAAAAAGAGCTATTTTTTCCTATTCTGTATTGCAGCTTGGGAGACTGGAGTGTAGGAATGTTTTCGTCATTTTTTCAAGTGATACATTATCCATTATAAAATGGAGAAGAAAATAATTTCTGTCCAGTTTCTAATGCTCAACGTGTGAAACTACAGAAGGAGAAATGGCAATGTAAAATATTGATGAAGTGCAGTTTACATTATTTCTCATGCTTTGTGGTAAGGACAAAAAAGGCGCTTCTGCTTCTTTGGCCTCTCACCTGTGTTCGTTCAGGATGGAAAGACTTTCCTTTCACTTTCTACAAGGCTTAGGACATCTTTTAGCAAATAGTAAGTGAATTTTCCAATAAACTCCTTGTCTTCTCTCTTTCTGCAGCTACTTTGCTTGAGTTTCCTCTACTCTAGATAGCCTACACTTTTCCTTATCTTTTCCTTAAATGTTATTATTTTCTTTTTTCCTTGTGGCAGACATTCTTTATTTGTTCTGATTTTGCTAATTCTATAACGTTTTCATCTGGTTTCTATTTATGGTGTTAATCCGGTATTTTTCTCAAATTTATGAGCACTTTTTCTTCGTCTTCCTCTTTCAAGACCTTTCACACACTGGAAGACCATTAAGATCTCTGATAATTAATGGCAGCTCATCATTCATTTTCATTACATTACTATGCAAGTCTTCTGAGAACAGCAAGGGAAGCCATAAAGTTGCTCACCTTATAAACTGCAGTGTGTCTTTTGATTGATATATCCCTTTGTCGTTAATGATCCCTGAGGATATAATATGAACATTGACCTAAAATAACCCAACAAGAAATAGGGAGGAAGATTTTATTTTCTATTAACCGAGTCAGAAAGACCTCAGAGCTAACAGACTGATGTGATTGGGATAATAGTTTTGGAAACTTGTCCTGTATCTTGCTAAAAGCAAAATTGCTAGTCTAGTTCTTAATCCAATGTTGGAGCAATCAACTAACGCTAGCTCTAGAAGATTACCTTCCAAGTGGTTGTGCCTTGCATGATACACTGGATGGTACAGGTGTGTGTTTGGTGTGTGGTCTGGTGTATCTGTGTTGAAATAACTGTTTAGTGACAAGGTGGGTGACTGGTGTTATTTCTGATTCATGTATAGAGCAGATAATTTTGCAATATGTTAATATGTTTTAGTTTATAACATCACAGCATGCACGATTTTCAATTTTAAAATAGCTGGTGGAAAAGTACTACTGAGCTAAGTCCAAATATCATTCTGTTGAAAGTACTGATATAACTTCATCTCTGTTATAGAGCGTGTGCCAGACTCTGTCTCAGTAAAACGAGTAAGGGTTATCATTCCTATATATCATGAAGGACAGTAAGTCAATCTCCATGTAAACCTTGGACTTTCTGCCTATAAGAGCCTGATTTTGCCTGATCTTTAGTTCAAACAAAATCATTTTAATTTTTTTTTTCCTTAGGGAAAACATAGCCAACATAGCACAGCAAAATGCATCCATGAATTCTGGATTAGAATAGGAACCTGAGCAAGGGCTGAGTCCATGGAGGAATTGAGTTTGACAATTATTGTAGACTGTGATAAATCATCAGTGTTGTGGGACAGAACAGATTAAAATTTAATATTGTCTCTTTTGTAAATGGCTATATCTTTGGGAACATAAGGATATGTGATAAATGAAGGATTTGAAAGGGCATTGTAAGAGGATTGCTTGCACATTTTGGCACACTGTGTACCACTGCAGTACGGTGGATGTCTGCAGAGAGGCAGGTTAAGTGGTACATTGCTCTGGAGGGACGTTGGCTAAGTGCTTTTCTCACCTCTAATCACAACTTTTCAGAACAAAGGTGTGGTTTATTTAAAAATAATATCAGTACCCTGTCTGCATTTAATAATAAGGAAAACAAATAAAAAATATATGTGGGAAAATGTTTTTGGAATTTGGATGGAATCATAGAATCATAGAATTATCTGAGTTGGAAGGAACCTTAAAGATCATCTATTTCCAACCCCCCTATAATGGGCAGGGACACCTCCCGTTACACCAGGTTGCTCAAAGTCCCTTCCAATCTAGGGCTTCAACCTGTGCCAGTGCCTCACCACCCTCACAGTAAAGAATTTCTTCCAAATATCAAATCTAAATCTACCCTCTTTTAGTTTAAAGCCATTCTCTCTTGTCCTACCGCTCCACTCCCTGACCAAGAGTCCCTCCCCAGCTTTCCTGTAGGCCCCCTTTAGGCAATGGAAGGCCCCTGTAAGGTGTCCCTGGAGCCTTCTCTTCTCCAGGCTGAACAACCCCAGCTCTCTCAGTCTGTCTCCTACAAAAGAGAGGTGCTCCAGCCCCTCGATCTTCTTTGTGGCCCTCCTCTGGATTCACTCCAACATCTCCATGTCCTTCTTGTGCTGGGGGCTCCAGAACTGAGTGCAGCACTCCAGGTGGGGTCTCACAAGAGCACAATAGAGGGGGAGAATCACCTCCCTTCATCTGCTAGTCATGGTTCTGTTGATGCAGCCCAGGATACAGTTGGCTTTTGGGCTGCAAATGCACATTGGCTGCTCAAGTTCAATTTTACACCCACCAACACCCGCCGGTCCTTCTCTTCAGGGCTGCTCTCAATCCATTCTCCTCCCAACGTATATTTTTGCTTGGCATTGCCCCAACCCAGATGCAGGAGTTGGCCTTGTTGAACCTCATGAGGTTCACACAGGCCCACCTCTCAGGCCTGCCCAGGTCCCTCTGGGTGGCATCCCTTCCTTCCAGCATATCATTGGCAAATTTACTGAGGGTGCACTCAATCTCAAGGTCCATGTCACTGACAAAGATGTTAAATAGTGCTGATTCCAATATGAACCCCTAAGGAACACTAATTGTTACTGATCTACTCTTGAACGTTGAACTCTTGACCACAACATTTTGAGGGCGACCATCCAACCAGTAGATAGAAATGAGTATATTATTTTGTTAGGATTTTTTTGTTTGTTTATTTTGTCCCAGCCAGACCCAGTACACCATTTGTACTGCCTTGTCTGTGTTACTGTTCTATTAGAAATAATCTCTACTATATGAAGATCTCATGGAGGTATGCACATTAAAATCCTCCTTAAACATGTCCTTTACAGCAAGGAAAGCAGGAAACCATGTTGCACCTGTAATATTATCAAAAATGTGTGTCTTAAAGATGCCATTTTTCTGGCAAAAAGAAACAATCACTTCAGTGTACACCATGTTGGCTCCTACTCAGTTTCTCCTCTCAGAAAATGGTCTCCAACTCAACCATGTGTTGCAGTGTATTAAATAAGAATCCAAATAATCCATATGACTTTATACAAGGTCTGTGTGAATTCTTGAATGTGAGTATATCTACTGCTGCGTTCTTGAACTGTTGAGCCAGTGCTTTGCTCTGACCTAGCCTGTGTAATAGCTCTGCTTAGGTAGTGCTCAGAGTTTAATAAATCATAGACATATTTCTTCACCCCATGTAGGGGTGGGGTGGGGGTGCATTTGGGGGTGAGGGGGTGGTGGCTTGTTGTGGTGGTTTTATCTTCTGCAGAAACATGGCATGCCTGTACTGAAGTGCATTATACATAGATGTGTATTGAATGCAGATCAGTCTATTAAGGTAGCGCAAAATACTTAAAAAGTCAGGACTTGCAGTAGTGTTTGCACAAGCACGTTAAAGAACATGTGGTGAGCAGCAGAGATATTCAACTGCCAGCTTGAGAAAGGAACAGAAAATTAGTATGCAGTGTGGTTAAACTGTTTTTTTTTTTTTTAATTTATTTTATTTTTTTTAAAATTTTTCTAGAAGTAATATCTTAATCTTTGTTTTATTGTAGTTTTACTCAATCAATTAATTAATTAATTTTATTTTGAAAGTTTCTTATTTTTGTACTTAAACTAGCATTCTTGCAGCAAGGCTGTGATAAGGGTATGGGAAAAGCAGGGCTGATGGGAGAGGGAACAGCTTTTGTAGTTTACTGGTACTATTGTGAAAAATCAACTAAACTGTTTCCCACACAGGGCCCTTCACACCTGTAACAAATAGCAAATTTCAAATTGCTCTGATGAGCAGGTACACACAAAGTTTTTTTATAGATTAAATATTCTAAAATTTCATCCATTTATCTTTGGAAATCCCATCTATTCTATTTGTTCTTTACAAATAAAAGCACCATTTTATTTAGGTCTTGAGCAAACCAATGTTTGGAGCCAGCAAGCACTTTTTCATGTAATTAAACTTTACAGAACTGTCCCATAATAAAAAACAATTGAAAAATGGGAGAATTAAAAATATTTATGAATCTTATATGAAGGGAGAGAAATGATAAACCTCAATTTCCAGCATAGGTGAATGATATATATAATTTATGGTTTAACAACAATAATAGTTGTCATGTTATATCTTAAGAGTGCAGACTGGCATTTTTGGGTCTGATGAAACAATAGTATTTTAAAGAGTGGTTTAAAAGAAGAGAGGATAGAAGATGACAGATGGGGTTTCTAAAACAGTGAATTGCTTGGAGGAAAGTTTGGAAAGGTAAACGAGGGAAGGAAATGTAAATTGGTTGGTGAGGTTTATCGAATAGCCTTCTATAATAATGTTATTGCAGATGGCATGTACAGGCTGGTTAGCTAAAGCCCACTAAGAGCTCAATATTATCTTTAGTTTAGTTCGTATAAAAGCTTACATTTATGATATGAAAAACAGGTAAGAAATACACCTAATTAGCTTCTGGAGTATTGAAAGGCTTGTCTTCACACAGAGGTCATCAAATTTGTAGGGTGCTTTCTTTCCTAAAATGGCACTGTTACTTTAACTTTGGATTGTTAATACATTCAAAGGGAATGTGATTAAAACACTGTAACTTAATATTTCTCTTTTAAGATCAGAAAGGTGTGGAATTATCTAAATTAGGAATTAAGCTTTGCAACAGGTTAGCATTAACCAGCTATTCAGTAGCTGTGCATAAATATTTGAAGAGTAATCCTTCTCTTTGAAGAAGTAAGATTTTTCCCTAGTTAATCCAGGATATAAATATTTTAAAATACCTACTCCACTGAATACTTAAAGGTCAAAATTTATTAAATGAGAATGCTTTAATTCCCTATTGTGACTTAACCTGACAGGCACCTAAGCACCACACAGCCCTTGGTGCAATATTGGCACAAATGCACCGTTGTGCTAGCAGTTGGTACCTCTGTTCTTTGACCCTCAGCAACCCCAGAACAGAAGAGTTCTCTGGGAGACCAGGCAAGATAGACAACTGCTTGACCTTTTCTTTTCTTAAGGCAGGTATGACAAAAACCCACCAGTACCCTTTTGGATCCTTGAAGTACACTCTCCTGAGGGTACTGCCAAGGATGTGTGGAGCCTCCAGTCCAGTCACAATGGGGTGCTTTTGCCACTCATCCCCAGTTAGGCTCACTTTGGCCCCCAATACTGTTAGTTGTTGGGATCCCTCTGTAATTCCAGAAAAACAGATGGGTTCTGCCCCTTGATAGCTTGATGGCATTAGGGTAAACTGTGCGCCAGGTCCACTAGAGCCTTATACTCATGCTGTTCTGATGTGCCAGGCTATCAAATCTACACAGTCCAATAAGACCAGCTGTATCTTTCCTCCACCTATCTGGAGGCAAGGCCCCTCTAGTCCTGGTCATTGCATTTGTTACTCTCTTCTTTTAAATTTGAATCAAATGTCCCTTCCTTAAGGTCAGAAGTAAGATCAGTCCATCTACTGTCCACTGGAAACTGGAACAGCCATTTCCATTGTTTTTGCTTGCAACTCATGTACCTGTGCCTCAAGAGTTGAGGTAGATTTTCCATTCTACTTCCTCTTGTCCTCACTGTGGTCATGCAGACACAAAAACACAGGGTGGCCTATGGTGCATACCCACTATATCCTCCTTCTTGAGCAGAGAAACACTTCTAATAGCTGATATACTGGTCTGTATGGGTGGGGGAGAAAACTTATTCTCTCTGTGTTTGAGCTGCTGAACCAGTTTCTCCACAGCTGAGACACAGGCCCATAGGGAAAAAGAGAGACTGTCTTTGTGTTGCTGGAGTTGGCCAGCCAATTCATCCAGCATTTGTCCCTCTCCATTTTTCCAGGTCATTATTGTCAATGAGTTGGCATATTAAGACAGTGCACTCTGTATAAACTTCTGCCACGTGGGTCACATGCACTTCACTTTATCTGGATCTTTAGATATCTGTTCATTGTCTAGGTCACCATAAATCACCTCCAGCATGGCTAATTCTCTCAGGTACTGGGTGTTCCCTACATGGTTGTCCATTTGCCTGGGTGACATACAGCACCTTCCTTGAAGGGATATTCTTCCTTCACACCTGACAGGAGTCGCCTCCAGAAGATAAAGGCTTGTACCTGTTTTCCAATCTCTTTGTCAATGCTCCCTTCCCTAGAGAGGAATCCCAGCTGCCTGGCTTCCCTGCCTTCTAATTCCATGCTACTGTCCCTGTTGTCCCAGCATTGGAGCAGCCAGGTGACAATGGGCACACCTGGATGACAGCTGAAATCTTTTCACATATCTCACTGCTCACTCAGGGATGGGGATCAGGTGGTGACTGCTGCTTTTATGAGATCTGCCTATTCCTCTTCCTATCCCCATGATAGCCCTACTTCAGAGTAGCTTGCCTTGTCCTCTTCTTCCTCCTTCCTATTCTAAGTAGGAGTCTCTTTCCTTGCTAAACAAGATGACTTTTGCATCCCTTGTTTCTTCCTGTGTATCCTATGGGGTGACTGATACCTGCGTGGGTTGGTTCTCTGGTTTAGCTGCAGGGCCTGTTGCTGAGGTTGGAGCAACCGGAGGGCCTGTCGTGGGAGTTGGATGAGCTGCAGGAATTGTCACCAGAGGTGGATCAGATTCAGAGGCATTTTCTTCCTCTTGAAGGTGCTGAATAAAAAATGAAAACGTGCTAAATAATGTTTGATGTGCACAGGCCAGACCCCAGCACAGCGAGCTATAAACCTCTGGCATTGCCAGGATCAGAGCTTGCATTTTTTAAAAAAATCTATCAGCTTTTTAGCATTCTGCATTTGTTCAGGTGTAAATTCCAAAACCATCAAAGGTGACAATCATGATAGATACCTGCTTACATCCTCCCACACACCTTGTGACCCATAACCATCCTTCCTCAGGGCAGATCTCTGGGTGGTATTTTTAAATAGCTGTATAACTATAGACAAAAATGCAAAAATGTGTAGGAGACAAAATAATAGGATCATGCTAGTTTGAACTCCACAAGAATATTCAAAATTTTCAAAAACTATTTTAACTTGCCTGGAGTAAAGGTTGTACTTTTTAGTAGTCTCTATAGTAAGGTCCAGGTGTTTGGACCAGATGATCTTGACCGTCTTTTCCAACCTTAATGGTTCTATGATTCTGTGATCCCTTCGGCCAGTCTGGCAATGTCCCCTCCCAGTTTCTTGTGCAACCTCAGCAGGGCAGCACGAGAAGCTGGAAAGTCCTTGACTCAGTGTAAGCACTGCTCTGCAACAACTAAAGGTGTGTTATTAACATTATTTTCTCCTAAATCAAAAACATGGCAACATATCAACCGCTATGAAGATAATTAACTCTATCTCAGCTGAAACCATGACATTCTCTTAGGCTGGCACTAAAAAACAAGCCAAGCAAGCAAGAAACTAACAAAACAACAATAACATGTTTTGTGATGAATACTGAGGACATTTGTTTATACAGTATAACAGTTCTGGATGGAGATTCTTAAATTAGAAAGCATTAAGCACTTGTGTGATTTTGCAAAATTAGAGAACACTGCACAATGCATGTAATAAGTATTGTATTACAAAAATGTCCAGATACGATGAGAATGAGTTATTTATAAATGTAAAAGTACAATAAAACACACTGTCTTCAGTCTTTTTTTTCCATAGCTCTCTGCACACTATGTTATTTAACATGTTATTACTGGTATTATTTAACATCTTTGTCAGTGACATGGACCTTGAGATTGAGTGCACCCTCAGCAAGTTTGCCAATGATATGCTGGAAGGAAGGGATGCCACCCAGAGGGACCTGGGCAGGCCTGAGAGGTGGGCCTGTGTGAACCTCATGAGGTTCAACAAGGCCAACTCCTGCATCTGGGTTGGGGCAATGCCAAGCAAAAATATACGTTGGGAGGAGAATGGATTGAGAGCAGCCCTGAAGAGAAGGACCGGCGGGTGTTGGTGGGTGTAAAATTGAACTTGAGCAGCCAATGTGCATTTGCAGCCCAAAAGCCAACTGTATCCTGGGCTGCATCAACAGAACCATGACTAGCAGATGAAGGGAGGTGATTCTCCCCCTCTATTGTGCTCTTGTGAGACCCCACCTGGAGTGCTGCACTCAGTTCTGGAGCCCCCAGCACAAGAAGGACATGGAGATGTTGGAGTGAATCCAGAGGAGGGCCACAAAGAAGATCGAGGGGCTGGAGCACCTCTCTTTTGTAGGAGACAGACTGAGAGAGCTGGGGTTGTTCAGCCTGGAGAAGAGAAGGCTCCAGGGACACCTTACAGGGGCCTTCCATTGCCTAAAGGGGGCCTACAGGAAAGCTGGGGAGGGACTCTTGGTCAGGGAGTGGAGCGGTAGGACAAGAGAGAATGGCTTTAAACTAAAAGAGGGTAGATTTAGATTTGATATTTGGAAGAAATTCTTTACTGTGAGGGTGGTGAGGCACTGGCACAGGTTGCCCAGAGAAGCTGTGGATGCCCCATCCCTGGAGGTGCTCAAGGCCAGGCTGGATGGGGCTTTGGGCAACCTGGTCTGGTGCGAGGTGTCCCTGCCCATGTCAGAGGTTGGAACTGGGTGATCTCTAAGGTCCCTTCCAACACAAACGATTCTGTAATTCTGTGATTAACATTGTACAAGCACCAATATGACAGTACAAATATCATATCTACTCTGCACTTTCTGAGAGCACATTGTGTTATTTTACAGTATCTCTAGAGAAGTGGAGTTGTGATGTTTATGACTTGATTTAACACTATCTCAAGGAAGTACAGCAGTACTGTTGCCTTTGCTCTGAGAATAATGTAAGCTGCAGACTTGGATTGTCAGACAGCACATAAAACAGAGAAAAAATTTCTTTTATGGTTATGTTTTAAAAGAACGGAAGGATACAAATCCTCTTTTCACAGAGTGGTGTGTAGGTATAATGTCCAAGGTGGCTTGGAGGTATCTTGTAGCCAAGATAAACAGCTCTTCCACCACAGCGAAAGACTTGCTGAGGTTGACCACTGCCTGCTGGCCAGAATGCCCTTACCACACTGTGATGGTTTTACTCTGCTGGGCAGACAAACTCCACCACAACCGCTCTCTCACTTCCCCTTGTCAAAAGAAGAGGGGGAGGATATATGATGGAAACAAAAACAAAAATGCTCACAAGTTCAGATAAGGATAATTTAATTAAAGGGAAAAGAAAGGAAAAAAAAAAAGCAAAAACACATGGAAGCAAAGTGGGAATTAAAAAAGTAATTGTTCCCTACTTCCTGTCAATGTGCAATATTCAGCCACATCCCAGGAATCAGGGCCTCAATACATGTAGTGTTTGTTTGGAAGGACAGATGTCTTCATAACGAGAGCCCCCCCTCTCCTTCCCCTTCCACACCTTTTATGGCTGAGTGTGCCATCACACACTGTGGGATATCCCTTTGGTTGGTTTAGGTCAGCTGCCCTGGTGATGTCGCTTCCCCACCTCTTGCCCACCCCTAGTCTGCTGGCTCTTGGAGGGGTTGGAGGGAGTCTTGGTGCTGTGCCAGCACTGCTCAGAAATAAACACAGCACAATACCAGTGCTGCTCTAGCTACAGGTGCAGAGCACAGCACTGCATGGGCTGCTGCAAGGAAAGATAACTCCATCCCAGCCAGACCCAGTACAACACACCATTCTCTCTATGGTGGACTGGGCACTTAACGTGCAATTAAGATGTGCATTGTGCTGCAGCTTTGAGCATTGTGAATAACTGAGATGGGGAGAGAAACTGTTGGTCATATTTTATGATCTTGCTGCTTCATGGTACACTTTTGGGTCCTGTCACGTCACCCACAGTTTTACGCAGACGAAGTGGTCTCTTTCAGTGACCACAAGCCTGTTAATCTACTTGATCCCACACATCTCTGTACGTAGCAGGAGCATGAGTGGATAACAGTTTCCAGGTTACATACATTAATGAGGAATAGGAAAGATGATCAGCCTTTTTAGGATCCTTACTTTTTCTGACTTCTCAAGGATTTTCAAAGTAATAGGCTGAATAGCTGTGGATTTCTGACTGTATTTATGATCATATGCATATAAACCTGTTTGATCCACTGCAGTGGTATCAGCCTTGAAGGTACCACTGGCATTGTCACTGACTGCCATGAGATGTACCTTGCTGTAGGATGCAGATAGTTATAAGGAGTCTTCATCAGGTGAAGTCACACAGTAAAGGGGTGGTCTTTCTTCAGGAGCTGCAAAGTAACTGAATTTTACTAGTTCCAGAAAGTAGAGCCTTTCTTTTGATGGTTATGAATAAATAAGAGATATTATACAGAATTATCTTTGACTTTGGAGATTCACAGTGACATGAAAATGCAGTTTTTAGTTAGTTAGTGCTTTTAGTTGGTTTTAATCACTCTGATGTATTGCTTCAACCTTTTTATTTTGTTTCTTACAATGGTTATTACATTTCTGCAAAAGACATGCTTGAAGAGTAGAACAATTAAAATGAACACTACTCTGTTCTCTATGCTGTGTATAATGGGATGGTGTATTTTCATGGGTTGAAATGGTATACTAAAGAGATGCAGACATGTCTTGCTTTTTACTGCTGCTGGAATGTTTCATCTCTTGGTACTTTGCTGTAATAAAAGTATGTGTTCAACATTTTTGTAAAAGAAATGCAGATACAGAATCCAGGAATAAGATAACTTCCTTCCTAATGCTAAAACTGTTTTTTTTTTTTCAAGACTGTTAAACGAAAAAGTTTCATGACCTAAGCTGACCATCAGATGGGGTCAGAGGACATTTCTTTTCTGTAGTAGTATAATATCATGATCTTAATGATGTTGCCAAAGTGTCTTGCTTTCCACAGAAGGACCTGACATTAGCCACTCTACAGAGAAAAGTGTGAGAGGGAGACTAAGATTGACCCCATCTTTAAGAAAATCTGTCATATGAAATGCTAAAAAAAGGCTTTTCTATCAACTAAAATGTAATTTCAGATTTAAAGTGCAAGTCTTTAAAAGGCTTCAGGGGAGCCTTTTAATTTTAAAAGGAATGTCCAGAGAAAACTTATTATTAACAGCCCTGATGAGCAATTCCAATGGGAAATTACAGGCTGTATTAGGTTTTCATTAGAGAGTATTAAATTTTGTTTAGTTTCTTTAAGAAAAAGACTAGCTTATAAATATTCTGCTAAATTTTGTGCTAACCTGACTACTTCAACTAGAGAAATATTTATCAAACATTTGGGGTATTTAAGCTGCATTTCAGAGTTGAGAGCAATGAACAGTGATCTGATAGGTTTATTATTCTTGTATTGTATTAGGGCTGAATCATACTTTAAATACTAGAGGCATATTATGGATATGTTTTCTGAACCGTTCTTTAAGTTTTCATGGATTTTGATGAGTAGTAAGTTATATAAGAATAATGAATCTATGGCCAATACATTTCCAACTTTTCTAAGTTAAAACATTTCCAATCAGGGATCGTTTGAGTATTCATCTAGTTTTATTGCATTTCTACAAAACAGATGTAGTAATGAGTCTCTGACCTTAAGCATACATGTTTTTCAGCCTTAAACAGGTCTTTATTCTGTGTTCATAAGTGACCCACCAGTGATTTTTTTTTTTTTTTTCAGAAACAAGGTTCCTTAATAAGGCTTTCTCATCTGAAAATCTATGACTCTGTTGGTCACCTTGTAGATATTATGCTCTTTGATTTAGCTCATTAGTGAAATTACACATCATTAAAACTTAGACCTGTGTGTGGAACAGCAGGGAATATGTCTCCTATGTTCTCTTTTATGTTGGAGTAGCTGATGAGAATATCTAATCTTCATGAGGCAATGTGTTGTAATAGTTAAAATAGATAACCAGGTTTCTGCTTCCCATTTTGCTGTTGACTTATTTGATCACATTGGTAAGCTGTCTGAACACTTAACGGGTCTTTAAAGGTGAGGTGATGTGAACCCAAGCTATTGTGTGCTTTACTATGTGCTTTGCTATTTGAAGATATTTTCCAAGTCTATTAAGTACACACTAGAGTTCTGCATAAAATAATTTCCTGCATGTTTTCCACAAAGGAAAATTAGGTTATTTTGATAAGGTCTATTAAAAAAAAATAAAAAAAAATACTGGTGAGTAAGAGGGCTGCGCAGGTCTTGAAAATGGTTGGGGTGCCATATAGAGAAGTGCTAATGAGAGGCTGCACCCCTAGTAAATGTTTCTCAGACCTTTCTTGTATACTACGCTGTAGAAAGTACATGTGGCTTTGTGCTGGAGAGCTCTGGAGTTTCTCAACAATCTTCATACCCCACAGTAGAAAGATGTCAGGGATTCTCATATAAATTCAATGTCAAGAGGTGTTGCATTGTGTGAACATTTCTACACAGTAATTTTTTTTCCTTTTCTTTTCATAGATGGCTTCCTAATAAAATTGTACAATGTACTCATAGTAGAATGCAAGTCTTCATAAAAAACATATTTCTTCACCCTCATGGTTCTAATGCTGTATGCATTTTTTCTTCTCTTTATACTGGGTGAGTGAGATGTGGGGGTTAGGAAGCAGACCCATAATAAAAACAGCAATGGGTCAGTGCAGAGGCAAATATTGTGGTATGGTGACAGAACTGTAACTGCAACCTAAAACAAATGAGTAATTTTTCTCCCTAAAAGGTAGCACTGCTATTGCTGGAAGACATTGTGAGATTTAAATTAATACTACTACTACTACTACTACTAATAATACATAAAGAAGTTTTGTGGACTGAATGGGAAAAAGTGTTCCTGTAGTTGTGATCTGTGAAGTGTGAACATGTATTAAGGTCACAGAACCAAAGACAAATTGCCTGAAATGACTAACAAGGAAAAAAAAACCCGCAGTAACAATCTGCAGTTTACTTTTTTTTTTTTTTTTTTTTTTCTGGGTTGAAGTGAGTCTTGATTTTCAGCTTATTGAGAAACTTTTTTGGGTTCCAGTCATTTGGACATGGATGTTCAGCCTGAATATGCAATATGTTTCAAAAGTATTTGTTAACTGTTCAGCTTCCCTTTTAGCTTCTGTAACTCTGTTGTAGAAGGCTGATAGAAATGGTCATTTGTAAGTTGTTCATTCACTAGGGAACATTTCTAAAACTTGTCAACTTTTCTTCACAAAGGGAACATGAAGTGAAGGCTAACTAGAAGTAAGTGAAGATCACTCCAGCCAGAAAATCGTGAGTGAAGGCTGGCTGATGCATGCAACAGAGGCGTTCTTCAGACAAATTACGAAGATTTCTCTAGCCCCACCTGTCACAGAAGATAAATATTCAGAAGTTTTTCTGAAGATTTACAAGTAAACAGAAGGTATTTGAACCTGATATACTGAAGATTAGATGTGTTGTGTTTCACTTTTCTCTTTTTATTGAGGGAAAGCTTTCTCTGGGATGTGTGAGTTGTGTGATACAGCTGTTACAAATCTGAGTGGGCTGAGTGACACTGGTGATTTTGTGGTTATTTTCCAGCGTTTTCTCAAGTTACTGTGCAGCTGTACCAAGACTGCTGTCTGCAGTAGGTGTGGCAACACCTGCTCAGCCAGCAAGTGCTTTAAAGATACTCTTATACGAGCTACATGGACCTAAGTTAATGAATATTTGTAGATGTTGAGCTGCTGTTTTATCATCTTGCTGTCTGCCTTTTGACCTTGCCACAATTCTCCATTGCTAGAATGTAGGCATGTACTCATTTTCTGGCACTCCTCCAGCAGTCTGTGTTCAGTTTCTGAACCCTTTTTTCACTGAGGTCGCTTTATTCTGTGTTTGTATGAGATGATTGGAAAAATGTCATCCAGATTGACAAAATCAGACATTGGAGTGCTAAAATAATACAGATATTTTTGAGAAGGAGCCATAGAAACGTTCACGTTTGCTTTAATAACCTAATTCCAAATTGCACATTAATTTCTCTTTTATTCCACTATTGGAGTAACTTACAAATAGATTAACCACTTCACTTTTCTCATGTAAATTATATTACATACAGTGTAAAAGTCTGTAAGCAGGCTACACAGATTTATGACAAGTCTGCTACAGGCACAACCTGTTTTACTTCACAATGAGTAACGCAACTCATAGGCTAATTACAATTTATTTGAGAGCTTCAGGATAAGGCCCTGAGGGATCTAATTCCTGCCTCACTGAAAGGCAGAGGTATAAAAAAAATTAGCAAGACAGTATTAACTCTCCTACATTTTAAACTAATCTTATTATATATAAAGTACATTTTTCATACATCATGTGTATGATTTCCCTCTGAAGGGAAGCAAGATGCAGAAAATCATATTCTATTTGAAGCGTCATTTTTTTTTTCAGGGTCCATTTCCAACATCACTTGCCTACTCTGAAGAGCTGTTGTTGCCACAGTTATATTCTTGAAGTGCTTCTGTTGTGCTTTTTCTGCTGTCTTATAATTTAATAATGCACAAATATTCTGGCTTGAAATTGGCAATGAAAGTGTTCTCAGTTATCTAATAACCAGACGTACTGTTCTAATGTGTGTGTCTGCTGATGTACATCATTTATGAAAAGCAGAATCTGACTTTATAGCCTGTTTAAAATTTCCAAAGCTTTTCACTGTCCTGTTGTCAGCCTTGGCTGTTCCAATGTAACCTGCTTGTTACCCTCCTGATGACTTTTTTATTCCTTTTTTTAAATTGCAGATTAAAAGTATATTTTTTTCTTACACAGAGTTTAGCAAATCAGGCAGGCTGTAGTCACAGGCCTTTAAGTCTTATCAAATATCTGTATTTTGAAAGACTCTAGATTGCTATGCGTCCTTCTGTGCTGTGGGGTCATTCTGACTCTGACATTTTATTTTGGTTTGGTTTAATTTTATTCTACAAGACCAGCAAAAGCTCTCTTTATCTCCCAGGATTAGACTGGAAGAGGAGAGAATGCCTGGCACCACCTCAGCCAAGGAAGACTGACCTGGCTGTATGGTGAAAGACTCTGAGGAAGATGGGACTACTCAGGAAAATATGTTTACCAGTACATTTTCTCTTCTTTCTCATGTTTGAGGGAATAGTCTGCATTAGTATTCATGCAATGCATGCTTTACACATTGCTCATACTGTTTATGACATATTTAGGTGTATCTCTGAGTCATTCACACAAACAAAGGCTGCATGCCCAAGCACCAAGTGCTGCATTCATAGAATCACAGAATCATAGAATGACCAAGGTTGGAAAGGTTCTCTGAGGATCATTTAGGGGATCCCTGGGGGAAACTGCTAGCTACAGGCCCCCAACTAGACTCCACACCACTAAGCACAACTCTCTGAGCTCTGCCATCCAGCCAATTACCAATCCACCTCACTATCCATTCATCGAGGCCATACTTCCTGAGCTTGTCTGTGAGGATATTATGGGAGAATGAGTCGAAAGCCTGGCTGAAGTCAGGGTAGACCATATCCACCGCTCTCCCCTCTTCTACACAGCCAGTCATCTCATCAAAGGTGGATAGAAGATTGGTTAATCATGATCTCCCCTTGGTGAATCCATGCTGAATATTCCTGATCACCTTCTTATCCTCCATGTGCTTGGAGATGACCTCCAGGATGAGCTGCTCCATCACCTTTCCAGAGATGGAGGTGAGGCTGACTGGCCTGTGTTTTTCTGGGTCCTCCTTCTTGCCCGTTTTGAAGACCAGAGTGACATTGGCTTTCTTCCAGTCCTCAGGCACCTCTCCTGTTCTCCATGACCTTTCAAAGATGATGGAGAGTGGCCTATATAACATCAGCCAGCTCCCTCAGCACCCATGGGTGGATTCCATTGAGACCCATGGATTTGTGGGTGTCAGGTTTGCTTATTTGCTCTGTGTGTCACCACTGTGGTATAAAGCTTCACTGCAGTGATGGCATAAATGGATCTCCAGATTGCCACTTAGCAGAGGTCAGAAATAGTAGCTACAGCCCTGAGAAGCATCTCTGTCATGTGGAGTATACCCTGATCATAGTGTGCTGGCTCCACAATGGCAGTTTGAAACAGATTTTGGAGGCCTGCTGAAAGGCCTACTCTGCCTTTTGACACCCTTTGGTGAGAGGTGGTTACTCAGCTGGATCTATCAACACAAGCAGTCTCAGGAATGATCTGAAGGATCTGGTCTTTTTCATCTGGAAAAAAATATATGCCTGGCTATCGGCTCTTCAGGAGGGACAGGCAGCACAGAAGGGGTGGTGGCGTGGCTCTCTACATTAGAGAATCTTTTGATGTTGTGGAACTCCAGGCTGGGAATGATAAGGTTGAATCCCTGTGGGTTAGGATCCGCGGGAAGGCCGGCAAGGCTAGCATCCTGGTGGGGGTCTGTTATAGACCGCCGAACCAGGATGAGGAGACGGATGAGGAGTTTTATAGGCAACTGACAGAAGTTGCAAAATCGTCGGCGCTTGTCCTCGTGGGGGACTTCAACTTCCCGGACATATCCTGGAAACACAACACGGCACAGAGAAAGCAGTCTAGGAGGTTTCTGGAGAGCGTGGGAGATAGCTTCCTGACGCAGCTGGTCAGTGAACCTACCAGGGGTGGTGCCCCGCTAGACCTTCTCTTCACAAACAGAGAAGGACTGGTGGGAGATGTGGTGGTCGGAAGCTGTCTGGGGCAGAGTGACCACGAAATGGTAGAGTTCTCTATTCTTGGCGAGGCCGGGAAGGGGACCAGTAAAACTGCTGTCTTGGACTTCCGGAGGGCTGACTTTGAGCTGCTCAGGACGCTGGTTGGCCGAGTCCCTTGGGAGGCAGTTCTGAAGGGCAGAGGAGTCCAGGAAGGCTGGGCGCTCCTCAAGAAGGAAATCGTGATGGCACAGGAGCGGTCTGTCCCCACGTGCCCAAAGATGAGCCGTCGTGGAAGAAGACCGGCCTGGCTCAACAGAGAGTTGCGGCTGGAGCTTAGCAGAAAAAAGAGGGTTTATAATCTTTGGAAAAAAGGGCGGGCCACTGAGGAGGACTACAAGGATGTAGCAAGGCTGTGCAGGGAGAAAATTAGAAAGGCCAAAGCTCATCTGGAGCTCAATCTGGCTACTGCCGTTAAAGACAACAAAAAATCCTTTTACAAATACATCAACGCGAAACGGAGGACTAGGGAGAATCTCCATCCTTTACTGGATGCGAGGGGAAACCTAGTTACTAAGGATGAGGAAAAGGCTGAGGTGCTTAATGCCGCCTTTGCCTCAGTCTTTAGCGGCAATACCGGTTGTTCTCCGGACACCCAGTGCCCTGAGCTGGTGGAAGGGGATGGGGAGCAGGATGTGGCCTTCGCTATCCATGAGGAAATGGTTGGCGACCTACTACGGAGCTTGGACGTGCGCAAGTCGATGGGGCTGGATGGGATCCACCCAAGGGTACTGAGAGAACTGGCGGAGGAGCTGGCCGAGCCGCTTTCCATCATTTATCGGCAGTCCTGGCTATCGGGGGAGGTCCCGGTTGACTGGCGGCTAGCCAATGTGACGCCCATCTATAAGAAGGGCCGGAGGGCAGACCCGGGGAACTATAGGCCTGTCAGTTTGACCTCAGTGCCGGGGAAGCTCATGGAGCAGATTATCTTGAGGGTCATCACGCGGCACTTGCAGGGCAAGCAGGCGATCAGGCCCAGTCAGCATGGGTTTATGAAAGGCAGGTCCTGCTTGACGAACCTGATCTCCTTCTATGACCAAGTGACGCGCTTGGTGGATGAGGGAAAGGCTGTGGACGTGGTCTACCTTGACCTCAGTAAGGCTTTTGACACCGTTCCCCACAACATTCTCCTCAAGAAACTGGCTGCTCGGGGCTTGGACTGGCGTACGCTTCGCTGGGTTAGAAACTGGCTGGATGGCCGGGCCCAGAGAGTTGTGGTGAATGGAGTCAAATCTGGTTGGAGGCCGGTCACTAGTGGAGTCCCCCAGGGCTCGGTACTGGGGCCGGTCCTCTTTAATATCTTTATTGATGATCTGGATGAGGGCATCCAGTGCACCCTCAGTAAGTTTGCAGATGACACCAAGCTAAGTGCGTGTGTCGATCTGCTCGAGGGCAGGAAGGCTCTGCAGGAGGATCTGGATAGGCTGGAGCGATGGGCTGAGGTCAACTGCATGAAGTTCAACAAGGCCAAGTGCCGGGTCCTGCACCTGGGCTGCAACAACCCCAAGCAGAGCTACAGGCTGGGAGATGAGTGGCTGGAAAGCTGCCTGGCCGAGAAGGACCTGGGAGTATTGGTGGATAGTCGGCTGAATATGAGCCAGCAGTGTGCTCAGGTGGCCAAGAAGGCCAACGGCATCCTGGCCTGTATAAGAAACAGTGTGGCCAGCAGGTGGAGGGAAGTGATTGTGCCCCTGTACTCGGCTCTGGTGAGGCCGCACCTCGAGTACTGTGTTCAGTTTTGGGCCCCTCGCTACAGGAAGGACATGGACGTGCTCGAGCGAGTCCAGAGAAGAGCGACCAAGCTTGTGAGGGGTCTGGAGAACAAGTCTTACGAGGAGCGGCTGAGGGAGCTGGGCTTGTTCAGCCTGGAGAAGAGGAGGCTCAGGGGCGACCTCATCGCTCTCTACAGTTACCTGAAAGGAGGCTGTAGAGAGGTGGGGGTTGGTCTATTCTCCCACGTGCCTAGTGACAGGACGAGGGGGAATGGGCTAAAGTTGCGACAGGGGAGTTTTAGGTTGGATGTTAGGAAGTACTTCTTTACCGAAAGGGTTATTAAGCATTGGAACGGGCTGCCCAGGGAGGTGGTGGAGTCACCATCCCTGGAGGTCTTTAAAAGACGTTTAGATGTAGAGCTTAGGGATATGGTTTAGTGGAGTACTTAGTGTTAGGTCGGAGGTTGGACTCGATGATCTTGAGGTCTCTTCCAACCTAGAGAAATCTGTGAATCTGTGAATATAAATATATATATGTCAAAGAGTCAATCTCAGTGCTGCTATGAAAGACTTAGAGTTTAGGGGAATGACCACCTAAATTTGTTCCCTGATTAAGATAAAACTCAAATTATAACCGGGAAGAAATTAAAAATTATCACACAGGAATATGCTATCCCGAAAGGATAAATTCTTTTCATCACTCTTCCTTTGACAGCACACGCTTCCTATCCACACTGAAGAATCATGACCAAGAACAACACATTCATAAAGAAGTGTAACAATGCACATGTAATATTTGCTGTAATATTTCTTTATATTTCTGTAATTTCTGTAAATTCTGTAATATTTCTGTAATATTTCAACTTAAACATCCCCTTGGATTTTTTTTTTTTTAATGTATCATTGGAATACTCTGAAATGCAGTGGGTGGAAATGGCTACTAGTTTGATAAAGCTGAAGGGCATATTAGGTTTCTTCAGATACACCAGACGAATGTAAATAAATGGTATTGAGGACTTGCCTTGGTCTTGTAGAGGTTCATTTGGTCTATTTTTCCAGGCAAGTATGTATTCTGAAGCTGTTGTTTCTGATGCTTGAAGCAGCTTCACTAAAGACTCCTAAAAAGAGGCAATGATTTCTCATAAATAAGGATGATCAAAGTATGTGGTGGTGATGGTCTGTCATCAAACAGAAATTATCTCCCTGCAAATGAAAAACAACGTGAAGGAGCTATTCTTAATTTTTCCTCATGTGACAGTGCTGTTCTTCTGGCATGTGAACCTAGTGAGTGGCCAGGTCCTTCAAACAGGCCCCTGTCTTCTTCCTGAAGTGTCCAAAGAAAGGCAAATAGAGTACTGGACCTCGATGTGCATCCCTAGAGATACAGTCCACCTTCAGATGGAGGGCTGTTTCAGGCAGTGGCACTGCAGCAGCCAGTCTGTGAAACTGGGTCTGTAAGTCTGAGGAGCATTATCTCTCATGAGGTGTCACAAGGTTTATATTACTGAGGAAATCAAATGATCTAAAGTCACTGCTGAATTTAGTCTCTGCTTGTCCTTTTTCAGCCAATCATTTGGGTGTTCCATCGACATTCTGGATGTTCTTGCATGAGCAGGATGTCCACCATAACCTCAACAAAACTGACAAACCCTTTGTGCTTTGACAGCCTGAATGGCATGATTATGTATAAACTGGTTATCATGTTGGTTTTGTTGTTGTTCTTTGTTTGTTTGTTTTTTATTATTTGTTTGTTTTTGTTTGGTCTGTTTTTTTTTCTGTTGTCTTTTTTTTTCTTTTTTTAATTTTGGTCTGCTTTTGTTGCTGTTTTTCTAATTCCATATCTTAACTAAAGAAATCAAGAGAATAGCATTAAAGGGGGTCAGGAATAATGGACAGAGTTTTCATCAAACCTTTAATTTTCAAAAGAAAGGCTTTAAGTTTCCTTATATATAGTATATATTGCCCTCTTTTTGATTTTTAATCAAAAAGTGTGCATTCCTTTGTACAGCAACCAAAATGTCTCTTTATAGCCTTCTGTGTTCAAGAGAATATCTACCTGCTGTTAAAGCAAATTGCACTTGTGCTTACATGGGGGATGTGTGAAAGGATGAAAGTGAATGTTAAACTCCTACTAGGAGACGAACATAACTGTTCAGAATATATATATATATATATTCATATACATTCCAGTTTATACAGTAAGAAATGCAGAGTCCTGCACATGGGGAGGAATGACCCCAGGCACCAGGACGTGCTGGAGGCCACCCAGCTGGAAAGCAGCTCTGCAGAAAGGGACCTGGAGGTTCTGGGGAACACCAAGCTAAACATGAGCCAGCAAGGTGCCCTTGCTCTAAGAAGGCTGATGGTATTCTTGGCTGCATTAGGCAAACTATTGCCGGCAGGTCAAGAGAGGTAATCCTTCTCTTCAGCATTGATGAAGCCACACCTGGAGTACTGTGTCCAGTTCTGGGCCCCCCTGGTACAAGACAGACATGGTAATGCTGGGAAGAGTCCAACAGAGGGCCACCAAGATGATGAAGAGAGCGGAGCATTTCTCTTATGAGGAGAGGCTGAGAGAGTTGGGACTGCTCAGACTAGAGAAGGGGAGGCTCAGGGGGATCTCATCTGTGTGTATAAATACGTGAAAGGAGGGTACAAAGAGGATGGAGCCAGGCTCTTTTCAGTGTTGCCCCATTCCAGGACATGAGGAAATGAGCACACACTGAAACAAAGAAGGTTTCTTTGTTTGGCAAGCACTTTACCGTGTGGGTGACCAAGCACTGTCAGAGGTTGTACAGATAGGTCATGAAGTCTCCCTCCTTGGAGAACTTCAAAAGCCACCTGGATGTGGTCATGGGCAACCTGCTCTAGGTGTCTCTAGGTCCCTTCCAACCTCAACTGTTCTACGATTCTGTAATTTCATTGTATAGGAAGATCATGTATTTATTCTGTACATCTTCAGTGAATTCCATATTCACGTCTGTGAAGCAGCTCACCAAGACAGATCTCTCCCAGGACTGATCTTTGGAGTAATTCAGAGGTGACACATCAAGACCAATGCTCACTTTTCTATAAGATTCCCACATATTCAGACAGTTCTCAAATATCACTCTCTGTTACTTCTAATCTCCTTCAGTTGAATATAAATGTATATATATTCTCTCTCTCTCTCTCTCTCTCTCTTCACTGTACAATATGCCATAGTTAAGTCCTGGGATACATAAATAGAAAATTACAGATTTTAAAAACTGTTAACATAAATAGAGTTGAGAGAAATATTTTAGTGAGTCACATAGGCACAGAGACTTTACACCTAATTACCATACTCTCACTCTGAATTTTTATTTTGCTTTGCATTAGCAACTGGTGAATAACATAGTTTGCATTTTTTTGATATACCTAAATATTTCTACATCAGTCAAATGGACATGAATATTTTTGTAAAGAAGAAACTTAGCCAAACAGTTTTAATTATTTAGTTAATAGTGAATCTAATCTAGTGAATCATTTCTAGTGAATCTTTTATTATTATTATTTTTTTTTAAATAGTGAAAAATGAAATATTTATAACTGGCCCCAAAGCTCCTTTGCCAGAGTAGAATCTAGAATACCATAAATTTCAGAAAAAATGTATTTCTATTTCACACCACAAGTACTATATAAACAACATTGAGATACTTAAAATTAGTTCATCATGGTATATTTTGCTTCTGGAAAACAAACAAACAAACAAACAAACAAATGTGCATTTGTTTAATCAGAGTTTAATCAGCTGTTGATCACTGCAGTGATGCATTTGACAGCAAGTACAAATTCTGTTGTTCTCACTTGAAAGTCTTCACTGGGTTTGATACCAGTAGTGAGATGGAGCATACTGTGACTGTGGGTCTTTCAGAACTTTTTCCTTTTTCTTCTAGGTCATGGGAAACTCTAAATGACTTGTACTGAAACTGTCCCAACAGCTTAGCAAACAGTTTATTTGTCAGTATTTGTCCAGTTTCTGCATTAAGTTGCAAAGCTGATCACTGACTCATTTTAATGCTCAATTGTAGCTTCTTGTACTCCAGTGAAATTACAAAGACTTTTTTTTTTTTTTTTCCCCTAAACATCTGTGAATATCAGATCTTAGGAATATGTTCCAATAATAAATTCCATGTTACTTCATTCAGCAAAATGGGGATCCCCAGTGTAGAGTTTTCATTGGCTTTCATGAAGCCAATGTTTTGTATTTCATGTTCCCAAATCAAGCTTTTCTTTGATAACAGCAAGATAAGAATACAACATTTTTGATATAGTAGCTTAATGATTTTCTCTTGCACATTGCAAAAAAAATCAAAAAACCCACCACTACTACCAAGAACAAGAAAAAACAAAAAACCGCTGCCACCACCACCAATAAACAACCAACCAATCAACCAAAAAAAAAAAAAAATAAACATTTACATTATTTTGTAGATGATTTATTTATTTAGGAGATATGGAAATGCAAGTATTTGCAGAACAATACATTTTGCAGTTTATTATTATTATTATTATTATTATTATTATTATTATTATTATTATTATTATTCCCCTTTGCTCTCTTAACAATCTGGTATAAAAATAACAATCTGGTATAAAAAATAAATATGTTATTTTATAGATGATTTATTTATTTAGGAGATATGGAAATGCAAGTATCTGCAGAACAATACATTTTGCAGTATATTATTATTAGTAGTAACATTATTAGTATTAGTATTAGTACTAGTATTAGTATTCCCCTTATCTTTGCTCTCTTAACAATCTGGTTCTTTAAATCACTAAAGAATTAAAATTATTAATTCTACTGATGTAATTCCAGACTGATCAAGATTCAGCATGATATTGATTTCATTTTCTGTCTGTTGACTAAACTTTTGTTAGAGCAATGTGCAAATAAACTACTCTGCAGGATGCTCAAGCCTGAAACGAGCTGATAAATTCCATCTTCATTACAATGAACTAGACAGGAAAGTAGTCTGATCATTTTGAAAGGGTGTTAATTTTCTGTTCTGATGGAAATGTATCAACAGACTGGCTCTTTCTTGTCACCGATTTCTTTCTCAGTTGTGGCTTTCAGCTAGAAGATTTCTCCCGAATTTCAATTCTTTAATAAAAAAAAAAAATGCTGAAGACCCTGAGTAATTAGCCTGCACACGTGAGGAATCCCTGTTTTATAGTGTTTCCTTGTGAAATGTCCCTGTAAATCTGTTTGGAAAATCAGAGTCTAAAAGGATTTTCCTGATGGTATGGTTATATAGCATCCAATCATTTCTCTGAATAGGAATAATCTTTTGAAAAAACCCTGCTTTTTTACAGTTCTCCCTCTTAGCTGATTTAAATTTATGGATGTTAACATTGCTCCATATCACTATTAAATTGTCCATTACCCTCTAAGTTAAAGGTGTTGCATATGAACTTGGTTACCCATTGTTTTAAATCAGCTAATTATAACATTTTGGTCCTTTTTTATCCAATTGCTAGTGGGCCAGTGTGTGAGAGGGTTGGGTGGTTAATACTAGCTAGATAGGCAGATCTATTTGAGTTCAGTGTAGTTAGGGTAAGATAAGCAATAATAAACACACCCTGCCAATCTTTCAGTCAGCTTTTCAGAGTGACGGGTTATGTGACACTGTTATACAGCCATGAGATTTCTGTAGGGGAAGGTACTCTTTCTTTCTGCTGTCCCCATTATGTGAAAGACAAATCATTTAGAGTAGAAAACAACCTTTACAAGTCTGCTTATTATCTTACCTTTTATTTTATTTTTTTCAGTTGTGAAAATGGCATTCACCAGTGCCTATTTGCAAGCAGCTCATCGAAGTGAAGAACTAGTTTCTCTGTCTACCATACACCTCATTCACTCTTGTTTAAAACAACCCATAATAGAAAGGTAAGATCAGGCACAGATGCCAGAATGATTTGCTGTGAAAGAAGCATGAAGCAGAAATAGAGTAACTCATTTTTGTCGTATCAGTATTCGTGCTGCAGGGCTGAGTGCAGTAGAAGGTTACTTATTATTAAACTGAATAAATGCAGAAGTCACACACTCAATATGTTTATGTGACAGAAAAATTCCATTTGTATTTCGAATAAAAAATACTTGCATACATGGAGGATCATTTAAGATAAATAGATTTAATATTTATGCAAATACATTTCAAACGCTGCTGGTGATATATGATAAATAACTTCAATACAAAAAAAGCTTCATGTTTTGTAACCAGTCTGAGAAGGCAAAAGAATCCTTTCACATTTTTTTCCTCTTGTTGGATTAGAGAATGAAAAATATGCTAACCCTGAACACCACTAATAAACCAAGAGCAGACAGTATTAAACATATTTGCTGAAAGGCATATTTTGGGGAAGATTCTATACTCTAGCCAAATCTCCTGCCCCTCCCCTCATTTTTCTTGCACTTCAGTTTTTGCCTCAGTTCATGCTTATGGCGCTGAGAAGCAGCTATATTCATGTCTCCTAGGTATTCAGGTTCCTGTTCTTTTCCCCCTTCCCTTCCCTTCCCTTCCCTTCCCTTCCCTTCCCTTCCCTTCCCTTCCCTTCCCTTCCCTTCCCTTCCCTTCCCTTCCCTTCCCTTCCCTTCCCTTCCCTTCCCTTCCCTTCCCTTCCCTTCCCTTCCCTTCCCTTCCCTTCCCTTCCCTCCCCTCCCCTCCCCTTCCCTTGATTTATTTATTTATTTATATATTAATTAATTAATTTAATTATTTATTTTCCTGGCTATAGTTTCCAAAGGCCAGAAGGTAAGCACAAGAAGAAAGCCAGCTGAACAATCAGCTGTGGGGTAAAGGTTAACAGAAAATTTTCTTAAGCTAGAATAAGTTTGGGGAGATAAAAAGACAAGACATCTATAAAAGACCAAGGCAAAGGGTCAACAAAATGGACAGTAGCACTGAAGGGGGAGCAAGTAGGATGTGATGAATTTTTTGACTGCTACCATCTTGTCAAATGGGGAAAGTGATCACAAATCCTTAGGTGAATCCTAAAGATATTACAACAATGGGTGCTACCCAGAACAAAAAGATGGTTCCTACGAGGAATTTCTGTCCTTTTTAACTGTGTCAGTTTGGCAAAATGACAGAAATCCACTGTCAGTACCTATATGTTGTTTCTCTGTTTCTCCTCTTATACCACAATTAAACTCGAGAGGCAAATGAAAAGAATGGTAATGAAAAATCACACATTTCTTGTGACCATAAAAAAGAACCAATGATAAAATCTGAAAGGATGGAGGAAGAAGAGAAGTTCAGGACAGTGAAAAGGAGGGGGAAAGAAACACTCTTGGGATTGGTATATTTATACACTGATGGAAAACCAGCAGCACATACTACCTTCTTTTCATTCCTCACTTTTCATTCCTTTATTTATGGCAGAGAAACAGGATATTCAGATAAACTAGCATGTTTTATGGTCTTTTTCTTCCTTTAGAAAAAACTGGATGAATCCGTGTTTCTTCTGTAATGGTGAGTCACATATGTTATTACTACAGTTAAAGTGATACCACCTTATGTTCTGGCAGCAGAGGTACCAGATAATAAAACTGTATCTATTTTTATACAGAAAGAGAAACACAACTTACTTTTAGTGCATCTTTATATTAAGGTACATAGTGACTCTAGCTTTGTAACTATTTTAGTTTTTGAAAAAGTCTTGCAGTGAACCAATGAAGTTACATTTCCATGAAATTGCTTTGCTTCCCTTGCCTGAGATCCATATCTAGTCTTTTAGTCATTTTTTTTTTTCAGCCCTTTGGTACCATAAAAAGAGCAGAGACAGGTGGCAAACTACTGTGTTTAGCAGAGGTGTGTTGGTTTGCTAAAGCTGTTTATCATTGACGAGGATCATAATGCGGTGATATTTGAGGTAAGAGATTTTGTACCTATGAAAAGCATTGTGAGTCACACTCCCCACCATGAAAGAAAAATAAAAAATAGCTCACGGATACTGATCTGACTAACAATGAATATTTCTATTCTCCGGCTGCTAAAGCTAGGCATAATTTTCTTGGTATTTGGTGATTCTACTGGTCAGCCTTTACTTCAGTACAAACACTGTGAACAGTTAAGACAGTCTAGTTGAGAGTCTCTTCCTTCTGTGCTTATTTAGGTTTTATGTGCTCTTTGCATTAAATGCCTATAGTACCTTTTATAGTTTCAATATAAGGTTGAAATGGTGTTCTCATTTCAAATTGAATTCATGTTAAAAACACAAATATCTGTAGATGCCTATTAATTTACTGAGTTTGTTCACCTTGCCATGTGGTACAAATATTTTCTAAATCGGTACCTTTTTTCTAAACTTCCTGCTATGCAGTGCAAGGGAAGAAACTTTCAGAAAGTGTCTTGTGAACAGAGTAGTAGAATTGCTAAACTGGAAACCTGTTGTTTGTCCCCACAGCCTGAGGAAAATGAATTGGCTTCTCCATTTAGCATGGAACTGTGACCTTACTCGAATCCAAGCAGAACACTGCCTTGTAAAATTGTTGGCTTCACCTCTCCGTTGTAATGGATTGTAACTATCAATGTGTTACAGCTTAGTTATAGGCCCTACCCATTCTTTTGGAAGCAGGTTTTATATGCCAATATGGACACCCACCTTTTGCAGTCATTATCTCAATAATGTGACAAAAACCAACCAACCAACCAAATAATCCTTAACAACGAAATCGTTCTACTTGCAGAAATATTCTGGAGCTGTTTTTTGCTTTCTTTTGAGGATGCATCCAGCAACCTGCATGATCTGTGACAGACAGATTGATCAGGAATAGGCAAGCATGGCTCATCACTCAGAGATGTAACCTAGTGGAAATGTATTTTCCCTTTTGGATTTCTCTATGATGTATTTTTACCCTTTGGGTTTTTGTGTGCTTTGCATCTATATTTTTAAAAGTTCTTTGATTCCTTGGTTGGCTCTTCAGAAAAGTTATAAGAATAACTTGCCTGCAAGGACCTACCCAAAGTAAAAGAGCAATGGATTAGAAAGCATTAAAAGCTACATCTAGAGATCTGTTTTCTACTCAGCTCCAAAAAGGTAAACATTTCCACTTGAGATATTACAAATTTTTGCTTGAGTTAAGATTGAGCAGAAACTGAGTGAAATCCTTCTTATATTACAATCATAAAGTAATGGAACAATTATCTGGGGTCACCAACAAGGCAATAATTATATATAGATATTTTGGTGAAGGTTTCTTTTCTCTGAAGTTAACAGCAGTGCAGTCCAACAGAAACCATGGTATCACAAGAACACAGATCACCTGCATGTTCAAATGCACAAGTAGCTTGAGTATTAGATAGAAGTGAAGCCATTGTTCTGCTGTGCATACAAGCTGTTACCTACCACTGTATTTGAGTCTCATTTGAGTGTGTCTGCAATACTCATTTTTTGGTCATCAGTACATTTATCCAAAACAAAACGCATGAAGAACACAACACAAAGCAAGTACTATACAAGGTGTGAAATTCTGCAATCTTTCTGTGCTTTAACCAGTGAGGTTCCCACAGAAGCTACAAAACATTTTCAGAGTAAGCTATTTGGTGAGAGTTCATGCCTCTGAACAGCAACAATCACCCATCCAAATTTTCACCTGCATTTAGATTTAATGAAATGATTCAGAGCACTACTTGAGCAAAGACCAAAAGAGATTTCTCAAGCATTTATGTTTTAAGTAAAGCAAACAACACCACAGTGTTTTCACTGTGCTCTTCTTTTGTGCTTCTCCTGAAAATTTACAAATGGAAAAGCAATGTTTTTTAGCTCTATGTGCCTGCATTGATGCAATACTTACATTTGAAATACAACTAATTGCCTGGGAAATATTTATAGAAGCAACTGTAATTTTCAGGTCATATATAAAAAAAAATAAAAAAAAATCATAGCATTTTGGAAAGAGACAGTAGTGTGTGAGGTTTAGAAGAACTAACAAGCCATGGTGTAACTGAATCCTCTAAGATCCTGTCACATCCAAAGGAACAGCACTTAGAAAATTGGAAAAATACATTTTTTCTAATATTGATGGACCTATGATATGCAATGGAGTGTGAAAAGTCCAAGGTACACTGAAAAGGAGAAAACCTGATGACAGTGTGCCAGAGTTGCTAATGTCTTTTGATGAGGAGCACAGTGCGTTCAGGTAGGGTGTGAGGTGATGACAGATGCAGCAGATGGATGTGATCAGGAGGTGCAGTTAAAGGTAATGTGAAATGGGCAAAAGTAACGGCAAGAGGAAGAAATAATCAGCTGTAATAAACATGAGGGTCCATTGGATGTCTCCATTGTTCTGTTACGATGAAGCAGTCACTGTCTTGCAGCATCACCTCAGTAACTCCAGGACAAGTTTTTTTAGGCTGTTTGGAGTTCTGCAGCAAATAGCTTATTTTATGGGATAACAGTCATAAGCAATGATGAGGATGTAAAACGTGGGGGAAAGAGAAAAGGTCTCATAATGGGTATGTAGGAGCTAGGCATAGGTTTTGTTGCATCTTATTTTATAGATAAGCACTGTATTTTTAATGAAATGTAAATGGATTAGAGCTTAAAATTAGGTGTCTGATTTATTACAAAAAAAAAAAAAAAGTAACCTTTCTGAAAAAGTTGCATCTAAGTTGCAAATAATTTCATGTCTCTAGGGATCTGGAGCAGCAGCTCTTCTCTTTCTTTCATTTATGTTTTTAAACAAAAGCTTGATTTTTTTCTTCAGTTTTGAGGGGACAAAAGAAAGTGAACAAAACAATTCTGAGCCTGAGTAGTTAACTTGTTCTCATTACAGAGAGGAAACTATTTTTGTACCTTATGCAATGTGCAGGCAGGAGTTTAACAAGTGATGCAGGTGATGCGTTTGGAGCCTGAAATCCTCAGTCTGGCCTGGGTTAGCAACAGTGTGGCAGGTAGAAATTATTGTGCAATGCTGAATTACAGAAACAACAGCAGGAGGAAAAATTAAAAGCTGGTGGGAGGTAATTTATTTGAAGCAACCAAAATTGCTACTTCTGTAGCAGAAAAACATATAAGAAATATTTTTCAGCACTTCTATTAATTTCACTTCTATGGAAATATTTTCAAACTGCTTTGGGGAATTTGAGTACCAAAATCATATTGAAACTAGAGAGGAAGTGGCAGTTTTACAGTCTGTCTGAAAATCTCAGCCCTCTTTAACAGGTGCGAAAGTCCCAGTAGAAAGGATTACTAAGAAAAAGCTTGTTTTTTGAGAATAATGGAGAAAGAAGAGAGTTTGTAGGAGCGACTGCTCTAAATAGTTAATCAAAAACTGTTTCTCCTGTTTGGCTGCAGTTTCTTCTCTAAAAAATGTCAACTCTGAAATAAGTGGGAGTCCTTGTTCAGTAACTCCCACCAATAGTTGCAAAATAAGAGGATTTATAACACTGTGTTCAGCATTTCAACCCCATGCTCTATGGATAACTGCTGACAGTGCCAACCTCAAAAAACATGGTTAGTTTATATTGTAGCTTTCTGTAACTCCTGGAAAGCATTTCGTGTTCTTCTGAAATCTCCAATCTTTTGAATATAAAAATGTCCCTGTACAGGCTGGATGCTTAGTTATTAATGATAGTAGCAAGTTTAAAACAAACAAAGAAATAAACCTCCCCCACACCTCCCAACAAAAACAAAAATAAAACCACATAAATTGTAAACATACCAGTGTCTTTTTAAGGTGGCCATATTCTTGAAGCCAGCCACTACATAGTTTTGACAGAGGAACATAAGGTAGAATATCTTTCACCTGTGAGTCACTCACTGCAGCTTAAAAAACATATAAAGAAGATGTAGGACTGATGTATTTCCAGTGACTCTGCCATCATGAGATTCTGGACAGACAGGCAAGTGTAAGCTATTTTGTACATTCAAAAATAAGTTAAATACATCTGTATTGGAAAGGTATGTTGTTGTGTGACCTTCCACAGATTTATCCTTTGTTTTCTGCACTTTCTAATTTATTCTGGTAGAAACCAGACAAAGGTAATGCATTCTCCCTTTTGCAATAACCTCTGTTGACCGGCTTTTTGTAGGATGGAGCAAGTGGAGGTTTTCAGAGGAACTGAAACAAGAATTAAGAATTAATCTCAATTTAACAAATAAAAAGACATATAGCTAGGCATTACAGATATTTTTGACTTTAGGTGATGAGTACTCTTTTGATACCACCATCCCAGTCAGCCAAATAGGATTCAATATATTTTCTTTTCACCTTCTATCCCTCAAATTTTTGATCATGTAAACCAAACAGCTCTAAGCCCAACCAGATTGCAGCCACTAATACATTTTGAACATTTAATGTACATTTTATGGGGTTTAATTCCCTGTGCTTAAAACAGTGAATACTGACAGACTGTAGGAAAAACTTTGTAAGAAGGTTTTAAGAGCACTGAATATATAGTTATGTGTTCGTTTCTGTACGTTTTTACCAACAACTAGGTAAATTACAATGAAAGATCTGGGAAAATGGAAACTCTTCTTATTGAAATTTTGAGGACAAGTAGAGGTAAAATGCCATCCACTTTTTCCGTCTTCTGTGGATATGTCTTTGGAAACAGGACAGAATGGTTTGCACATCCTTATGAACTCAGTCATTTGTCTTTCGTCTATAAAGTACTATGCAGTTCCTGTAACAGGAATGAATGACTTATAAAAATAATATACATTTCAAAGGCAGTATGGAATAGAGCCAGTCACCTTAAGAAGCAGAGAAAGAGAGAAAATTGTCTAATGCTGAAACAACACTGCTGATTCAATACTCTATAAAGAGGAGATAAATAGGAAATTTGCACATGGACTCTATTTGGGAAGGTAGATGAACAAATTTCTACTTTGTGTTGCAAATCACTTTTAATATAGTAAAGAAAGGATTTCATAAATGTATGTGAACCCATCTGCCAAAATGTCACTGTAATATGGAGCAATAAGTGAATAGTACCAAGAGAGAAGATGAAAGAGAAATATTACCATAATTTATTGCCCAAAGAATAATTTTAAATTCTCCTCTAGAAAGCCGCCAGAACTCAGGCTGCTTCTCATAATGATCCAAAGAGCATGTTGTCCGTGTTTCCAAGCTGCCATCAAATCTTAATGCTCTTATCCCAAATAATTAACTATAGAAAAAAAAAAGTATATATATATATATATATATTCATAAACAGTTCATGTAATCAATCACTTTGCTGTGTGAAACTTCACTGATGGCAGACCAAGGCAAGGACTGTGTGTTTGCTTCCAAACACAAATCTCGCCCTGCTGACTGACTGATGGTTGCCATGGGTACAGCGATGCAGTGTCTCCTTTCCATTCTAAAGCAGAGAGCTTAAAACCAGGTTTCTGGTTAGAGTACAAAGAGTAAAGTGTACATAGAGTACAAAGTAAAGAGAACAAAAACTCAGTTGAATGTTAGTAGCTAACTATGTTAGGTAGCTAGGGTTGTATTTTGCCAGATTTTTTTTTTTTTTTTGTATAGACAACAATTAATTTTTATAGGAGTTAGTCACCCAGTTTGAAAATCAGAACTGTGATCAGTCACTACCTGGTCTGTGGTTTTACAGCAGTAAGAAATGACACCATCAAAGGCGGCAGTGTATTTTTGCCTTAAGCTCTGGTTCATTAGCCCATGGAAGGTATCACGTTATTTCTAGACAGTATGGTTTCCAGGCTCTCATCCCTCATCCTGCTCAGAGATCAAGGAGAACAAAGCTTCTCCACATCAATCCATTTTACACACTTATATCTAAATCCACATCCATATATCTCCAATATAAACCTCAGGGCTTCTGAGCTATACAGACTAACTTAACGGGTGGGCACATGCTGCCCATAGTGGAACCTGTAAGGGTATTTGGTTGTGTAAAGTTTGGACAGAAATATGATCTCTCTGGAGTACTGTGTCTGGACGGGTTTTACCAGAGTAAGAAGATATACATTTCTTTCTCTTTCTCTCCATTTTTCCTGAAGTTTGTATGTGTTTTCTTGTTTTCATATTAATTCTCCTTCCAGCTACAGTCTCTGATACAGGTTTTTCATTAATCTCCATTGAAGCATGTTCCATGAGAAGGAACAGGGTGTTTTTTGCCTCTTTTCCCTTTTATTACCAGCAGTAGATCTCTTTTACCCAGGCCCAGGATTAGTCAGCTGCTCCTGATCCACCAATAAAGACATCTATAAACTCATGGTTCAGATTGTCTCTTTCTCTGCCAACTGCTTCAACATGCCAAAAGGCAGGGGGCAAAGACTGGAATCTGAAGAAATCGTAACAGACAAGAGAAGAAAGAACTAAAAGCAAATGAAAGACAACTTCTCCCATCCACGTTCTTCAACCTCCTCCCCTTAAAGCGGCGCAGGGGAACAGGGAGTGGGGACTATGGTCAGTCCATGGCGCTTCATCTCCACTGCTCCTTCAAGGTCACTCTGTGCCCCCGCTCCACGCGGGGTCCCTCCCACGGGATGCCGTCCTTCCCATAATGAGCCTGCGGGGGCTGCCCACAGGCAGCGGCTCTTCAAGACCTGCTCCCACACGGCTCCGTACCACGGGGTCCATCCCCCAGGAGCAAACTGCTCCAGCACGGGTCCCCCACGGGCGGCAGCTCCCCCCAGACCCCCTGCTCCTGCGTGGGCTCCTCTCCACGGGCTGCAGCTCCGGCCCGGGGCCTGCTCCTGCGGGGGCTCTCCATGGGCCGCAGCCTCCTCCAGGCCACCTCCACCTGCTCCACTGGGGGCTCCTCCACGGGCTGCAGCGTGGAGATCTGCTCCGTGTGGGACCCGTGGGCTGCAGGGGGACAGCCTGCTCCACCAGGGGCCTCTCCACAGGCCGCAGGGGAACTGCTGCTGTGTGCGTGGAGCACCTCCTGCCCTCCTGCTACAGTGACCCGTGGGTCTGCGGGACTGCTTCTCACTCTTCTTTCTCCCAGCTGTTGTTGTGCAGCAGTTTTTTTTTTTTTTTTTTTTTTCCCCTTTCTTAAATACAGTCTCCCAGAGTTGCAAACAACTCTTATTGGCTCGGCTCTGGCCAGCAGCAGGTCCCTTTCAGAGCCGGCTGAACTTGCCTGTAGCTAACATGGAACAGGCCATCCCTACAGGCCCCCACTACCAAAACCATGCCACATAAACCCAATAACAAACTTCTAAACCAGCAAATTGTGTATTTGTGTGTATTGCTCCTGTTGAAGAAGATTATTTTCTGATTAAGTACAAATGTTCATTGTTTTGCAGACAAAGGAGATTTGGAAATGGTGGGAGGTGGTGCAGTAGGAAGCAGCACATCTACCAATCTATCTATGTCTGTCTTGAGCTAGGCTAAGCAAGATGTGAGTGGAAAAGCCCCATGAGCAATTTTTAGCTTTTTGGCTAAGCTAGTTTGAATAGTATTTTTTTTCATTGGCATTTGAATTACATTTCTATCTGTCAGAGTTGCTTGGAAATAAAATTGGCTATGATTGTGACACTTTCTGGAAACATTTTTATATGATCATATTTTTGCTATGTCCATTTCAATTGCTTTCTTACTGGCAGAGGCAGATAGGAGCATGAGGCTGAATTTTATATACTTTAAAAAAGATCAGGTCTGTAAGACATCATTAGATATATGCATACTAATTCATTGGAACTTTTGATCAAGAATTGCTTTTACAGGCAAAATCACAGGTTTACAATAGATGAACACAATCTGAAATCTAAGACACCCTCCTTCCCCCTGCCCCCCCAAACTCACTGCAATTGTGTAAAACTTCTGAATAAATCTGTTTTGCTCTACTGGACGGCACCACACAGTCAAACAATTTGGTGCATGTTGTGCAACCATACCTGAGAAGAGTGCTATACAGCATGCCAGGCTCTGCAGAAAAAATTAATCCATCTTTACCTCTGTGGGAAACAGCAAGTGCTAAGCCAGATAAAGCATAGTCTTCTGTTTCAGGTTCTCAGAATTAAATCTGAAACTGTGTCTAGACAATTATCTGATATAAACCCTAATGGCAATGCTATTGCAAAGTGAATTTAAAGCTAATGAAAATGAAATATTAAAGAGCAGCACATCTCAAATTAATAACAACTACAATAAAATCTAAACCTTTTATTGTTTCTGAAAGAAAAACATAAAAATTTAGGTGGAAAAAAAAATCAGTGTTTGAATGACCCAGTACTTGGCACTCATGCAAGAGAAATGCACTGCATCTTTATGGAAATGCATCCTGAGATACTCAGAAATAGGTCTTATACAAACATTACCATATAGACACACATACACATACTGAGTTGGTCCTAGTCAGCATTTAATTCTAAGATGCGCGTTTCTAGATAAAGGCAAAAAAAATACTTGTGATAACATCTAGGAAAAGATTAGTTGTAATATTTGGGTGTACCTTGGTGGGGTGGAGGGGTGGGGGTGGGGAGCAGAAGGGGGAGAAGTATTATGAAATAGGTTTATCTGATTAAAAAATATAAAAAATACTATATGACAGAACTGCAGATTCTCAAGAAGAACTTGTCTTTCTTGGAAATAATAATAATAATAATAATAAAAAGATTCCTAAAGGTCTATAAAAGAGGAAGAAATAAGGAGAGCTTGATGGTGTTGCTGAAAGAAAGTGCAGGCTGAAAGAGTCCACTGTTTGCCTTTGTTCTTGGGTCTGATTTTTAGAACTATTGAATATCTCCAGAGGAAGTTGGTAGGTGTAGTTGGAGTTAATTGAAGTTACAGGTGATCTAAGAATTCAGAACTTCAGGGTATAGATATTCCTGATGATTATGCCTAAAAAGAAAGAATACCACAAACTTTCCCAAATAGATATTGATTTGTTGTAGAAAGACAAAAGAAAACTGTGAAACTAGTAGGTACCATCTGTACCCAGGGCTGTTTACATTTTAACTCTTTGTATGCATTTATTTTTAGCCAATTCATATTTTTGTGCTGTATAAACTATTTTTTCAGGAATTGTATCTTTATTTATTTTCTCTTGTAAAAAGGTACATTCTAATAGTTTTTATAAACTTGTGGTCTGAGTCCTGAGAGACGTGGTGGGACCGCTCCCACAACTGGAGTGCTGCAATGCCTGGCTATCGGCTCTTCAGGAGGGACAGGCAGCACAGAAGGGGTGGTGGCGTGGCTCTCTACATTAGAGAATCTTTTGATGTTGTGGAACTCCAGGCTGGGAATGATAAGGTTGAATCCCTGTGGGTTAGGATCCGCGGGAAGGCCGGCAAGGCTAGCATCCTGGTGGGGGTCTGCTATAGACCGCCAAACCAGGATGAGGAGACGGATGAGGAGTTTTATAGGCAACTGACAGAAGTTGCAAAATCGTCGGCGCTTGTCCTCGTGGGGGACTTCAACTTCCCGGACATATCCTGGAAACACAACACGGCACAGAGAAAGCAGTCTAGGAGGTTTCTGGAGAGCGTGGGAGATAGCTTCCTGACGCAGCTGGTCAGTGAACCTACCAGGGGTGGTGCCCCGCTAGACCTTCTCTTCACAAACAGAGAAGGACTGGTGGGAGATGTGGTGGTCGGAAGCTGTCTGGGGCAGAGTGACCACGAAATGGTAGAGTTCTCTATTCTTGGCGAGGCCAGGAAGGGGACCAGTAAAACTGCTGTCTTGGACTTCCGGAGGGCTGACTTTGAGCTGCTCAGGACGCTGGTTGGCCGAGTCCCTTGGGAGGCGGTTCTGAAGGGCAGAGGAGTCCAGGAAGGCTGGGCGCTCCTCAAGAAGGAAATCGTGATGGCACAGGAGCGGTCCGTCCCCACGTGCCCAAAGATGAGCCGGCGTGGAAGAAGACCGGCCTGGCTCAACAGAGAGTTGCGGCTGGAGCTTAGCAGAAAAAAGAGGGTTTATAATCTTTGGAAAAAAGGGCGGGCCACTGAGGAGGACTACAAGGATGTAGCGAGGCTGTGCAGGGAGAAAATTAGAAAGGCCAAAGCTCATCTGGAGCTCAATCTGGCTACTGCCGTTAAAGACAACAAAAAATCCTTTTACAAATACATCAACGCAAAACGGAGGACTAGGGAGAATCTCCATCCTTTACTGGATGCGAGGGGAAACCTAGTTACTAAGGATGAGGAAAAGGCTGAGGTGCTTAATGCCGCCTTTGCCTCAGTCTTTAGCGGCAATACCGGTTGTTCTCTGGATACCCAGTGCCTTGAGCTGGTGGAAGGGGATGGGGAGCAGGATGTGGCCTTCGCTATCCATGAGGAAATGGTTGGCGACCTGCTACGGAGCTTGGATGTGCGCAAGTCGATGGGGCCGGATGGGATCCACCCAAGGGTACTGAGAGAACTGGCGGAGGAGCTGGCCGAGCCGCTTTCCATCATTTATCGGCAGTCCTGGCTATCGGGGGAGGTCCCGGTTGACTGGCGGCTAGCCAATGTGACGCCCATCTATAAGAAGGGCCGGAGGGCAGACCCGGGGAACTATAGGCCTGTCAGTTTGACCTCAGTGCCGGGGAAGCTCATGGAGCAGATTATCTTGAGGGTCATCACGCGGCTCTTGCAGGGCAAGCAGGCGATCAGGCCCAGTCAGCATGGGTTTATGAAAGGCAGGTCCTGCTTGACAAACCTGATCTCCTTCTATGACCAAGTGACGCGCTTGGTGGATGAGGGAAAGGCTGTGGACGTGGTCTACCTTGACCTCAGTAAGGCTTTTGACACCGTTCCCCACAACATTCTCCTCAAGAAACTGGCTGCTCGGGGCTTGGACTGGCGTACGCTTCGCTGGGTTAGAAACTGGCTGGATGGCCGGGCCCAGAGAGTTGTGGTGAATGGAGTCAAATCTGGTTGGAGGCCGGTCACTAGTGGAGTCCCCCAGGGCTCGGTACTGGGGCCGGTCCTCTTTAATATCTTTATTGATGATCTGGATGAGGGCGTCCAGTGCACCCTCAGTAAGTTTGCAGATGACACCAAGCTAAGTGCGTGTGTCGATCTGCTCGAGGGCAGGAAGGCTCTGCAGGAGGATCTGGATAGGCTGGAGCGATGGGCTGAGGTCAACTGCATGAAGTTCAACAAGGCCAAGTGCCGGGTCCTGCACCTGGGCTGCAACAACCCCAAGCAGAGCTACAGGCTGGGAGATGAGTGGCTGGAAAGCTGCCTGGCCGAGAAGGACCTGGGAGTATTGGTGGATAGTCGGCTGAATATGAGCCAGCAGTGTGCTCAGGTGGCCAAGAAGGCCAACGGCATCCTGGCCTGTATAAGAAGCAGTGTGGCCAGCAGGTGGAGGGAAGTGATTGTGCCCCTGTACTCGGCTCTGGTGAGGCCGCACCTCGAGTACTGTGTTCAGTTTTGGGCCCCTCGCTACAGGAAGGACATGGACGTGCTCGAGCGAGTCCAGAGAAGGGCGACCAAGCTGGTGAGGGGTCTGGAGAACAAGTCTTACGAGGAGCGGCTGAGGGAGCTGGGCTTGTTCAGCCTGGAGAAGAGGAGGCTCAGGGGCGACCTCATCGCTCTCTACAGTTACCTGAAAGGAGGCTGTAGAGAGGTGGGGGTTGGTCTATTCTCCCACGTGCCTAGTGACAGGACGAGGGGGAATGGGCTAAAGTTGCGACAGGGGAGTTTTAGGTTGGATGTTAGGAAGTACTTCTTTACCGAACGGGTTATTAAGCATTGGAACGGGCTGCCCAGGGAGGTGGTGGAGTCACCATCCCTGGAGGTCTTTAAAAGACGTTTAGATGTAGAGCTTAGGGATATGGTTTAGTGGAGTACTTAGTGTTAGGTCGGAGGTTGGACTCGATGATCTTGAGGTCTCTTCCAACCTAGAGAAATCTGTGAATCTGTGAATCTGATTTTTATTCAAAGGGCAAGAATTATCATGAATTTTGATGTGATTTCTTTTCTCTTTACAAAGCTGTGAAGTGATAAAAAGTATTGGATTTTTGACTAAATTATGCATGCTGTCAATACTTCACTTCAATACAGTAATGAGTGACTTAGTGACTAGGGGCTACTTGCCATAAAAAAACTGCCAAGAGAAAAAAAAAAGAAAAAAGGAAAGGAAAAAAAAAGTCAAGCCTTGAGGTAAGAAGGAAGATTTTTACTATATTATTAGAAATGTTTTATATACCTGGACAAAAATGCAGCATCCCAGGAGCTTATCTTTCAATCTTCTGTTAGCATACCAGCTTTGTCCTTTTTGATACTAATAACTATCACTGTGACATAGCTTTTTAAATTGATTCTTATGAAATTTTGTGACCTATTGTTATAATAAGGTAGTGGCAGTCATGAATTTTAATGTTAACCAAAAATTACTTTAGCTGATTTAAACCTTCTCTAATTTATATATTTATTTATTTATTTATTTATTTTGAGAAAAAACTTCAGCAGCCATATGTCTAGTATATCACTGCAGGTTGGATTTATTATTATTATTAATTATTTATTATTATTATTATTATTATTATTATTATTATTATTATTATTATTATTATTTTACATTAAAAATATTACATACCATTGCTATCATCTCTGGAAGTCTTAATGCTTAAATTTTCTCAAAAGAAGAAGCAAAACTCCAACAGCAAGAGAGGAACTTCTGCGGTCCCACACATAACCAGCTCAACAGGTTTGTGCTAATTTATGTTGCAATTAAATGAGCACACCTTGCCATATCACATGGAATACAAGTATAATAATGAGTGAACATGGAACCATTTGGAGGAGGTTGTGAAACTTCATTTGTGTGTGTTTGCTGTATTTCTATCCATTTCTGCATTATGAGACACCGGTCAATCCATAATGCCCTGTGTCATTCTTGAAAAGTCATGACTTTATCTTTCGTCCCTTAATCTGTTTCCTTTCCCTGGAGAATACTCAAAATCCCATTCTTAATCTTCTACATTTCTTAGAATAGAAAATCCGCTCCAAACAAGTTCATATACATATTTATTTATTTATATATATATATTTATATATTTATGGTACTGTTGAAACTGAGTCACTTAGGAACCCAAGTCATGCTTTGAGATCAGTGTTCTTCTAACTAATTGAGACCACTCTGGTGCATGTATAGGTGAAATTAAGCTTCTGCAACGAAGGATACTGAAGCACCTCCAGTGCCCAAGTCATATGTCTAAATTAAATTTCAGCCCATATGTCACTTAGGTCCTTTTGAAAATGGAGTCCATCAGGTTTCTCTGGCCAGAACAGTGAATAGTAAACTATGTGAGAATGCATCATTACTATTACTGTCTAGCATCATTTATTTTCAATACCTGATTCCTCACACATTATTCATACATAGCCTAACATCTTGTTTCTTCTTTCAATTGGCATGCACATTTCCACCTCATTAGCGATCACATAGATGCATTAGGCAGGGGTATGTGAAGAAAATAGAAATGAAGAAGAATGTAAATTATTTCACTGACTGAAACAGAGAGGGATGTGAAGAAATTGTCCTGGCACACTGCTGAATTTGAAGCAGGAACAGACCAAATTAAAGTTACCAAGAAAAATTACTGAAGTGTGTCTTTGCAGATGTGAATATTACTGGGTAGCTCCTGTCTTCATAGTAGAATTGATATGACATTGGATACAAACAACCCAGAAAATCTGGACCTTGATTTGAGTTTTTAGCCATTTTCCATATTCTTTCTTATCTGAAATATATTCTTGAAAATAAAGTAAAAGACTGCAACTCCAGTTCTCCCATTCATCTGTTTTTATGGCCATCTTCCTTTCACAGGCGTTTCACCTCTCCCTGACATCCATAATATATGGTTCAAATTTTCACATGCAAGTTTTATCCTATCAATGGAGGAGAGACAAAACCACTGTAAAATTACCCAAGAGATTCTTTATCTAGTCATTCTGGTTCTAGTGTGAGTTAAATATTTGATTGCAGCAACTGCCCATGTTTGTAACCCTGATCTCAATAGTACATGCACCACAGCACTTTTCATTTGGTTAGATTTTTTTTAAAGGCATTTTGTGATTGTATTCTTCTTTACACAAGAGGAATAAAAACTGATTGCATTGTATTTCTTTAGGCATATTTCTGAACTAGAGAAATGTCTATCTCAGGAATTATCATGCCTTGCTGATTCCATAAAAACTGTGTTTTAAATTCATTCCTCTTTTTTTTTTTTTTTAACCTTGATGTTTCCATTTTATTTTATTTTTCTGTTTTTTAGAGATACTTAGGCCTGTAAAATTAATAAGTAAAATTAGACCTGTTTAAATAGTCCTTAAACCTACTGTTTCCCAACATATTACTGTTAAAACAGGTTGCAGGCAAATTTAAGTTTTGAAATAGTGAAACTGCTAGCTTACTCTTCAGGAAATTGTTTTATGATATGGGTGTCATTGCTGGCTGATACCTTGTGTTCAAAACCAAGCTTAACCTTTCAAATGTACTAATTTAGCGCTTAGTATCTGACAAAGCAGAGAAATCTGAGACTATATTTTATATTCCATGAGTCTTTTGATCTGCTTTTAAGGTTATTGGGTGTTCACTGAATATCTGTTGTTAAATAAAGAGCACAGCCTACAAAAACCTGATGACTGAAATTCCCCTGGCTTCAAGTTTTGTTTTCTGGGCATCTTAACGGTGTTTAAACTCACCCACAGTGCTCTACCTGAACAATGCATTGCTCATGCAAATTAGTTTTGCTTTCTTTTCATCTTTGCTGCTGACCACATTGAGGACAGCAAGTTATCTGAAATACTTGTTTCTGAACCAAAGGGTAAATATAAGCTGTCAATCGATAAAACAGGATCCTTTGTACTTAGTTGAGATCACCCATAGCTCTGTGATGGACCAGCTATGCTCTTTTGCTGCAGAGACACAAAAGTGCACAAGTTTGAGTCTTGCTTTGGACTCATGGTTTGTGATGCTGGAGATTGTGCTAACTCATATCCAGGGTGCCTTAGCCATGCCAGCCTGCTTATTTGCCTCCCTGCTGGTCAGATCATGATTCAGATCGTTCATGTAAACCTAATGAGGTTCAACAAGTCCAAGTGCAACATGCTGCACCTGGTTTGGGGCAATCCCAGTCATGAGTACAGACTGGGAGAAGAACTCACTGAGAGCAGCCCTGCAGAGAAGGACTATGGGGTTCTGGTGGACAAAAAGCTCAACATGAGCCAGCAGTATACACTTGCAGCCCAGAAGGCCAACTGCATCCTCGGCTGCATCAACAGGAGTGGCCAGCAGGTGGAGGGGGCTGATGGTCCCCCTCTATTCTTGTGAGGTCCCACCTGGAGTAGTGCATCGAGGTCTGGAGGCTCCTGCACAAAAAGGATGTGGACCTGTTAGAATGGGTCCAGAGGAGAGCCATGAAGATGATCAAGGGGCTGGAGGACCTCTCCTATGAAGACGGGCTGAGAGCTGGGGATATCCAGCTTGGACCAGGGAAGGCTCCAGGGATACCTTACAGCGGCCTTCCAGGACTTAAAGTGGGCCTACAGGAAAGCTGGAGAGGGACTCTTTGTCAGGGAGTGGAGTTACAGGACAAGGGGGAATGGCTTTAAAATAGAAGAGGGATGATTTAGATTTGATGTTAGGGGGAAACTCTTTACTGAGGAGGGTGGTGAGACACTGGCAGTTGTTGTCCAGAGAAGCTGTGGATACCCCATCTCTGGAAGCATTTAAGGCCAGGCTGGATGGGGCTTTGGGCAACCTGGTCTGGTGGGAGGTGTCCCTGCCCATGGCAGGGGTTGGAACAGGGCGATCTTTAAGGTTCCTTCCAACCCAAACCATTCTGTGATTCTGTTCTCCTTCCCTCTTGAATCACATGAGAAGCTCATAGGAATTTAGACAGTTGCCTGGTGATTAATGGTTTGTAGTTTTTCCTGTATTATCCCTTCCTCTCTCCCTCTTCCTCCTGTTTGTCCAAGCAGGGTGGGAGCTTGGCCTCTATTGCAGGTCTTTGTCCCACTCCTATTGGAAACTGAGGGCTCTTGCAAAGTGAGTGAGTAAGGATGGGGCTGCTGTGGCATTATAGGCTGAGCTCATTTTCAGATTAATGGATGTAATGCACACATTATACGTGTATCATCTTCAGTAGTGTCTATGATATACACAAGGGTTCAATTTTGCTTTAATTGCATGTTTTGTTATTGCTTCCATAAATGTATATTTCTTCCAAAAATTATAACAAAGACTTAGTGTACCAATGTCAACATATTTGTTCATATAATTACCACAGTTTGTACTTAACTCTCCTGGTTAGCTGGTCCTGTGGCCTTTGGAAGCTGACCATTGTCCTTGCTTTTAGCAAGGTAGTATAGGTAACACAGAGTATTACAGATGCACCCAATAAAAATAAACCATACTTATGGTAAATATGTTTACATACTCTTCAAAGATGAAGAAAAAGAATCTAATATTTCGGGTTTTCTTTGTTGTTGTTGTTGTTGTTGTTTAACTGTTATCATATGAAACATTTAAATTCATATCTAATGCTGAAGAGAGCAAGTGGTATGCTATAGCATAGTATTCAGGCCAAGATGCTCAAGTGTAACAAAGACTTGTTCAGGTGAAGCACAGAGATACAGAGAAATAGCATTTCAGAATGGATTCATTGAAATGAGTAAAGGGTTTCAAAGGAATGAAATGTATCACTCAGGCTCTGATTGAAATGAAACTGGAGGCATTGAGCTGCAGATGAACAAAAGGGAGAGTTAATAGTGTTTAATGAGAGGCCTGAAATGGTTTGAAAATTACTCTGTAAATGACGTTTTATTTCCTAGATGGTAGTTTAATTATAATTGAAATACTCATAGCATAATGGTGATGACAGAGCTCCTGTTGCAGATGATTTCTGGCAGCACTCTAAGGGACAGCAGCACTAAAACCTGATGACTCTCCCCATGTTCTCCATTGCTTCTCAGATGTGAACGGGCATTGTTTGCTTTGCAGGTATGTGAAGAAGAGGGTACATTGAGATAGAATGATGTGTTCAGAAGTACTTATCAACTTCAACTTCAGTCAGTGCAAAGCCATTAATAAGAAAATGTGCACCCTGAAAACAAATAGGCCTATCTTTCACACTTAAGAAGTGATTGCCTGAACAAAGCTCAATTTTATTTCATTTTTAAAGCAACTAGAGAGTAATCAGAGAAATAAAAAGCAAATTTCAGTCCCACAAAACCTGTTTTTCAATAAGAAAGCAAACACAGGCTTGTATGTATTGAGCATTTTTTTGTACTCTTTCTGTCATTTGTTTTTATTTTTGTATGTATTGGCAATCGGAATAGCTTCATTTCCATTTGTGAATTGGCTCTGTTCTGTAATGTAGGTAGTGTTTTATATTATACATACATGCTTTATATTATATATAATAGTGCCTGTTGATATCAGTGAGCTTTTTCTTTGGATTATTCTCATCAATTCTTCCTGCATACAGCTACACTAAAATAAAACACATCAGAAAATAACAATGTATTGTGATGCTGAGGTAATTGCAAAAAATACCATTGTAACTGTCCTACTTTTTTTTTTCTTTTTTTTTTTTTTTCTTCTTTTAAGAGCAGGGATTGTTTGAAAATCTGTGATTCTTGTACAATGCAAACTGAATACCCTGATTTTTTTTCCAGGGCTATTAAGGATAAGGATAGGTTAATTTTCACATTAAGTTGTTTATTTGGTCAGAAATTTGAAAAAAAAAAAGTCTTCTGGTGAATGTAATTTATTATAACAATTTCACCTGTGATTTCCCTGTCATATCCATCATGATACAGAACTTCTGAGTTTAAAGAAATGCATATCAGGAGGATGTCTTAGCATAAAAATTACCTCTGGTACAACAGAAGCTGACATTACATGAGCTAAACAAAATTAGTAAGGCCGGGGAGACCTTAAAAGAAATAACTTCAGAAAAAATGTCCTTTTGAACAATGATCAGCAATGCAGAGAGGTAGAGTAAGTGTTCATGATTAATCTGCAGTGAGTCTGTTTGATCTGAAACAAAATATACTAGTTTGGCAGCGGTGCGATTGTTTAATGATGTGAAGTTGCTTAGTAGTCCAGAACAAGAGAAAAATACCTTACTATTATACCAATGAGATATGGGCTCTGGGGCCCCCAATATAAGGACATGGACTTATCAGAGTGAGTCCAGAGGGCCATGAGGATGACCAGAGGGCTGGAACACCTTTCCTACTAAGGCGGGGGAAGTTGGGGTTGTTCAGCCCGGAGATGAGAAGGCTCTGTGTAGATCTTACAGCAGCCTTCCAGTACCTAAAGGGGGCCTACAGGAAAGCTGGGGAGGGACTCTTTGTCAGGGAGTGAGTGGAGTGATAGGACAAGGGGCTTTAAGGACAAGGCTTTAAGCTAAAAGGGTATAGATTTAGACATAAGGAAGAAACTTTTTACTGTGAGAGTAGTGAGGCCCTGGCACAGGCTGCCCAGAGAAGCTGTGGATGCCCCATCCCTGGAGGTGCTCAAGGCCAGGCTGGATGGGGCTTTGGGCAACCTGGTCTGGTGGGAGGTGTCCTTGCCCATGGCAGGGGGGTGGAACTGGGTGGTCTTTAAGGTCTCTTCCAACCCAAACCATTCTGTGGTTCTAGGTAACACTGTGCCCTGCTGCAGATGTACTCTTACTCTGTGTGTGGTACAAGGGTTATTCTGTCGAACCCTACAAAGCTGTGAAGTGGGTTAACAATGTGGTGGAGATGATATAAATTCACCCCTCATTTCTCAGATGACAGTAGTCAGAATACTTATTTTAAATTACTTATTTCACCTCTGACATTGATTTAATTGTTGCTGCAGATTAATCTTCATTAGATAACTTCAGAAAGGGCAAAAAAATTCAGCAAAATATAGTTCATGCTTTAGACTTTCTTTTGTATGTGTGTGTGTGTGTGTGTGTGTGTGTAACTATCCCACTCTGACACAGTTCCACCTTACAGAAATACTGCTCGTGAACAGGTTAGACAGTTTCTCTTAGTTTCTCTTTGGCAGCCACACGCCCAATATATTAGTCCACCTGAGCCTCTCTCCACAGTGTGCTTATAAAGGAAATTGAGGCACAGACTCATAAGATCTTTTTTTTCACAAGCTTCCTAGCTGTGCTATTTCGTAGAAGCTTGTACGGGTGCTCAAAGAGCTTATGTTTATTAATGGTAAACGGATTCCTTCTTCCCACTCCACAAATTTGGATTTCACTGCTAATCTTTAAAAGTTCAAGGAACTGCTTGAGCACTGGAGTATATGTTCCAAAGACTATTCCTATTCTTAAATAGCTTTCCATATGCTATTTGTTGCCTTAATAAATCTCACACCCCAACCTCTCAAACATACTATCTTCACAAATTTTTAAAAATTATTTGTATTTTTTATTTCTGAACAATATAACAAAATGGCAGAAACAAATATTCAGCATCTTTCTCTTACGTCAGGCACAAATATTTGCCTGAAAGCAGAACATCGAAAGAAGTTTGATGAGTGAAAAGTTCAGTTAAACAATGATTTGCCAAATGGGGGATGTGGATCTTTGACTTATTTGTGATGACTGACATTATTTTTTCAGACTGACCTTTGTCATGTGGGTGATGAAACTGTATTAAGTTCATGAGCTCAAGGGTCACATCAGAAGCTGTGCAAGGTCTTTCTGAGGAAACATAACCCTGAAAATTATTTGCCCAAATTATTTGGGCACTGAGAAAAGAGAAGGCCATAGCAAACAATCTTGTAGGAAACTTGTTTTAATAGATGAGACAAAATAATTATGACGGGTCACATATAAGGTATGGCAAGAAAAAGTTACCTCTTTGAACTCACAGATTAAAAGTATACATAAAAAATGCTCTCCAAAGCCTGTATGTGGGAGGTGAATGGTTTTCTGGATGGAAGAAAATGCAATGGGATACTTGAAAGTTATGGAAGGTACAAAGCTGTTGCCTGTCTTGGGAACCAAAGAGGAGTTTGTGCATGTTTGTTTGTGTTTGGAAAGCACAAGGAAGTCTGTGTGTGCACCTGTGAAAGAGCAAGTAAGATGGTAAGAGCTGGCAATAATCATGCTTATTCTACTTTTCTTTATTTCTTGCTGCTGATCAGGAAGAGCCAGGAACCTTCCCAGCCAGGTGGCAGGTTTTGGGGCTGGGCAGATGAGCCGCTTCTGGCATGAGTATTCTGAACAGTGTCCTGAAGCAGAAGGCTCTTAAAAGGAGTCAGAGAATTTATATGGTCCTCTTAAGCATAAAGAGGGGTTCACCACTGCATATTTTAGATGGGACTTTAAACTTATTTACTGGTAATGGAAGATTTGGGCAATTTGTTAACCCATGGTTGGTGCCAAGAGAAGGTTGAGCAGCGGTAATGCTGAAGAAGTGGGAGATGGGGATGTTCCCAGCTGAGCCACTGTTTAGGGCAGTGTTCCAGAGATCTGGTTGATATGAGATATGAGATGGGGAGTTGTCTCGGGTATTCTTAAGTAACAAGAAAGTAGCTACCTGAAATGTTGGTGTATGACAATGTGAACAGGAGATTTAATCCCTAAAATCAGAGATTTACAACAAATGTAAAACAGTTTTCTAGGGCGGTTGCATGTCTTTCTGAAATGTAGCAAAGGAAACACTAAACCAGTGTTGGTTGAAAGGGACTTAGATAAACCGGGAAATACACAGAAGGAGAAGGGAGGTAACTACCAACACAAAATTATCACTGAGGGAAAGCAAGGGATGAAGGGCAGAGCAGGTGTCAGCATGAGTAATATCAAGCATAGAGCTGTTAAATGCCATGTTAGCTGCAGTCTGCCCAGCTGATGTACAAGGCAAGCTGCCACACACTTTGGTGGTATAATATTTACAGCAGGAATCCTATGCAAGTGTTGCAAGAATGCCCAAGGAAGTCTGAGGTCTTGGGCTGTGCGCATTGTATCCACCAGTGCTGTAGGATGAGATGATAAAAATTAGAGCCTTGAAAAATTAAATCCCATGAGATCTGGCTGTCTTCCCAAACAGCTGGAGACATTGCCAGGGCCTCTGAGCTCTGACGGACATTTCCATGTGGATGGACTGTACTATCACTAAAGAAACATATGTTCTATGTTCAGAGTTCGTCCTTCCAGTCCTGTCCCATGAATGTTTTCAAACATGGCATTCTGGCATCTAGAAAAACACCTAAAAGTGTATTTGGCATTTGATGTTTTACTGCATCTCCTCTAATGTGTCCATCAGATAAAAGGTGCAATCAAATTGAAGCACAGATACTGACTTAGTTTATTTTGAAAATAATTTTATTATTACTATTTTCGTAATATGTTATTTATAGGAACTGGTCTTTCATTTTCTCCTTTAGTAACAAACAATTCAGATAAACAAAAGTTAACTTATGTTTCAAATGTCAAATCAAAAAAAAATGGGGACAATATATTTTAATTTATGGAGAGACAGTTATCTCATATATAATCTCATACAATTCTTGTAAGATTTTCAAGCAGCATCATGTTGCAAGTCACTCCTTTGCTAAATTCTTCTAAGCCCCTCAAAGTGCCAGCAGAGCAGCCCTGGGAGTCCTGTGGAATAAGCAGCTCCAGGTGTAGGTAGGAATTTTCAGAGGTGAGAGAAAAATGTAATTTCAGAAAAAGAATCCGTAATAAAGAGATTAAAACTGGAAGGAAATAGGGAAAATTGGGTTTAGTAAAATGTCACAAAGGTTCAACAGAGCTTCGAAAGATTTCCTGGCAGATTTTTTTTATTTTTTTTTTAAGGTTCAACTTCTGCAGTTGTATAGCCATCATCTCTGCTTTGCAGAGATTCACATTAACATTCTCATCCTCGTAGCAAGTGCCTAATTGTCATACCAAACTTTCTCCTCTTCTGGGACATCCCAGATAGCACACATCAGCAAGCAGCTGGCAGGTTTGGGAGCTCATTTCACCTCTTTTGTCTCACAGGAGCACAATTACCATTAAGCTGCCCTAGAGGAAGTGGCCAGTACTCCTAGGAAGAAAGAAGGTCTTTTGGAGGATCACATCAATGACATGTCTTTGCAGGTTGTGTCATGGAAGAGTGCATCCTTTTCAGAATAAGGCTGGCTCTGCCAAACCTGTGAAATCCACGTGGGGAATCAACACATCATAAACTTGTTGAAGAAGTTGTGTTGGAGGGACCTAGCTGAAGCCATGTTCCAAACTGGGTTAAATTCAGCATTAACCGGTTGCTTTGGTGCCCTGCTTAATGCAGTGGTGGCTCAGCCTCCATGAGTGTAGCAACTTCTTAACTGAGCAGAAGGCAACCGCATCTCTTGTGGAAATGGAGCAGGAACATTAGCCTGGAAAGGGGTTTTGTCTGTTAGCATTTTCCACCCTGTCACTGACGTCTAGTAGATTGTGACATTTCTTTCCATTCCTAAATTGCAGAGCAAGGGTTAGGTTTTCTCTCTTGAACCTGAATATAGATAATCAAACAACATAGCTCAGAGCCTTTAGGCATGCAGTTATGCCCAAGGCAGAGCACAATAATATTGATAAGAAAATAAAAGAAGAATGTCCAGATTTTTTTGCCTGAAAACTCATTCAAATCCTCTTAATCTTCCAAAGGAAAATCTAGCACAAAAATATACTTTTAACTGAGATATAATCATATTCAAACCAATGAGATCAAATATACTTTGCCATCAGATAAATGACATTTCACATATTGAAATCTTTGATATTGCAGCGGTGTTTTGGCTTGAAAGTGATTTCTCACATCCTGTGTAAAATGCAATTTTGATCACAATAGCATGTTAATTTGCTGAAGAATTATCATTTTGCCTACAAAAGGTGTTACTTTTCCCAAAACAGCTTTAATTAACTGTTTGATCTAGTCATTCATCCTTTTCTCCACTGTGTTCAAAACCCTTAACCTATTTTTACATCAGCTATAAGCCCTGTGAAGTAACAGATACACCTTGATATACAAAATTGTTCTGGCAATGCAGGCAGGGTAATCTGTACTCATTGAATTAGATAGAGAACACAGAACTGGATGTTAGATTAACAAGAGTTATGTTCTGGATAGTCCTGTAATGCACAATTCTGAAATATTTTCTCCTGGATCACCAGCTATGGTTATTATTATTATTTTCCTAACTTGAAATATAAAAAGTCCTCAATGACATTTGTCTTGCACAATTGTATCTAAAAAAACAATGTGCCTTTGTGGGGCCCACTTTATGGTTGTTTATAACACCTATCGCAAAACAGTGAACTGAAGGACTTCCTGGCAGAACCTGTGTCTTTAGCGAGAAAAGAGGGGAACAAACCTTTCAGATGCTGAATACACACAATCTTCACTGGAACCTGAGGAAGTCTGAGAGTGCTCTTCACACCCAGATATAGCTCAGCACAAGCTGCTTGTGAAAAAATGCATAGTACAGACTTTACTGCACGTATCTATTTGCAGACACTTCACAAAAAGAAAGTGTTACAACCCTCCTTTTCCAGGTTACTTTGCTCATACAACTTCTACTGTGCACAGAGACTCTGCAACCAGGATGCACAACATTTATGAGCATATTACAAATATATTGACTAGTTACACATAGTATGGGTATGGGACTGTCATGAGGCTAAACATAAATAGCCTTGCTCCCTCTCTGCAATCTTCCAGGTTAGTCAAGTGGAAGATTTTGGCTGGCGTAGTTGCTGGGACAAGCTGGCTCATGAATTTGCTGGGTTCTTGCTGCCTTTTTCCCCTCAGTGCTTCAAGTGTTTTCATCCTGATATTTAAGTTTGAGACCATGAGCCACTGTTGATGGCAAAATCATTTCAATTTTTGCCTTTGCTTCTGCTTTCTTTTTTTTTCTTTTTTTCCTCATTATTACAAGCTATTACTGTTGGGCTGTTAAGTGGAGCAGATGCCAAGTCCCTCAGCCCTCTAGGTAGCACACTGCTGCGTGGCCTCAGTCAGCCTCTAAGGTACTTTCAAAACTAGGACCATGCCTTTCTCTGATCCATGCTGGACCTCTCTCTCTCTCTTTTCCTGGGAATCTCTTGTTCCTTTATCATTAATAACCACTAACCAGGTCAATAAGGAAAGACCTGTTTTCATGGAATTGACTGATGGCAATTCACATGAGGAACAAGGTCATTTCAAGGCTTGTTACGAATTATTTCAGAAGACCTGCTGAAAAGACTCAGAAAAGCTGAGACTGCTTTTAAAAATGAGGGAGAAGCAAGCTGACATACAATGTAATCCTAAAGAGTTTCCCTGTGTAATCACCCTTGGTGAATGTGTTTCTTACCTAAAAATTATGCTGACTTGCAAGTGTTAACTACTTGTGCTTAAACAAGCTGATAATTCACTTCACTATATGTAGCAGTGTAGTGTATTCTCAATGTGACAACAATACAATTTTAAAGTGATTTAGACTACAGCTTTATTTTCATTAAAGTTATGAATAGATGCAGCTTTCCAATCAGAGTAACCACTGGTCTGAAGAGAAGGCATTTGCCATAATAGCATGACATTTTTTGCATTTTCATTATATAAACCAATCATTTTCTAGTATTAGAAGCTAAATTTTGTTTCCATAGTGCTTAACTGCTGCAAGGTTGTATGGGCCTCATGAGCTCAAGCTGTGATTTTGCAAGATAGAGCATGATGCAGAGAAGAGATCGGAATAATGATCACACAGAAGCCAGCAGCTGACCGCCCCATTATACTACACAGAAAAACTACACACAGCATCACAGACAGGCTCGGTTTCTAATATTTGTAGGCAGTGGATCAACCATGCAGAACCACTTTTCTTCATTGCCTTTTCAGGCAACATGGAATTGATCTGGCTGTGGTGAACTTACAGCTTCCAGGATTGCCATGGGTTCTTTTTACAGACAGCCAGACTTACAAGTAAAGCGATAGCTTCACTTTATTTTTTTCTGTTTTATTCTGTTAGTATCTAGTGGGATGCAGGCAAGGGCTCAGAATAATATGAAATTCTGCAAGAATCATGCAGAGATATGGGAGCCTGATCAAGTGCTAATATATATTCTGCTTTCCAAAGCTATCAAGACAAAGGGTGAATACATCAGCTCCTTGGTCTGACTCATTTTCTGCATCTACTTTTCAATATCTGTTATTTTCAGGATTTTTTTTTTTTTTTTTTTTTTTTAATGCTTGCAGTTACCAAGTTACCATAGACTTTTGTAGGTTACAATAAGGATTGCCCTCCAAGACCTTTCTTGGGTTCCTTTACAAAGCTTATAGCTGTGCAGCAGCACAGTTACACTCCCCGTGCTCTTCCTTTCTTCTCGTTTTGGTCCTCCAAATCCCTGATCAGCTGGCAGAATCCCTGCTCTTTGCTGAACCTCAGCTGTCACTTTGGAGGCAAAGGGAAGGGAAAAATATCCTCTGATCCTAGGTCAGTTCAGCAGCAGGAGGTAGGTCTGTGTTTTCAGCTCCCATTTCTACTGCTTTCAGCTGGGAATGTACAGGCGTAGAGTAGAACTTTTCAAACAGTATATGAAAGGTCTCTCTTTTAACTTCTCTGACAAGCAAAAAGACTACTGAGTCTGGGTGCAGCTTCAGCACAGGTTTTGTCATGTAGACTTTCAGCAGGGTTGAGCTGCACTACAGGATCAGAGCTAGAATTTTCTTTTTTAACTTCCTTCCCTGAGATTTCAGCATGCCTTCACAATGTTGTACATGATGGGGAATACTTGTGGTTGAAGTATCAGGACAGTGTTGCTTTGAAAAGGATAAAAATCTTGTCAGAGAAAAAGAACTTAAACTAGATCTGATCAGTTAACTATCATGATATGAATAGATTATATAGAAATCACAGAAGTGCATCAAAAGTCAAAAGTGGAGTTTATTAGGCAAGCAAGCAACAGAGCTTTTCTTTGGTTCCTCCTGCTCTGAGTGATTCTGCATGTGTGTCATAACACCCAGTCATCCATGCCTCAGCCAGCCCCATCCCCTATATCAAGAAGGAGGGTAAATTCTCTCTGTGGTATGAAAAACCAAAAACTTCCAATGTTATCTTTGCCTGTTTTACAACGTTTGATTGCCACTAATATTATTCAATGTATGTGTTAACTTTGTAGCTCAGACTTTTTAGAGTCCAGACACTGTCACTGGTGTTGAGTATCTGTGGGCACTCTTTGCTCTGCAGTTATACTGAATACACTCTTCCATTTTTCATTACATGTATATATATGTATACATATATATCTCATATATATATACATATAGAATATATATATACTATATTCTAAACCATTGTTTTTTGGGGCCAAGCCCCATTTGGAAAGAAATATGGCAGAAGCAAAAGGAAGACTGGGGAAAATGTTGGCCCGCTGCTGAATGGGGTGGGTGCCCTGGTGATGAATCATACAGAGAAGGCAGAGAATGCCTTCTTTGCTTCTGTCTTCACTGCTAAGACCAGCCCTCAGGAATCTCAGACCCTAGAGACAAGAGAGGAAGTCTCACAATTGCTAGCCCTTGTTCTTGCGGGGGACTTCATCTTATCAGATGTCTGATACAACACAACAGAGAGGAAACAGTCTAGGAGGTTCCTGGAGTGTGTGGAAGATAACTTCCTGACACAGCTGGTGAGTGAGCCGTCTAGGAATGGTGCCCCACTGGACCTTGTGCTTGTGGGTGATGTGAAGGTTGGAGGTTAGTGCCATTAAAGACACTAAAAAATGCTCCTATAAATACATAAACAAGAAAAGGAGGATGAAGGAGATCTCCATCTTTTATTAGAGGTGAGCAGAAAGACAATGACAAGAGACGAGGAAAAGGCTGAAGTACTTAATGTCTTCTTTGCCTCACTTTTTAGCAGCAAGACCTGTTGTTCTCTGGATACTCAGCCCCCTGAGCTGGAAAGTAGGGACAGGGAGCAGAATGAAGCCCTCATAGTCCATGAGGAAATGGTTAGTGACCTGCTACACCACTTAGGCATACACGGGTCTATGGGGCCAGATGGGATCTACCTGAGGATACTGAAGGAGATGGTGGAAGTGCTCACCAAGCTGCTTTACATCTTTTATCAGTGGTCCTGGCTATCTGGGGAGGTCCCAGATTACTGGTGACTAGTGACTGTGACACCCATCTACAAGACGGGCCAGAAAGAAGACCTACGGAAGTACAGGCCTGTCAGTCTGACCTTGGTGCTGGGGAGGCTCATGGAGCAGATAATCTAGAGTGCTATCACGCAGCACTTACAGGACAACCAGGTGATCAGAGCCAGTCAGCATGGGTTTAAAAAAGGCAGGTCGTGCTTGACAAATCTTGAAGAAGAGAATACTGAGGGGGGATCTCATCAATGTGTATAAATATCTGAAGGAAGAGAGTCAAGAGGATGGGGCCGGACTCTTTTCAGTCATGCCCAGTGACAGGACAAGAGGCAATGGGCACAAACTGAAACGCAGGAGGTTCCAGGTGAATATGAGAAAATATTTGTTTATGGTGAGGGTGACAGAGCACTGAAACAGGTTGTCCAGAGAGGCTGTGGAGTCTCCTTCTCTGAAGGTATTCAAAACCTGCTTGGATGTGACCCTGTGCAACGTGCTCTAGGTGACCCTGCTTGGTAGGGGGGCTGGGCTAGATGATCTTCAGAGGTTCCTCCCAACCTCAACCATTCTATAATTCTGTGATTCTGTGTCTCTGAATACACCTGTACCCTCCCCCCCCCATCCTTTTTTTTTTTTTTCATGCTACTATTAATTTCTAATGATTTTTTATTTTTACTCAGTGAAGGAAGTTCCTCTCCATTAAACTCTGTGTGTCTCCTCTTGAGGCTTCATTGGCTATGATGATTCACAAAAATTAGGGCCATTTCTGTTATCCGTTTTTTGTTTGTTTGTTTGTTCTGTTGCTTCTCTCCAGCAGATGTACTATGTGTGTCATTTCATGGCTGATTTAGACATACAATTCATAATTTCAAATCTGATTCATAGTTTGTGCATAGCATCTTCAAGCTTCCACAGGCTGGAGCAGTGTAATGCACTTTTTCATTATGCATTTATTGGAGTTTGATAGATGATTTTTCTTCAAGCAGGATAGGTCTTGGATACTATTCAACTTTTTATTTTGAAAAATTGGAGAAGACTCAGGAGAAAATGAATAGAAAATCTCTGAATCTGGATGAAGTTCAAGGGCTGAAGGAGTGGCAAACATTGTCATTAAAAGTAAGATGGCAATCTGCCTGCTTTCAATATGTGGTATAATATTGATCCAGTACTTTTCAGTCATTCCAAGATAGCTTAGGTGACAATAAAATTAGAGATTGAAGAACACATTTTTAAAAAGTATAAATTATACCAATGCAACCTGGTTTTCTTCCACAGAACTGAATGGGCAGAAATGGTCACTGGTGAGGCTGTTCACACTATCTCATATGACACTGTGCTAAGAGGGATTTGAAAAATATGTGCAAAATTAAATCAGGATGAAATGGGTACACGAGTTAAAATAAATAAATACTTGAAGACAGTTACCTGGAAGAGAATTCAAATGGGAACTGCACGTATCTATCCTGGCTTGTGTCTGATGGTTGGCTGATGAGTCACCTTCCAGGTGACTTCAGAGTCAGAGTGTTTCTGAAGAAGAAGAAATAGAATTGGATGACAAATGAGCTTCATAAACTGGACAGCTGACATGAAGAAGCTGAAATTTGAAGAAGGTGACTGCAATGTGTAGCACTGAAAGAAGAAAAAACTATACGGATGTAGAATTGGGAATAACTGGCTGGACAGAAGTCCAGCAGAAAAACATCTAGGAGAATTTAGATCAGCTCACACACAGTCAACAAAGTGTTGCTGCTTGTAAGAACAATTAGTATCACAGAATAATAGAATGGCTTACATTAAAGGGATCTCTAGAGGTCACCTGGTATTATTCCAGCAAGCAAGGCTACCTAGAGCAGGTTGTCCAGGTAGTTTTTGAAGTTCTCCAACTTCAAAAAGAGGGAGACTTCACAACCTCTCTGGACAGCCTCTGACTATGCTCGGTCACCCACACAGTAAAGTGCTTGCTGGTGTTCAGAAGAAGCCTCCTGTGTTCCAGTTTGTGCCCATTGCCTCTTGTTCTGGCACTGGGCAACATTGAAAAGAGCCTGATTCCATCCTGTTTGTACCCTCCCTTCATGTATTTATACACATTGATAAGATCCTCCCTGAGCCTCCTCTTCTCCAGGCTGAGTAGTCCCAGTTCTCTCAGCCTTTCTTCATGGGAGAGGTGCTCCAGTCCTTTGATCAGCTTGGTGGCCCTCTGCTGCACTCTTTCCACTGTGTCCATGTCTCTCTTGTACCAGGGGGCACAAAACTGAACATAATAATACTCCAGGTGTGGCCTCACCAGTGCAGGGTCACCTCTCTTGACCTGCTGATGATGCTTTGCCTAATGCAGCCAAGAATGCCATCAGCCTTCTTAGCAGCAAGGGCACACTGCTGGTTCATGCTCAGCGTTTTGCCCACCAAGACCCCCAGGTCCCTTCCCACAAAGCTGCTTCCCAGCTGGCTGGCCTCCAGCATGCCTGGGGTTGTTGTGTTTCCCCAGGTGCAGGACTCTGCACTTCTTGATGAACCTAATGGCGTATTCCCGTTACTATTTCTCTATATTATGTCATAGTTCATATCATCTTGGAAACATGGAAGCCTTTTGTTTTTTTTTTTCACATAGCTTTTTCCATTTTGAGGATCACACTTGCACAAAAATGTAGGAAAATAGAGACAATCTGAAGAAAAATAACCAAAACCATTAACTGCAAGAAAGGCTGCCAGTTCAGAAAAAAAGCTAGATAAACGAGCCTTCAAGAAGAACTTGTTTTGTTCTGTTGGTTATCAAAGCTTGTGATAGAAGAAAAGAATGACTAATTCTGTTGGGATAAGACAAGACAAAACTGAGTCTATCTGGGGAATAAAAGAGTTGTTGGGAAAAAAAAAATCCAGCTAGAAGGAAGTAGTGCTCTAGAACAAGCTATGAAGAGAAATTGTAGAATAAGCATTATCAGAGGTGACTTGAGTAAAATTCACTATTGCAGAAGGATGGACTAAATAGGACTTAAGGTACCTCATGTCCCTTCATTTTTATTACTCTTCTGTCATTTTGCTGCATTTGAGATAAGCCAGAAACCAGAGGTCTGACGGACAGATTTAGCAAAGAGATTACAAAAAGGGGACAGCAGATGAACACTGGAGACCAGAGAAACTGTATGGCAAATAAAAACATGAGTGGTTAGATTCTTGCTCTAGCCCCCACGCCATTTTTATACCAGAAGTGCCAGGCTTTCATCTAAAATTAAGAATAATGAGCCTTTGGAAGTCCTGTGGCTTCTGCCCTGATGGCAAAGGCTATAGAAAAGATCTGTAGGTGACAGTTCAGCACTGGTTAGCTGGAAGGTCTGGAGGCTTTCCAGCTTCAGTTCCTGGGCTGAACAGGTCTTCCAGGGCTGTGTCCTCAAGTAGCCGTCAAGCACCTGGACTGGACACTGCAGCAGAGACCAGCTCCTGCCACATCTGCTCTGGAGGAGGCTTTCTTTTTTGATTGATATTATTTTTTCCTCTGCTAACACTCTGAGCTTTTCTACAATTTGGGTCACCACAGCAGTGCCAGCTGTAGAGGCGTGTTCAGCTCTACATAGCTGAGTGATCTGAAGGGTGATGAGAGCAAGGACAAAGCTCTTGTCAGCTGTGGTGAAGTTGAATAAAATAAGCCTGAAATCTGTGAGGAGAGAGCACCTAACAAACCGATCCAATGGCAGATCTAAACTGCAATTTCTTTTTATTTTCTGCCAAGGCCAAAAGTCATTGCAGCTTGTGATACTGGAGTGAAAAATCAATGACGGAGTCAGCGTCTCGCATGCTGATGCTGCTCTTCTGAATATAAACACAGATGGCCCAGGCGCATTTCTTTGTGGAATCTCTGAAGCAGGCTATGAGAATGATGAATAATGAATTAAATGAAAAACTTCTGCTTGCTTTCTGCCCAGTGAAAATAGATAGCGCTACGCTGTTTGCTGTGATCTTTAGCTCCAATGCACCTAGAAACATCTAGATAATCATTAAATTTAAGATTAAACAAGAAGGAACTTTCAAAAGTCAAATAGCTATTTTTTTCTGAATTTGTTTTCTTTGAGATTCACCTGATACCTAGAGCACATATTTAAAACATGAGAAGAGGAAAACAAAATAAAAGAAAACAAAACAAAACACCCTTTTGTCCTATTTATACAGGGCATGATATTTCTAGGTCTTTCATTTCACTTTAATCTTCAGAAATGTTTGCAAGTGACAGTCTGATCTTGATCTTAAAGAAATGGTAGTCTCAGGAAAGGCAGTGTGACATCTCTTACTTGGTACTTTCTTCACAAGAAAGGCTGTTATAAAACAAAACAAACAAACAAAAAAGTGATCCATTGCATGGCATGTAAGCATGACATTTCTCAAAGTTTGAGAAACCTTTCCAGTGAAAAACATCAATGAGAAGTCTCAGTTTTTCCAAAGAAAAGTCACTTCTTTTGTGATCAGTTGATCAACTTCACATTCAGGAGTTATATGGTGTTTCCTATCCAAGAGGTGGCTTCTTTAGCTGTTGGTGATCAAATGCTGAGGCTGTTTTATTGTAGCAGCTATACCCAGAGGATCACAAGCCTGTTTGCTCTGGATGAGGTGAAAATAAATTATATTCTGTTTATTATTACACTATATTTTAAAACATATTTTAAACAAAAGATCATCTGTGTGCTTTTGTTGGTGGTTATTTTTTTAAGCAGCTGCCAATTTGCTGCTGAGTGCTTAGGATAATTTAAAATATTTTAGATTTCCTTCATCCCATTTTCCTTATGATTTTTTCTCCTCATTTCTCTCTTTTTCCTGCTGTTTCTGCCACACTGTCCTTTCTAGAGTAAGAATAAGAATTCATAGCAAAAGGAACAAAGGAAGAGCATGTGAATTCTCCTAGTATAAATTAAATAAGCTGAAATGATGCAGAATTGAGGACTAAAGAACTGCTTGCCTGTACACAAGAGTCTTGGGAAAGTCTGTATGCCAGCTTAAGAAAAGTTATTAGTAAAGTTGAGATCAGGATGACACCTGGAAGGTGCTGCTGTTTTTTTTTTTTTTTTTTTTTTTTGAATTTTAGTAGGGGAACCAGCGCAGTTTTTTTTTTCCCTTATTTTCTGTAAATAACATTTTTGATGTTTTTTTAATTTATTTATTTATTTTTACTTCTGCAGTCAGTGACAGCACTTAACCCCCCCCCTCCTCCCCCAAATTAATTAGTTTATATTACTCTCCAGAAGCAAAATCTTGGTCTTTATGTCCTCTTGCTAATTGCCTTTCTTGCAGCAGTCGATTTCCAGTCTCTCTGCAAGGGTATTAGCTCAGAGAGTCTGAATCAGGAAAATGTGAAAAGCTGCACACACCAGGGTGGATGGTTTAAGATAGTTGATTATTGGTGGGTAGAGTTAACCATGCTGTTCTGAAGTATTTAATGTTTACTACTGTTCTGTTAACAAGGGAATATTTTTCTCTTCATTTACTACTATTTCAAAAGTCAGGTAAACCTTTTTTGGACTCAGTCATGTGGAATTACACTGGAAATGATCTGAAATCTTAAGCACCTCAACATAACCACTATACTATGTCTTAGTATAGAGACTGAAATTCAAACCTTGTGCTGGGTTCATTTCTGGTTTGGTGCTCTGCAGTACCCACATCCCGTTGGGTTTCTTTTCCCTGCTGGGTCTGGCAATGCCTGCTCTCATCTCTACCAGCCTGTGACCAGCCATCCCTTCTCTCCATGCCCACTTGTTAAACAAGATCCCCTTTCGACCTGGAGTCTGATCTAACACCAGGCATGCTCCATTAACTCTACCCAGCTGCCTGAAGAGCCTCCATCCTTATCTTCTCCTTCTGTGATTTCAGGGGCTGGCTCTAGAAGCAAGTTTTTTGCACAGTATTTGAACTGATGTCCCTCCTGGCGCCTGTTCACCTGTCTCACATGGTTTTGCTCCAGTAATGTGTCCACAGCCTGGACAGATCACTCAGGTGGTTAAGAGCTGACTATGGAGAAATTCAATTGAACGTTTGGTTTCCCACAGGCCACATATCTCAGTTTTAATGGCACAGTAATGGCTTTTTACATTATTGCATCACCGCTGAGGAATAATTTATATATATTTTTAATTTAGTTAGAATTTTATATGACATTATAGAAGGAAGTAAGGCACTAGATCTGAAATAATTTGACAAACCAAGCACATTATGCCTCAGATTTGTGAACGAGGTATCCGATGTTCAGATTTGTAGCTGTGATGCTGCCCTTCCTTTCTGTGCTAACATTGCAGTGTGGCAGTGAAATATGTGGTATCTAGCTCCACTTAATAGGAAACTATTATCATCAAGATGCCAAGTGGTATAGAGAATTATGGCTTAATGTAGGGGCTTTGTTTATGAGGAAATAAAATCCCCGTGACACATGTAGGGAAGTGGCTGGGGAAGGCAGAGTGGGTTGCTCCCTCTTTGGAAAAAGGGAAAACCATTCTTGCAATTGTTTTTGCCTAAGAACCTGGGTGCTCTTGGTGGGTGATGCAAAAGGATGGGGAGGGACATCAGGTGTGTACCTCTGGAAGATTTAACCTTAGGAGAAACTAATCTGTAATCTGAAAGCAGGGAATAATTATTTTTTCCTTTTACTTCTGTTCAGCCTTTAGCTTTTTTTTATTTTATTTTTATTATTTTTCTCTCTTAATTCCTTTAATTAAACTGCTCCTTATCTCAATCCTCAAGCTTTTTTTTTTTTATTATTATTATTTCTTTTTTTTTTTCTTTTCTTTTTCTTGCCTTTTTTTTTTTTCTTTTTTTTTCGTTCCCGTCGTGTTTTCTCCCTCTGTCTTTCTGAGGAGGGGGAGTGAGAGAGTGACATCATGGAGTTGAGCCACTTGTTTGCATTCTTTTTTTGTTTGGTATCATCAGAACTACAGAACACTGAAATTCTGCCTCTTTCCATAATTACCGGAAGAAATGAGAAGTGTCCATTAACTGAGACACATCTTCAGAAGATGTATTTTGCATTCAGATTCCTCAGAGGATTCCTCAACAAATATTCCTTGCAAACTGTACTAACAGAGGTGTTCTCTATAAGGCTTTCTTCATGGCTGGAGAATGTTTAGATGAAGGATTACATTCAGCGCTTACATTTTTTTGTGAAATACGGACTTTCAGATAAGGGTTGCTGAATGAAGATAGAAACACCAGTTCCATCATTATAAGTGTGTGCCAACAGTCCCAGGAAGATCATCTGGTATTTTCAAGAACTTTTAACTGTGGACCTATCCTCTGGAATGAGATTTTTGTGCATTTATGAGAAGCAGTGTACATTGTCATCCCCAGAAGCTGCCAGAAATATTAAATCTGACTTCAGTGACAATGAATACTGAAAGATTGATGTTCAATAGGGTTCATGAAAGAGAGAGGGAAGGTTGTGACTTAACACTCCACAGTCAAAAGATTTAATAGAAAAAAAAAGTCTTTGTTTATTTTGAGTGGTTTTCTGTATTTTCAAATCATTTAGCTGATAAGTGAAAACAGCACCTTGCCAAGGGAAATGGGAAACTGCTGTTACACAACTATAAACCGTTGAGAATTGTGAAGCTGGGAATAGAAAATACTGAAAATATCTTTCTTTGCAAGAAATATATGTTACTGTCTACTGTAAATGCATTCTGGTTTTCATGCAAAATGCACTAGAAATAACTTAGCAAACAGGATGGAAAAATAGCAATTGAAATGCCTTTTCCAAACTCTGACTCCAGTGACTTCTGGTGAAAGGGAACTGCAGAAGTAAGTGTCTTGTTTTCAGGGACAGAACATGTGTATGTATGGCTGCTTATTCCATATATTCTACTTTTTCAGACATCAAATGGACTTTTCCCTATCGGAACTCCATCCCACATTCAAATTACAGCTCCTCCCTGCAGTGGTACAGCAGTTGCTGTAATGAAGTGAATCTTAGCCTCCCTTTCTCCATTGCACAGGGTGGACTGGACCTTTTGCTAAGGACAGAAACTGCCCTTTAACACTAGTGTGACAAGAGTTCACATGTCACTGCTTTGTGTGGAGCAACCTGTAAGGATGTGGTCCCGAGTGTTTTTGAAAGAAACCACCAAGGTACTGATTGTAATGTGCACATGACTGACGATACATATTTGATGCAAGTTTTGTAATCAAGTTTTGAGTACATGGAGGGTAATGAAGATTTAAGGTAGATTGCTTAAGAAAAACTTCTGCCAAAATAAATAAATAAATCCCATAATAAAATATGCCAATCAGTACCCTGTAGGGTATGTTGCATTGAACCAGAATTCCCACTCCCGGGGAACAGTATTCATGCAATATAAATATTTATAAATAAAAATTCTTAATTCAGGCATATTGTGCCAGTTACCACTGTCATCAACATATTCAAAATGATCATATACCAGGAAATTATCATCTGAATATACATAATTTTTGATTAAATAAATACATTTGCTCTCTAAACTCTGGAGGGTAGTTGAGTAAGTGACAAGCTGAAGTTAGAAAAAAAGGCAGCCGTTAAGGTTTTCACTGCACACTTTCACTGTTTCCTATTGAATTGTTATACAAACATCTGAAGTGATGTGACATTTTGCAGGCACAGTGTGTAGAACTGGACTCCTACCTGGGTCAGCCTGGGCATAACCTATGGCTATGGTTAGCATAGACTCTCCACTACTTGAAGTTGCGACAGCTGTAAGAGTAGTAATGTAGCTGAAGAGCTTCAGGATCTCCAGGCTGAATGAAGTTCTTGTTTCTTGTTTGCAGGTTTAGGTGATGAAGGAAGTTGTCAAGTCATATCTTAGACCAAGGCAAAAAAGGCTGTGGGAGCTCGTGTGAGAAGCAAATGCATTTCTTGACAAGAAAAACTGTCAAGGAAGGAAGAGGTGAGGAACATTGTCCTTCTCATATTGAAATTAGGACAGCTATCATTGCACTGACCAAATATATCCTGAAGAGGTACATTTACCACACAGCAAAGCTTTAGCATTGAGCAAGGGGCTCCCAGGTGGTCTGCTGCCCTGCTGCAGGTTAGTGCTTAATGCCTCATTACTGTCTTCTGGCAGACATGCCTTGTCTCTTGTCTTGGGAACATTTCCTATTGAAGGCATCTGGGCTTTGCCTATGAGACTGTTATACTTCCCAGTGATGTGACAGGTTAATCCTTCCTCTGTAGGCAGAGGAGTTCAGTAGAGACACAAATCTTTCATTGAGAATACATAGTCCATTAAGATCATTTTGAAAGACAGTGATGGAAATCACTGCAAAACAATTGCTGCTCTTAGTCACCTTCTGGAGGGATGGCTGAACACTGAAAATCAGGGCTTTATGTTTCAACTTACAGCAAAATTCAAAAAGAGTTCCATGAGCAACTGCTGCGTAATGCTGCCAAAAGGATTTTGCCAATCTTTGATTTACATCAGCAACATCATTTTTAAGCTTGCTTTGCATTTTGTTGCTAATTTGCTAGTAAAAGTTTTTTCTTGCTGATTGATCGTTATAAAGGCAAACTGATTTCAAATTAAATACTGTCTTTATAATAACAGCAGTAATTTTGGTAACTATAAGGTTACACTGGGTAATTAAACACTTACTTAAGCAAATATTTATGGGGATTTTGAAGTATCACTAATGAGAAAAGGAGTGTTTATTTTTCAGATTATTGGCATTTTCTCTTCTTGGTGAATATTTGCCTGCCTATATTTATGTGCATGTTGGAGTTCACTTAAAATACTCCCAAAAACAATGTTTTAAAATTGTAAGAAATTCAGTAAAACTATCTTAAATATGATACATAAAGAAAAAAGGTAAGTTTGTTAAGATGAAAATTGCACTTAAAGTTAGTAGTGAGTAAATGTTACTGACTGCTTGTGTTAACATTGCTCTTCAGATTTGTTTTTCAAATTATGACATTTCTTTGCTTCTCACAATTTTATTCAAACGTGAAGTAGGACATCAGCTTCCCAGTGTTTTCCTTTCCTGGTGAGCTAGGTCAAATGAGGCACCATATACACCCCACCCTGTGAATTGCATATACACAAGAGGAAAACTTTTTGTCTGGAGAGGATGTGTTTGAGTACTTGACCATCAGGTACAGCAATTATAAGGTGCAGACTGTGTCATCCTCACACCCAGATTCCACACAGCTGTTGGCTCAAATGAACCTTGTAATTTGCTTGAAATTCATTCAATATTTTATTGCTTTCCTTAGTTTGGGTTACAAACCATTTCCAAGACTGCTAAAGCAGATCTCTGCAATGATAGGGATTTCAGCAGCTGTGCTGTAAAACACTGCTTTGAGATTGCCTACGAAATGGATGAACATTTCACTTTCAACCTATATGTGTCAGGTCCCCATGCCACAATGTGCCACTGCCAGGGTGTTAAGAGCTATCAAATGATTTCTGCTTTTGTTATGTCAATCCTAGAATAATTTTCATGTCTTCAGTTTTCATGGATATGACAAAAGGTTTTACTGTTTTTTTACTAAAAAAGACTTGAAATGCTTCTGATTAAAACAGGATTTTTTAAGTATGTTCTAAATGTGGATAGCAGTAGTAAGCTCTATCTTTGGGAGGTTCAAAATCTGGGAAGACAGCAAGTCATTGGAAAAAAAAAGAACAGAAAACAGATGAAAGCCTTCTAGCTTTACATTGTCTTTATATGGCATGTTAGATACCACAAGTCAGTACAGTATTCTGTCCTTGTATATGTAAAACATTAAACACTGTGGATACCATTCAACATGGTGACAACATCCAGTTTACCTTTCTGGCTTACTGACTGCTCCCTCAAATGGGCATGACATCAAACAAGAGTCATATTCTGTGACTCTTTGGCTGCCTAAAATTGTTGGGGTAAAAGCAAAACACTCATCTAGCCCCCATTCAAATGCTAGTGTTTGATGGGACCTCCCCAGACATGGTAATGCTAGTGGTTTATCTCAGACCTCCTTTTGAAGGTGAAACACTTCTGCAGCATTCTGGAAGACCACCCTGCCACTGTGGTGAGATTTCATCTATCTAGAGTAAGAAAGTGGCACTTAAGCAAGAGACATCTTATGCAAAATTCTCTACACCTTGCATATGTCAGTTTCTCACTTAAAACAAAAATAACCTATCTGTGCGAGCTACTTGGTCACCCTTGGGGTTCATACCTGTGATGGTGACACTCTTTCGCATGTCTCATGTGGGTGAATTCTGTTCTACCATTGTACACAGACTTTGCTCTAGAGTTGACAGGGGAGGACTTTGGGCTCAGCAGTGAGATTCCAAGAAGACCAAGTCTCTCTTACCGAGCTGTTTGGAAGGAAAAAACAAACAAACAAACAAACAAAAAAACAAACCACTTGTGTCTTGAAGCTGTTTGGAAGAAAACCTTGTGTCTTCCCCACAGCTTGACTTGGAATCTCCGAGGTATGGACCTCCTATAACACAATCTCAGCTGTTCTCTCATTCCTTTCTAAGGCAGACAATAGTACCAGGAGCCTTTGACAAAGAGAAGAGCCTGTGTACCAGGTGGTGGAGTGTAAATGCGAGAGCAGAAGGTCTCTAAGCACAAGAACATACGCTCTCATGTGCAAAAGAATGTGAGCACTTCTAGTGACTTGACAAAACATCTCTAAAACTTTTCTGCATATGTAAGTGTTCATCAGAGCAAGCTTAGCAGCTCAAAAATCTCTCATCTCAAATTCTCAGTTACAGTTCAGAGTTCTAATTTATTTCGAGACTTGAACAGTAAATACTGTATCTCCTGAGCACTTCTTCTTGATTTATTTATTTATTTATTTATTTATTTTGTGATTATAAGACTGTAGGGTGATACTTAAATATTCCTACCATAGTATTCTCCATCTCTTTTGCAGCTGGTTTTGTACGGTTTTCTTCTGAAAGGAGAAGGAAGACTTTTAAATTAATCAAAGTGAATGCTTGATATACCAACATCTTCATTGCATCTTTAAATCCTATAATTTCAATTTCTGGTTGAATCTTTCGACACCATTTCTTAAGATCTTAAGTTTTTTTTTTCTTTTTTTTTTTCCCCCACCCTTAATCCCACAACATAGTAAAAATAATTTAGTTTGTTCTAATTTGTATTATTATGAGTATTATGAGTATTATTTTTAATAAATCCTTGTAGGTGATCTAGAGGAGTGAAAGCTTCCACGTAGAGCAGTTTCTTATGTGCATAGTGTTTAGGGTGATTCAGGGAAATCCATTGGGATTTCCTAGAACAGAATTGTGTGTGCAGATCTAGTTTATCAGAAACTGTGCACACAAATATTATAGCTTTATATTCGTATAAAATATGTTTTATAACTCTGATAGAATTATTCTTCTCCCTGTAGTTAAAAAAAAAAATCAATTTGCAGAAAATTTTGTCTTTTTTAATCTGTCTGTACCTTAGAGTGGAAAGATACGTTACATCCTTTGTACACTGTAATATATTGACTATTAAGCAATATGAACAAATTCAATAGCCTGAGTAGTGTTATATTGCTTTAATTGTCTGACGTTTGACTTGAATTCTTATTGACATGCAGTGAATAAAAATAGAACTTTTTTTTCAAAACTTATTACCAGACTCTCATCCCATCTCTCTCCCAGGATGGACAGGTTAGAGCTACCTCAGCTATATCTATTCATAACATATAAATGGATTTACAGACAACTTGTTATTTGGTAATGGATATTTTAATATTAGAGAGTGCTGATTCATTTCTGTGCCCGTTTTAGCATTCTTCTTTTCTGGGGATTGTCTGATTGGCTGCTTCTCTCTGTCTCTCTCTCTCTCTTCCTCTCTCTCTCTCTCTCTTTCTCTTTTATAAAGATGTTTGAAAATATCTATGTCCTTAAGCAGGTCTCCATTCCCAATTGTCAAACTGTGGGCTTTTTGGCACCTTATGTAAACCAGTTAAAATGGCTTTGAGTGAGAAAATAAAGCCTTGACATTATTTTTAAATGTTATCTTTTCTCTGTTGTGATATCACCATAAATGAACAGGTTAATGATATATAAATAGTCTATCATTTAAATCTAATCATTTCAGAATAGAGATAATGTTGCAATTCTTAAAAATATCTTTAATCTCCCATTATAAACTAAAGGTGCATTGCCTGATGTCACGGCAAAACCTATAGAGAGTACTTCAGGAGAGGAAATCAATGGAGTGTGTTTCAGGACTTATTTGAGATTTCTCCTACATTCAGGAAAAAACAGCAAGATAGGATTCATCTTGCCTAGTTTTAGTTATTTACAGGCTAAATATGTGCATTCAACCTACATGTTTAGGCTACTCTGATAGGTAACTCTAGGGCACAGACCACTCTACTCGAAGACAGATGTCCAAGAAGAGACAGACCCTCATAGTCTTGTGTCCATTTCTCCCTTCTGGCTTGGAAAGCAAACGGAACAGCTTCAAAGGTCTGAATCTTGAGGAGCTGCATGCCACCTCAGGAGACCGCATCTTTGCATATGGAGCTTTTGTGCCTAAGAATTGCTCTGGTAATAGCCTTTCTAACAACAAGACTGCTTTGAAGTTGCACTTTATGGGAATTCTTTTTGTCTCCACAAGTGATAGGTTTCATTAAAAAGGGGCAGTGAGCAGTGAAGAGCGTTATGTGGAATTTACAAAATCAGTCTTAATCTCATTTATCCTCTCTTTGTAAATTGCATTGGGCCATTACAATGCCTGTTTTACTCCATGTACCTGAAACGTCAGTGACACTTTCCAATTCTTTTCCTTACAGGAGATTCACAGAAATTCACCAAGACAATCGTAATGTGAAATAAGTGAGAATGCAGCACAGACAAGGGAATTTTGGGGTGTCCATTACAAGAAACTTCAGCATTTCATTTTTGCAGCTGGGGCAAAATCCTTAAGAATTGTGCAAAACACAAAAGTTGTCTTACCTTCTTCCTAAAAATACGTATCTGAATATTTTGCAAAATAAAGATTCTATACTTAAGCTGCATCTTGGTTGCAAAGTTATTGTTATGGAAAGCTTTTGATCAGCTGTAGGGTGCAACACTTATTAGAGAACATAGTCATTGGGAATTAATTGCCATCATAACTCCAGTACAAGCTCACTACTGTTTTGCTTTATTATAACATGACTTTCCAATTAAATTTTCCATTCCTTCACCTAATTCTTATCTTGGTAGCTCCATTTAAAATTACCAGAGTTATTTCCAGTTAAAGCAACAGTATACAAGAATGCAAATAAACCTGGCTTTTGACATCCTTTCAGCACAGTTTGGAATGCAAATGCCTCTTCACCACCAGAGTAAGCCACCAGAAATAGAGAGGGTCACTTCAACTGTGTCTGGTTTCCCCCTTAGAAGAATTTTTTGAGATCTCATATCTAGTATGACTTTGGGAAGCTGATTTTCCAGCTATATGAAGTGCAACAAGAGATGTAACCTATTTTACATCTTGCCTTGAAGCCTTGAAGACAAAACAAAGATAAATTCAGAAGAAAATTCAAAGATAATGTCTGTTGCCCTTAGGTAATGAAATGATACTGGTGAACTATCACAGTCAAGTGTGCAGTGAGTTACCAGTAATAAAATTTGAGGCCAGTTTTAACTGGTCTGTTGCCAAAATTGAGGTTTTATGTGCTGGGGCTGTTCCAGGAGATAATCCACGGCCATGATGGGTCACTGCAAAGGGAGAATTCCCAATCCTGAGGCACCATCTTAAGAAGTGGTGACAAGCAAATTGATTGCACTGGCTCAATAGCTGTACTAAGGAGAAAAAAGGTAATATAATACAAGGGCAGTCCTGGAAACATCTAGATATAGTTGAACTTAGGCAAAGCAGGTTTATTCAAAACATGTTTGGTGTTTTTTTTTTCCCCCTCAAATTAATTTAAATGATTATTTTTAATCTGGCACAGCCAATGAGATTGTTACATCATGTTAATGCAGTAAAAGTGAATCCAAAATATTTACCCATATAGCTATTGGGTAGTGCTGAGACGTGTGTTAATCTGACGCTGTTCCTCACAGCTGATGTGGAGTGATCAAGTTCAAGGTTTACAGATAACCACTTTGAAGGTCACTTTAGAGGTCACTAAGACACATAAAGTGGACATGAAATCCTCAGGCATCAATTAATAGTTGTTTATTTAAAATGTTCTGGTAGTAAGGATTTAGAGGGAAAAATCTGAGGATGATTTGTACAGTTTGCACTACTTAGACTTATATGCCATTCATTTATGCCATTTTTGATGCTTAGGATATATCTCAAGTTGAGATACTACAATAAATACATATACTACATAGATATATTAAGTTTAGAAGTTTGAATTCAGGGAAAATGAAGTTGGAAATCTGTCAAGATATTCTCCAAATCCAAGAGGAGGAGAGAATTCAGATACAGTAAATCAGGTCCAGGAATTTTAATCCTCCCTACAGTATATTTTTGTTTATTTATTCTGTAGCTATTTATCATTCTACTAGTCTATCTCACATTTTACACCAAAAGTTTCCTTACTCATGTGGGGAATGCTGAAGGTCTTTAGAGTAAAATGAGAAAGTGTTTTTACATCATTTATGTAGGATTCAAACTGCTTTTTCTAGTGTTGAATACCCATTTTAGTAAAAAAAATCTGAGTGTACAAGATTAAAATCTAAATATTTGTGGTATTAATACCTGTTTCTTTATTGATAGTGACGCAATAAAAATTTAAAGATAGAAATTATATTCCACTCTTTCTGTAGACATGGAAAGATACCTAGCATGGAAAAATTCAAATTTAACATCTGAATCCAAGGGTATTTTAGAAAAATATATGTTGACAACTGGTATTGTACTTCACTGTAATGCTCATTCTGTGTTCATTTTTCCTGTTTGCTTAGCTTTAGACCCTGAAATCTTCTGCTTTTTCCGACTTCTCAGAAACAGACCTGCAGATCAGAGATTATTGCTGAACATTTTCCAGAGTAGCTATCCAAAAGAAAAACAAGTCTGAATAATCTTTAACTTTTCTAAAGAACTCTTATACTTTGTATTGCTCTGCCGATCTGTAAAGACAATACAAACAACAAAACAACAACAACAAAACAAACAAACAAGCAAGAAAAAAAATGCTTTTGAATCTTAGAGGTTTCAAACTTTAATTTACTTGCAGTTCTGCTCACTTATGAATGTCATATGCCCTGTGTTTCAGAGCAACTTGTAATTAAAAAAAAGATAATATCTAAGACTGAAAGTACATATATTCTAACAATGAAAAATTAGATTAAAGATATTATTTAGGTCTCTAATCTTACTTCATTTTCAAGCCAAAATGGTATTAGATTCTTTTTGTGTAGCTGACTCATCAAAGCAGGAGGACTTTTGTACTTATATTTTAAAAAATCACCAGTGTATTTTCATTAATTTGTCAAAAAGTAGAGATGTGGGGAAAAAAAAAAAAAAAGTATATATGCCATAAAGTAAATGTTTTTGCTTTAAATAATTGCTTTTTTTTTTTTTTTTTGACACATACATGTGAAAAATGGCCAGAAGATCTCAGCTTCCATTTATTTTTTTTTTTTTCTCAGAGAAATTAATTAAAAAAACAAAACAAATATTGGTAATGCATAAATCAAAACAGTGGTAACTGGGGTGTTAAATGCCATCCAGAAGCTGGGAATTGCTTCTTGCTTGATTGTTGGAGGTCTGACCATGCCCTGCTCCTCTATCAATGGTCTGTGGAGCTGGATGGGCTCTGGGGCAAGTTATTTGCAGCTGGTATGCAGTGCCTCATTAAGCAGTTTCATTTGCTTTTTCTTTTAAAAGGTGTTTGTGAAATGTGTTTTGTGGCCTGCAAGACTTTTAAAAGGGTTACAGGAATCCTAAAAGTTTCAGTTTTAGGACACAGAATGATTTTCAATAAGTTTTTATCCTATGTATTATTTCTCACAAAAATCAAGATAAAAAGAAATTTCTTTCCAATTTAAAGTGAGCTGTTGATGTGACAGTTTTTGACCCCTTCTGGGTATCTCACATGTTTCCGTAATAAATTAAATCAAGCTTTTACTTACTTAGCAAGTAAAAACCTAGCCCTGTAGAGTCAGCATCTGTTCTTACTTTTATAAGTTTTATTTTCCTTCTCATTTACCATAAAAGAGTGTCAGCAAGATATATTATTAAAGGTTTAAAGCCAACATGTCTGTTGTAAACAGTTACATTTTCAAAAAAGTAGAAAGCACAGTTTTGTCTGTAGCTGCTCTGTTACTTGTGAGCACCTCTGAAAAGGAAAGTATTAAGCTTGACTTTGTAGGTATAGCTCATGTTAATAGGTCTTTACGCCTAGGGATAGGGATGAGCTGAACTTACTTTTTTATTATTTTTTTTCTTCAACGCATTCAGCTCATTCTGCTAGAAGAGCGCTGCAGATAACTAGTCTATAATGTCTGTTATGGATGGATTCTCTGCACAAGTCAGAGGTCTTTTCTTGTCTCAGAGAACCAGAATGTATATTGTATTGCATACTACACCATCTGCAGATGCCAAATATTAACTCTGAATAAATGCTAATCTCATATCTGAAGTCTATATCCACAAAATAAGCAGTTGTGACTATAAGGTTAGCATATTACAAAATTAAAAAATCCCAGTTCTTATGACAGTGAATACCAGGTGCTTAATACAAACTGAATTTCTTTGGCATTTCCTTGCTCTACTTACCCAATTATTTACCTAATTTTCAATATAAACTCTTGCAATCAGATATTACCTGTACTACTGTGACAGTACAATAAGGCATGATGGATTGTTTCACATATTGTGGAAAACAAACAAACAAACAAAAAACAACAACAAAAATCTGAGATGTGGCACAAATTCTATTCATCCAACGGAAGTAGTGGAAGCCAGATTTCAGTGTGTTAGTTACAGCTATCATAGTTTCACAGTAATCTACAAGCAATTTGTGTTACAGGGCAAATTTATTCATGCTACTGTAAAGTAAATTAGAGTTCTGTCTAAAAGCATTTGCTGAACGGTAGCTGAGAAGTGGTTTCTATGCATGGTTGCAAACTGAACACCCTTCTTGCAAGAGGATCATAGAATATCTGAGTTAGAAGGGACCCACAAGGATCATCAAGTCCAACTCCTGGGTCCCCAAAGGACCACCAAAAAAATCAGACCACGTGTCTGAGAGTGTTGTCCAGATGCTTCTTGAACTCCAGCAGGCTCAGTGCTGTGATCACTGCCCTAGGCCTTTAATGTCTTTAATAGTCCGCCAAAACCTGGTGTAAATTCCTTGTTTTTCTTATGTTGAGATGTAAAAGGATCTGCTATGGTATTACCTCATACTGTGCCTGGCATCTGCTGCAGACCATAATAAGTTTACTCTATACAGAATTAAACCAAAGCTATGTCAAAAAAAGAAGCTCCTCATTTCACATGAAACCAAGCTGAGAAGATGACTTGAAGACCAGCTGCTGGTATCTTTTTTTAAATTCACCCTGGTGCTGTGTATATTTTAGTCTAGTTACCCTGTTTCCTTCTTTTTCCTCCTCCTGGAAGTTAATCTTCCCACTGTTACCCTTGTCCCAGAATGCAGGGGAATGGCTCTTTTCCAGCCAGTGTCAAATGGAAAGTTAATAATGGGAATCAGAAGCTGACTGTGGCCAAGACACTAAAGAAACTAAAGAAACAAAATATGTCAAAGAAACAAAGAATCAAGAAACTAAATACGTCAAATTGCTTTTACTGAGCAAAGCCTGAAGATCACTCCTGCTTGTCACCTTGGTTCTCTGACACAGCTGTTGTTTTCCCCATCCTCTTATTTTGTTGCAAGCCCATTTTCTTTGTGGATCAGCTGAGTAAATGGTGAAGTTAAACTATGTGGAGTTGTCACCATGGTCATGGAATGAGGGACACCAAGTGCCTGCTGTGCTGACACTGTCACTCCTATTTATAACTCCTTCATATTGCTGCTTTGTTGTTAAGTCAATCATCACTAACTTAAAATCAGTTGAGAATACTGATAGTTGAAGAATACTGAAGAATAACCCCCAGGGAGAGTTTCTAATGTGTTGAATTTGGCCTCAGAAGCATAATATCAGTAGATCTTTCTGGTAACCACGGGGGAGGAGTAGGCAAAAAGTTAGAAGGAAATCAGTGTTAAAGTAAGCAAAATTGGAGTGAAAGAAATCCCAGAGAAACTGTGAGATCACAGGATGTTAAATAAACGTGGAATGAGCCATAAAGCAAATGGCCTAATGACAGGGAAAAATGCGAGAAAAGCTAGCTCAGGCAAAAAGATTATTACTTTCTAATCTCTTTCTAATGTCTTGTTCGCTGCAACAACATTAACAGAAGGGGCTACAAAAATATTTTTCTTCATTTTAATTACTTCATATACTTGTTTTTTTCAGTGATAGGTTGTTCCTCTCCACCTTTCTTTCATTCAATCATGTCTTGTCTTTTGTCTCATTTTATTTCCTTGGGGCTAAGCTTTCATAAACAGCAAACATTGGTCTTGTTGGATTTCTGTAGTACTCAGCAAGGAGCTGATCTGAAGTTCAGTGATGCTACCATTGAGTTCAGCTGAGGGCTGGATCCTACACAGTGCTCAGCAGCTTTCAGAGAATATGATCCAGTGTTTTAATAAAGTGTTGCAGTTGTGCTAATGCTGTGGGCAGGAGACCTGCCTATTTCCATGCCTTACACTAACGTTAGCAACAATATCTTTTTATAGCTCTCTAAATGTCTTTCACACGTGGTGCTGTGGGACTTGCTGGTGAATTGATCGGTAGGTATGATCACATAAGAGACTTCCTAAAACATTAAATAAGGAAGTTTCATAAAAGTTGTGACTGTTGTTGTAAAGTCTACATAGGAATGTGCTAGTGGGTTTGGAAAGATTGTATGAGACATAAAATCATGTAAAAAGGGGTTAAAGAAAATCTGTTTCATGTATACAAGGTGACTTAGTGGTTTCTGATGGGGTGGGATATGAACCCATATTTATCAGAATGCATATGTATAAGAGGAAGATCAAAACATATTAAATTTGTATTCACCAAAGCAACATGAATTTTGGACCAAAACTCTGTGTGAGTATTCATCTGTTAATACTTTGCTAGAACAAATGTGTTAGAACCTGTCTTACAGATGAGAGCCTCTGCCACCAAACTGAGCTTGTGGCCATGCTTCATGAGAGGACCTTAGTGCTGGAAGTCCTGAAGAGTGGATGTGCTCTAAGGTCTTTGGGTTCAGAGTGCTGCCAGTACACATTTGATATTAAAAGATGACAGCAGCATATGTAGCAATAGATTTGTGTGCAATCTATGCATGAAATATATCAAGATTTTTGGGAAAGCCAAAGAAAGCCAGAAAAGTGCTGCCTAAAATAACGTTGCAAAACACGTTGCAAATTTGATTCAAAGTATTTTTTTTGCAACAGTTTCACCCCATGAGGAATAATGACAAATAACATCAAATGTCTGTGTTCTTTTGTAACCAATATAATGTAAATATTACATATATATATACCCTTGCCTGAGTTATTAATGTCATATTGTTGCTATGGGGGTGTCTAGTAAATTCAGCCCTGGTTTCTTTTCACAGATCTGCTGTAGCTGAAGCTAACTGTTGTAGCTAGTCCAGTCCCCCTACAACTTTTGGTGACTCATGCATGCAACATAACAGATCATTCAGTTAACACTTCTTGCCCTCACCAGCTGGCTGGTGGATCACTGTGTGGTGATGTGGTGATGGGGGTAAATCCAAACAGGAAAAAAAAAAAAAAAAAAAGAAAGAGAAAAAAGAGAGAGAGAGAGAGAGAGAGAGAAAAGGGACTACAGAAGCTTGTTCTCTTGGAGACCCAGAACCAGGAGCAAAGCACATGGATAGGAGAAACTTGTAAAATTATAGCATGGCAGGATGTGTTATAACAACATTTCTAGTGGTAGTAATCCTGTGCATACAGACCCGTCTTTGATGTCTCAACACTTTCATAATGTTCACAACTCCTGAAATGTCTGAGAGAGAAGCAGGTCTGACCTGGTCAGCCCAGGCCAGGTCAAATATAGTTGCTGAAACTCAGCTCTGCAGTTTAGTGAGCCATCCAACAAATAAGGGAAATTGCAGAGCTTGACTTGAAAGGAATGAAGAATGCAGATTTGACACATGGCAGGAAGAAGAGGCCGTGGGAGAGTTCAGCAGGAGACTCGGTGAGTCCTCTTGACAGACCAATTTGCCAGTGTCCATTATCCTTCCCTTTTCAATCTATATTCCTTTAAATGTCTGAATGTCTTTAACTTGCTCTCTTCCCAGAAGGGTCTAGCCATTTTCTAGCTTTTTCTAGCTATTTTTCTAGCTATTTTCCTTTTGAAAATAGAATATATCCACATAAAACTTTTTTTAGGACAACCACACACACACACACAAAATCAAAATATGTTGGAAATTAAAAGAATACATTCAAAACATAATAATGTATAAAATAACAGTGAATCCTACAAATAAAGGTAGTTAAACAATAATCTTTATATGTGATAACCCTTAACACATTCCATTCAAGAATCATTACTACTATGAGCATGGGTTTAAAAACTAAATTTGGTTTGTCATCCTAAATCTACCTATTAAGCACTTGAGGTTCAGAGAGACCACTACGAATTGTTGTTCTCATTTGTCTGTTATTGTCTGTGTTGATGACTACAAAAGATCTTATCCGTGCTTAAAAAAATAAAAAAAATAATTGAGTAATTTTCTAATACAATTGGTATGCTCACAGGAACACCATTGCAGCATTACATTACCTACCCTTGATCACAGCAGGAGAATTGATTTTTATTATGCCCAAGGTTACATTCAAAGTCCATGGAAGATATGGGTACTGAAACATCAGCAGGAGGTTTTAGTTCCCTATTGAACACAGCCAGTTGTAGTACAGCTGATATTGCAGTGGCACTGAAAGCCAAAGCTGTATTGTAAGCTCAAAGTGAGTGACAGGTCTGGGATGTCTCTAAAAGTATAATCTACATTAAAATAATAGCTCAATTATTAAATTAATATGTTGTCAGCATTATTTAATGGGAGGCCTCTAGGCACCCAAAATAATAGGATCATAAATTTGCTTTACAGAGAGATTCTGGAGTCCTCTCTGGCTGTGTACAGAAAGAATATAAAAGCTATTTGTGAAAAGGAAAATAATTGACTGAAAACATGTCACCAAGAGAACCACTAGTGTTTAAAAGCAATTGGGACCTCTACGTTACTAAAGATGAACTTTCCCATGGAAAGAGACAGGTGCAATGGTAGGTCAAGCTGACCTGACACTAACAGATACTTAGGGAATGCGTTCCACCAAAGAACTGTTGTCTTCTACTATTCAGGATTTATATTAACACGAAGAAAAATAAATATTATTTTAGGGCATTAGAGGATGCTTCAGTCCAATCCTTTCACCTCCTATATTTAGTCAATGTTCTACTTGATGTGCTAAAGAGACACTGATGGCAGTCTACCCTTCTGTTAACAAAAAGGAAGAAGCTCATGCTATACTTATAACACTGCTAAGCACAGACATTGGCTGGTTTATTCCCTTCCTGACCTGCTATGCAGATAATTTTCCATAGTTTTATTATGTTCATACAAGTCCTTGTTTTTTATGCTGTATTTTTGCTGTTTTGCTGCTTCTGAGAATGGAAATTTGATTTTGCTTTAATCCATCCAGATGAATAATAACAGAATTATTCAGAAATAACAGAAAAATAACAAAACCAGTGTCAAAAAACGCTGAAAGCAAGCAGACTTTGACAGTACACACAGCAGAGCCTCTGCATTCACCTCCACACAGGAAGAACATAAATATTGTACAGTGAAATCCAGTAGAATATTTAAAAAAATATAAAAATCTTTTAGTGGGGTTATAATTTTCCAGGCTGTGGTGGAATAACATGTCCTTTGTGGCCCCAGGGAGCCTCATCGTGCTCCTGAGGAGGGAGGAATGGCTCTGGCAGGTGACAGCTGAGCAGGACAACCTCCAGCAGCTGGTGGCCTGGGTGAGTAACCTGAGCCTCAGGCAGCATCTGTGGAGAACACCGCCACCACTGTACTGGTGGGGTTGTAAGACAGCCAAGTGGGACTGAGTGGCTTTATAATAAATTAGAAATCACTGATGACAGAGAATGAGGTTGCTCTAAAACCACTGTGCTCGTCATGTCCCAGAGTCTCTGTTCAGTTTAAATATGGACCAAGTCTCTCCAGCTTGTAGTTTTGATATTCTCCAGGAGATCTCTCTCCAGGTCTCACCAAACACATAAATACTGTGGACACTCGGTGATTTAAACAACTTTCTGACTTTTCCTTTTTTTGACCAGTCTTGCTATTTCCAAGCATAAAACCCTGCCTAACCTTAGAAACTGTCAGAGGAAGGAGGGTAAGAGGAACTCAGCGGCTCTCACCTCTTTTTCCTGACTTCTCCATTCCCATTTGTATATCCCACCAGAAAGGCAACGCCATGATGGCTTTGGGTGTAGAGGGATGATGTTTTCTTGCAGAGGAGCAATAAAGTTAATCTCAGTGTCTTCTGGGAGCAAAAAAGCTCATGAAAGGGAAGGGATCACCCATCCTTCTCTGGCCAGCCCCAATCCCCTCTGGCTGAGGTTTGGGGACCCTGCTGGGTATTACCAGCCTCCCCACAAGTCTCCACATCCCCTCGAGTGCTCTGCTGTCTCCAGCCCTCTGTTCTGGCCCTCCTGCAGTGCCTGCTCTGTTACTTCCATAGAACTCTATTTTGCCTATAGTCCTGGAAGTTACTGAGGTGCTTCTGACAACCCATGATATATGGAGGCTTGGAACAATGTGATCAAGAGTGCAATAAGGATAAAAAAATGAAGGGCAGACAAAATATCTGTTTTCAAAATAACAGGAGAAACAGATTTAAAGGAACTTGTCTAGATTAAGTGGGTTATCCTTTAAACATTTGTTGTAACATTAGAAATGAAATGTTGAAAGCAAGCATGGACTTAACAACTTCCTGCTGTTTTCTGAGGCAGTGTATTGAAAACACATGCACCAAATTATATTGTCTGGCTTGCAACTTATGGGCACAGTTATTCCTGGTTTCTGTAAGTGCCAAGGAAGGCCAAAACAGATTTGTATATAACTGCAAAAGTTGGAAATAGTAAAAATATTTTGAACGTACCGTAAAGCTGTAAAGCTTTTATTAAAGAAGTCAAAGGTGGACAAACATCCTTAATTAGTTTTTTTGTTTTTTTTTGTTTTGTTTTCTTGTCAGATGGATTGTCCAAATGCCTTCTGTTACAAAATGCCTTTTTGTTACAAAACAAAAATGTTTTGTAAGTGGCATTTATCAATGACAGGAAAGCTCTTCATATTCCTCAATATTTTCCATTCTGCAAGATCAGTTCTATCAAAACTACGACACTATTATGACAGCAGGCTATAAACTGGGTTTGAACAAAGAACAAAATGAGTAGGATGTTGGACATGGCATGGTTGTATCTGCTCTGAATTAAGCCATAGATTCCAAGCAAGATTTTTGGCAAGAGGTGGACTTTTATCCATGCTGGAAAATAAGGCCTCCCACTTACCATGAGGATATCCCAAAATGAGTTTGGGGATTAGAAGAAAAGAATAGGGAAAAAGCAAAGGTAAGTCAAGAAATGGTGCTTAAGTTTCCAAAAAGTATAGATTTTATTATAACATATATGATTGGGCTCTTCTCCCAAGCACCAAGTAATAAAATGAGGGGGAATGGCCTCAGGTTGCACCAGGGAAAGTTTAGGTTGCATATTATGAGAAATTTCTTTAACTGAAAGGGCTGTGTGACATTGGAACAGGCTGCCCAGGAAAGCGGTTACATCACCATCCCTAGAGGTCTTCAACGTGTAGATTAGTAGCATGGTTTAGTAGTGGACTTTAGTACAAGGCTAAGATGATTATTTACTAGAGGATCTTAAAGGTCGTTTCCAACCTGGTTGATTCTACGATTCTATGATTATTTTATTGCAGATCACTGGCTGTCTCAGCCAAAAACCAGTCTGCCATCGATGTCAAGGAGGAGCAACAGTGGTTGACAGCCAGCTCGTCTCAAAGTCTGGAGGCCACATGTTGCTCCCTTGGAAAACAATGGGCAGAGGCTGTCCTGCAAAGTTGAAACCCAATGCACAACTTTGTTCATGCCATTAGATGTATGAGCAGACTGTGTTGCTAGTGAGCAAAGGCATGTAAGTAGCTTAAGCATTGTGATTTGTACTCCCCAGCCATGTTGTTAGTGTTTGGTAAATAATTGATACCTTCATGCAGATGGAATGAGGGTCCTCCATCTACATCTCCGTGAAATAGTAATAAGGACGTGTTTTCCTACCTGATCAGGTGCTACAGGTCCTCCTGTTACTATAGTGATGGAGGCTATGAAGGTTTCCAAATCTGCAGGGAGATTAGCTGAGTGATCAAAGAGAAACAGAATCTAAGATAGCTATCAGAAGTCAGGATAAGACCTCAGGAGTTGCAAGGGGTCTTGCAAAAAGCAAGTGGTTCTGGTTCTGGAGAACTGCTTAGCAGTAGAGATGCAAATAACAGGAACAGCCCTAGGGTGGTTTGTGCTAGAGAAATAACTGAACTGTTTGAGTTCAGGGACCGTCTGTGACTCTAATGGCAAGAGATGACATTTGAAGGACTTACTGAAAGCAATTCCCAGATTCTTTATTGTCTCAGCTGCATTCCACCTTCAAGGTGAAGTAACATCTGCATGATTGCTCTTCCTCTTCACTCTGGCTCACATGGGAAGGAAACCTGCTTGCATGTGTCTAAAGGAAGCCACAACATTGCCCAAAAGGCCCCAGCTCTGAACAGAGGGAACACAAGAGCTGTGGGGTGCCAGAGAGGATGTGGAATGATCAGCTGTCACCTTCCTGGTGTTTCTGTTTAAAAACATATATCATCTTAAAACCAAGTTCATTTGGAAGACTTAAAGGTTTTAGATGTGTTTTAGCTCAGCTTAGTCTGAGCTTGTAATGAAAACACAAGCCAGCCTGCAGCAGCATTTTGTTTTCTTTGTGTCAAATTTGCAGACTCTGCTCTTTATTTTAAGACTAGGAGAGCAAGGTTATTGTCATCTAGCCTAGTGAAGCTTCTGGGCATTTTGGTTTTGGTAAATTTTTAAAGCAAGAAAAGAAGGATGATGCTGTTCCTAATTACTGAACACATACAGGAGAAAACTACAGACATGATAACATGGTAAAGTCAATAAGCTTTAAGCTTTTGTTTGACTGAACTGATTCCAAATTTTCATTAGTCAAGGGGAGAAGTCCAGCATATCGACATATCTGCACCTTTAGTGGGATGTTCCCCAGAGCAGGGCAAAGGATGAGGGACTGCTTAATCCCAGGTCAGTAAAACAAAACCCACAGAAATGTTCTCATTCAGGCTGTATCTATATGTCAGTAAAAATGCATTTTATGCAGTACTTACTATGGCTTGATCAGAAAGACTGTGGTCAGGCCTAACACATGAACGCGTACAACATATAAGCTAATAATCATTGTGAGAGTCAGAGTAAATTAATTTGGTATTAACATAATGCTTGCATATTGAGTTTCCAATTGACTTCAGGTACAGACATGAGCTACAAAAGACTACAGACCTACCTTGTGGTGCCCACTACACATGCGTGTTTCCATTCCTCTGAGCCTGCTTCTATCATATATGCAACATTGGTATCTTTGTGAAAAACTTTTCCTTTCAAACCTCAGTTTTGGCAAGTAAATCAAAAATATAACTCCCTAAATGAAGTTGTATTGTGGTAGCATTATTTCAGTTTAAGTGAAATGTGATATAAAGCCTTGCTGAGAGAAGTAGTTGCATCAATGGAGAGAGAAGTGTATTTTTTGTTTTGTTTACAGAAACACCTTGGTCGGTCATCACTGTGTGTAACATAAGAAAACTTGTAATGACTACAAATACTGCCGTACTCCACAGCTACTCAGAAAGATTTGGAGCAATAGTAACAGTCCAATCACCTGGAAGGACTTTAAATGCTCTAAAAAACACAGTGTGGTTAGCTGTACAAGATGCACATTTACATACCCTTCAGAGTCTCCATTTCCTTCTCCCATCTGCACTTTATTTCTGCTTGGCAAAAGTTGAAAAATTGATTATTTTTTTTTTAATTGTAAATTGGAATGCTTAAGTAAAGAATTTTTGAAGAAGTACTGATATGAAACAAAGTCTGAGAGTTTATGAATGCGGATTTTGTCTAAAAGAAACATCCTTTCTTAAGGGAGGAATCCCACAGCCAGAGAAATGATGTCAAAGCATCCATGGTGGTCCTTTCCAGGAGGCCAGTTTCTTGCTCAGGCTGTGACTCAGTGCTTTCCTGTGTCGTGGACTTTTACACCCTGGAAACACCTTTCTGTGCTTCCCACATATCCAGCCTTACCATGGCTTGCTGGCTTGCCCAGCCATCTCTGGGTGTAACATATATATATACTTACATATATATAAGTATATATATATATATTATGTGTATGTGTATATGCACATGTACTAGTATATGTCTTTCAACAGGTACTTCTTATCCTCTTTTTTTTCTCTTTTTACACAGATTTTCAAATTTTGTACTGATAGCCGACTTGATGCTAATGTAAAAATATAGGTGTAGTTGTATCCAAATCAGACCCGCAATCATAGTGGTACAGTGGCTAGCACTAAGGTTAATTTCTTCTTGTGAAATTAATGAAATATACTTTTTCAGATGGGTCTCTAGAAATACTTTTGCTTTGTTGCTTTTTGCTTGGCTGTCTGCAACTTTTTAGTCATAGTTTTTTCAAGACAGTTTCTAAGAAAATGTTTCAGGCTTAAACACTTTCTTTTTGTCCTGATTTATGATGGTATTTCCAGTCTTCTGAGTGTGTTTTAAACATCAAGCAATAGATATTTAAATTGGCATATATATGTTAACACTGACAAAAGTAAAAAACAACTACATTCAAGTACACACAGGAGTTTTCTAGCAAATATTTCTGACTAAAAACAGTGCTAGATGCACTGGAAGAAGGTGTAAAACATTAAGGATAAATTGTTCTGTAATAACTTGATTTTTAGGAAAGTTGATTTAAAACCTGAGACAGTTATCTGACATACAGATTTTTTATACTATCAGCTATAGTTCCGTATATATTTATTCATACTGAAACAAAATTTTTTTTTGAATCCTAACATTCCTTGGCCTCATTAGTACCTGAGGGCAGAGGGGATGCACAGATTCATGCTTTCATCAGGTTTCAAATCCTAACTCAGTAGAATATCCATATTCCATGCTACATTCAACCCCATCATACCCACACTTGTAAATTCACAGGATTAAGCTTTTAGCACATAGGCATATCTCATTTCTACTCACTTTGTTAGGACAGAAGCATGTGCTCAGCTTCCTTTTTGAATCAGAAGGATGACTGCCTTCATCATTGGTTGAAATCCAAATTTCTACTGGTAGAGAGGTAGACCAAAACACCCTGTTTTGGAGAGCCAGTTGAATATAATTTTCTTTTCTGCATGTCTCAGCATAGGTGCTGTAATACTAGCAAGATTTGCACTTCATTAGTGCTGCTAACTTGGAAGATCTTGCCTCCCGCTATAACTATTTCATTTCACACTTGCAGGCTGCCTGCCAGTGATCAAGCTGTGACTTCAGTGACTCACTGGAGTATTGATTTATGTGTTTACCTGACTCTCTCATTATCTTGTTTTGATTCCATCTCTTCCAAATTATTCCTGAGCCTATTTCAGCTACCAGCTGACCCAGGATCTTAGAATTGACTTTGTTCTGTTTTCTTGTGTCTCCTCTTGGTTCAGACACAAAGAAAGTTGGAAGGAAGCTCTGCCCAGGCAGTATTGAAGAATATGAAATGTCCTTATTGTGTAAATGTCCCAGAATGTATGATTGGGATGCAAAAATCAAAGGAGCAAATCAAAACAGAAGGGATAAAATGAACAGAAAAGGGGCTAATTATCTTTGAGGTCAGACATTGAGATGGAGCAGATTCATACAGGTCTGACAAGCAGGGGGACACTCTTGAATTATAACCTGAAACCAGATGGAAACTACTGTGAAGATATGTGAAGATAATGGTGACATCATCCTGCTGCCTGGAGGAACAAAATAAACTCTCTGCAGCGTTGTGGACCCCCTGAAAGTATGCTAAAAGCTGTGATTAAGACCTGGAATGCAGCAATGAAGACAATCTGCATGGTGGCTGTATTCTAGTACCACGATAAGACAAAAAAGACACACATAAAGACAAAATAAATCTGGTCAAAAATGTTAGTGACTTCAGTGAAAATGTGGTCAGGATCTCACACCTTCCACTTTTCCTTTCTTATTTACCTTAGTCTATATCTTAATTATGCAATGTGATTAGAACGTGGCTACTTCAGAAGAAAAACTGTGGTTTTGTATTCTGATTTTAATATTTTCAGTATTCTTATTCCTCACAGAGTGCTGCATTCCTCATTCATGCACTAACCATAGTTATTTTTCGGTTTGAGAAAATAGAGAGACAGTATGCACTGGTAAAGGAAATGAAATTCATAAGAAATCTATATATTTTTAGGAAGAAAACTAAGGCAGGTATTTCTTTCTGAAATATTTGTATTTTCCTTTCTGTGCATCTCATTACAAGACCATGCCATAATGAATTGCCACCCGATTTTCAGGAAACAATTGTGACCAAGAAATGCACAAATCTCCTCCCTTCTGTCATTTATAACAGTTCTGAGACTGTCTCCATGCTGAAAAATGCTGAAAGAGAAAATTGGGGAAAGGTAATCTAAAAGGTCTTCCCCATAAAATTTAATTAATTTTACATATAGAGTGTACATATGCTTGCATATATAAGTGTATAAAATAAGGTTCTTTGCCTTGCACAAGGTTTGTTTTTAGACAGTTTAACAGTCATGCATTAGATAATTGCTAATAATACATTATCATCAAGTAAAGTAAATGTGCCATATAAAGAGAGGGGCAATCATTTTATTATCCAACTCTTCAGGTAAGCACCATGGCAAAACTCCTAAGAATCACAGAAACTGGAAAATTATCTCATCCAAAAACATCAGGTCAAGGTACAGCCATGGCTTTTTTTTTTTCTTTTTTAATGGCTTTCTATTTCCATTGAACAGTGTAGAACAGAGTTTCAAACACACTGCCATTATTCTGAAATTTTGCCATGTTATTCTTCCTCATGAGACGTGACCAAATCTTATTACTACCCTGCTCAGTAAATAATGTAAGTGCTCAGAAAACCCAGAGAAAACAAATACCATTTTTATTTTAACTGTTTAGTTTGGAAAAATAATCTACTTTTTATTTATTATCCAGGAAAACATCCCCCTCTTCTCAGCATAATTTTTATTTGCAAGTAAATTCAGCTTTGTGGTTCTCTTTCAAGTTGCCAGCAATGTGGAACCCAGACACCAAAATAACTACTTTCAAATATCTTGTTTTATATCCTCAGTCTATGTCAAACCTATTGTTTCTGAGGTATGCAGAGATCCTCATGAGATAGGGCACATCTTAAGGGCTAGTCAATCAGGCCATTATTATTATCATAGGAAAAAATGCAGCACCAAAGATCTGCAAAGGGTA